>NC_132841.1:0-291847 GCF_048164855.1 Canis lupus baileyi | reverse complement strand
AGAGGGTAACTGAACGCCTTGTCCAAAATCATCTTACTGCTGAGAGTTGAGCTCACCCTCAGTCCCTCACAGTTCCACACTGCCTGCAGAGTGAGTTTCCCACGTCTTCACCAGAGACTTTTGCCAGAGGCCTCTGAGACGCAAGTTAACAATGCAGACCTGGAGGGTATCTCCAGGTGCAGTAGAGTGGTGATCTGGGAACCTCCTTACTCAGAATACTGCTACCTTCACACTGTCATAAGAATGCAGCTAGTTGAGAGCTGGCTTCTAGGCATGCTTCCCTGTGAGAGCTGAGGACAGGGCAGAACCCTCCCGCATCCTGCCTGACTGTAGACGTACCTGCTAACCTCCTTATGTTAGTGGCTGGGATAGGTTGTGGGAAAAGCATGTGTAAGCATTGGGCCTGAACTCCCGTGTATCTGAGTTGAATACAGCGATTTCCAACATCCTTCTTCAATAGGAGTGTAGCTAGGTTCCAACTCCCATGTCCGAGTGGGTAGCAGACATCTGCCTCCCATGCATACACACTTCTGAGAGTTGAGCTAATGGCCTGTAAGCCTACATCCTGCCTGCCGCTACCTTTCGCTTCCAAAAGGCCTAGGCTCGCTGCTTGACGCAAGTGTTGGGAGAGGTAACTGGAATCTCCCGGCACACAAGACGAGTGCCTCCAAGCTCAATCGAGCGATTTCCTAGTAATTCCTGGGGTAGACTGGTGCTACATACTAAGTGCCATACGTGAGTAGGTAGTTGAACGCCTTGTCCAAAAACATCTTACTTCTGAGAGTTGAGCTCACCCTCAGTCCCTCACAGTTCCACACTGCCTGCAGAGTGAGTTTCGCACGTCTTCACCAGAGACGTTTGCCAGAGGCTTCTGAGACGCAAGTTAACAATGCAGCCCTGGAGGGTATCTCCAGGTGCAGTAGAGTGGTAATCTGGGAACCTCCTGTCTCAGAATACTGCTACCTTCACCCTGCCATAAGAATGCAGCTAGTTGACAGCTGGCTTCAAGGCATGCTTCCCTGTGAGAGCTAAGGACAGGGCACAACCCTCCCGCATCCTGCTTGACTGTAGAAGGAGCTGCTAACGTCCTCATGTTAGTGGCAGGGAAAGGTTGTGAGAAAAGCATGTGGAATCGTTGTGCCTGAACCCACGTGTATCTGAGTTGAATACAGCGATTTCCAAAGTCCTTCTTCATCAGAGTGTAGCTAGGTTCCCACTCGCATGTCCGAGTGGGTAGCAGACATCTGCCTCCCATGCATACCCACTTCTGAGAGTTGAGCTTCTGGCCTGTAACCCTACCTCCTGCCTGCAGCTACCTTTCGCTTCCAAAAGGCCTAGGCTCGCTGCTTCACCGAAGTGTTGGGAGAGGTAACTGGAATCTCCCGGCACACAAGACTAGTGCCTCCAAGCTCAATGCAGCGATTTCCCAGTAATTCCTGGGGTAGACTGGTGCTACATACTAAGTTCCATATGTGAGAGGGTAACTGAACGCCTTGTCCAAAATCATCTTACTGCTGAGAGTTGAGCTCACCCTCAGTCCCTCACAGTTCCACACTGCCTGCAGAGTGAGTTTCCCACGTCTTCACCAGAGACTTTTGCCAGAGGCCTCTGAGACGCAAGTTAACAATGCAGACCTGGAGGGTATCTCCAGGTGCAGTAGAGTGGTGATCTGGGAACCTCCTTACTCAGAATACTGCTACCTTCACACTGTCATAAGAATGCAGCTAGTTGAGAGCTGGCTTCTAGGCATGCTTCCCTGTGAGAGCTGAGGACAGGGCAGAACCCTCCCGCATCCTGCCTGACTGTAGACGTACCTGCTAACCTCCTTATGTTAGTGGCTGGGATAGGTTGTGGGAAAAGCATGTGTAAGCATTGGGCCTGAACTCCCGTGTATCTGAGTTGAATACAGCGATTTCCAACATCCTTCTTCAATAGGAGTGTAGCTAGGTTCCAACTCCCATGTCCGAGTGGGTAGCAGACATCTGCCTCCCATGCATACACACTTCTGAGAGTTGAGCTAATGGCCTGTAAGCCTACATCCTGCCTGCCGCTACCTTTCGCTTCCAAAAGGCCTAGGCTCGCTGCTTGACGCAAGTGTTGGGAGAGGTAACTGGAATCTCCCGGCACACAAGACGAGTGCCTCCAAGCTCAATCGAGCGATTTCCTAGTAATTCCTGGGGTAGACTGGTGCTACATACTAAGTGCCATACGTGAGTAGGTAGTTGAACGCCTTGTCCAAAAACATCTTACTTCTGAGAGTTGAGCTCACCCTCAGTCCCTCACAGTTCCACACTGCCTGCAGAGTGAGTTTCGCACGTCTTCACCAGAGACGTTTGCCAGAGGCTTCTGAGACGCAAGTTAACAATGCAGCCCTGGAGGGTATCTCCAGGTGCAGTAGAGTGGTAATCTGGGAACCTCCTGTCTCAGAATACTGCTACCTTGACCCTGCCATAAGAATGCAGCTAGTTGACAGCTGGCTTCAAGGCATGCTTCCCTGTGAGAGCTAAGGACAGGGCACAACCCTCCCGCATCCTGCTTGACTGTAGAAGGAGCTGCTAACGTCCTCATGTTAGTGGCAGGGAAAGGTTGTGAGAAAAGCATGTGGAATCGTTGTGCCTGAACCCACGTGTATCTGAGTTGAATACAGCGATTTCCAAAGTCCTTCTTCATCAGAGTGTAGCTAGGTTCCCACTCGCATGTCCGAGTGGGTAGCAGACACCTGCCTCCCATGCATACCCACTTCTGAGAGTTGAGCTTCTGGCCTGTAACCCTACCTCCTGCCTGCAGCTACCTTTCGCTTCCAAAAGGCCTAGGCTCGCTGCTTCACCGAAGTGTTGGGAGAGGTAACTGGAATCTGCCGGCACACAAGACTAGTGCCTCCAAGCTCAATGCAGCGATTTCCCAGTAATTCCTGGGGTAGACTGGTGCTACATACTAAGTTCCATATGTGAGAGGGTAACTGAACGCCTTGTCCAAAATCATCTTACTGCTGAGAGTTGAGCTCACCCTCAGTCCCTCACAGTTCCACACTGCCTGCAGAGTGAGTTTCCCACGTCTTCACCAGAGACTTTTGCCAGAGGCCTCTGAGACGCAAGTTAACAATGCAGACCTGGAGGGTATCTCCAGGTGCAGTAGAGTGGTGATCTGGGAACCTCCTTACTCAGAATACTGCTACCTTCACACTGTCATAAGAATGCAGCTAGTTGAGAGCTGGCTTCTAGGCATGCTTCCCTGTGAGAGCTGAGGACAGGGCAGAACCCTCCCGCATCCTGCCTGACTGTAGACGTACCTGCTAACCTCCTTATGTTAGTGGCTGGGATAGGTTGTGGGAAAAGCATGTGTAAGCATTGGGCCTGAACTCCCGTGTATCTGAGTTGAATACAGCGATTTCCAACATCCTTCTTCAATAGGAGTGTAGCTAGGTTCCAACTCCCATGTCCGAGTGGGTAGCAGACATCTGCCTCCCATGCATACACACTTCTGAGAGTTGAGCTTATGGCCTGTAAGCCTACATCCTGCCTGCCGCTACCTTTCGCTTCCAAAAGGCCTAGGCTCGCTGCTTGACGCAAGTGTTGGGAGAGGTAACTGGAATCTCCCGGCACACAAGACGAGTGCCTCCAAGCTCAATCGAGCGATTTCCTAGTAATTCCTGGGGTAGACTGGTGCTACATACTAAGTGCCATACGTGAGTAGGTAGTTGAACGCCTTGTCCAAAAACATCTTACTTCTGAGAGTTGAGCTCACCCTCAGTCCCTCACAGTTCCACACTGCCTGCAGAGTGAGTTTCGCACGTCTTCACCAGAGACGTTTGCCAGAGGCTTCTGAGACGCAAGTTAACAATGCAGCCCTGGAGGGTATCTCCAGGTGCAGTAGAGTGGTAATCTGGGAACCTCCTGTCTCAGAATACTGCTACCTTCACCCTGCCATAAGAATGCAGCTAGTTGACAGCTGGCTTCAAGGCATGCTTCCCTGTGAGAGCTAAGGACAGGGCACAACCCTCCCGCATCCTGCTTGACTGTAGAAGGAGCTGCTAACGTCCTCATGTTAGTGGCAGGGAAAGGTTGTGAGAAAAGCATGTGGAATCGTTGTGCCTGAACCCACGTGTATCTGAGTTGAATACAGCGATTTCCAAAGTCCTTCTTCATCAGAGTGTAGCTAGGTTCCCACTCGCATGTCCGAGTGGGTAGCAGACATCTGCCTCCCATGCATACCCACTTCTGAGAGTTGAGCTTCTGGCCTGTAACCCTACCTCCTGCCTGCAGCTACCTTTCGCTTCCAAAAGGCCTAGGCTCGCTGCTTCACCGAAGTGTTGGGAGAGGTAACTGGAATCTGCCGGCACACAAGACTAGTGCCTCCAAGCTCAATGCAGCGATTTCCCAGTAATTCCTGGGGTAGACTGGTGCTACATACTAAGTTCCATATGTGAGAGGGTAACTGAACGCCTTGTCCAAAATCATCTTACTGCTGAGAGTTGAGCTCACCCTCAGTCCCTCACAGTTCCACACTGCCTGCAGAGTGAGTTTCCCACGTCTTCACCAGAGACTTTTGCCAGAGGCCTCTGAGACGCAAGTTAACAATGCAGACCTGGAGGGTATCTCCAGGTGCAGTAGAGTGGTGATCTGGGAACCTCCTTACTCAGAATACTGCTACCTTCACACTGTCATAAGAATGCAGCTAGTTGAGAGCTGGCTTCTAGGCATGCTTCCCTGTGAGAGCTGAGGACAGGGCAGAACCCTCCCGCATCCTGCCTGACTGTAGACGTACCTGCTAACCTCCTTATGTTAGTGGCTGGGATAGGTTGTGGGAAAAGCATGTGTAAGCATTGGGCCTGAACTCCCGTGTATCTGAGTTGAATACAGCGATTTCCAACATCCTTCTTCAATAGGAGTGTAGCTAGGTTCCAACTCCCATGTCCGAGTGGGTAGCAGACATCTGCCTCCCATGCATACACACTTCTGAGAGTTGAGCTTATGGCCTGTAAGCCTACATCCTGCCTGCCGCTACCTTTCGCTTCCAAAAGGCCTAGGCTCGCTGCTTGACGCAAGTGTTGGGAGAGGTAACTGGAATCTCCCGGCACACAAGACGAGTGCCTCCAAGCTCAATCGAGCGATTTCCTAGTAATTCCTGGGGTAGACTGGTGCTACATACTAAGTGCCATACGTGAGTAGGTAGTTGAACGCCTTGTCCAAAAACATCTTACTTCTGAGAGTTGAGCTCACCCTCAGTCCCTCACAGTTCCACACTGCCTGCAGAGTGAGTTTCGCACGTCTTCACCAGAGACGTTTGCCAGAGGCTTCTGAGACGCAAGTTAACAATGCAGCCCTGGAGGGTATCTCCAGGTGCAGTAGAGTGGTAATCTGGGAACCTCCTGTCTCAGAATACTGCTACCTTCACCCTGCCATAAGTATGCAGCTAGTTGACAGCTGGCTTCAAGGCATGCTTCCCTGTGAGAGCTAAGGACAGGGCACAACCCTCCCGCATCCTGCTTGACTGTAGAAGGAGCTGCTAACGTCCTCATGTTAGTGGCAGGGAAAGGTTGTGAGAAAAGCATGTGGAATCGTTGTGCCTGAACCCACGTGTATCTGAGTTGAATACAGCGATTTCCAAAGTCCTTCTTCATCAGAGTGTAGCTAGGTTCCCACTCGCATGTCCGAGTGGGTAGCAGACATCTGCCTCCCATGCATACCCACTTCTGAGAGTTGAGCTTCTGGCCTGTAACCCTACCTCCTGCCTGCAGCTACCTTTCGCTTCCAAAAGGCCTAGGCTCGCTGCTTCACCGAAGTGTTGGGAGAGGTAACTGGAATCTGCCGGCACACAAGACTAGTGCCTCCAAGCTCAATGCAGCGATTTCCCAGTAATTCCTGGGGTAGACTGGTGCTACATACTAAGTTCCATATGTGAGAGGGTAACTGAACGCCTTGTCCAAAATCATCTTACTGCTGAGAGTTGAGCTCACCCTCAGTCCCTCACAGTTCCACACTGCCTGCAGAGTGAGTTTCCCACGTCTTCACCAGAGACTTTTGCCAGAGGCCTCTGAGACGCAAGTTAACAATGCAGACCTGGAGGGTATCTCCAGGTGCAGTAGAGTGGTGATCTGGGAACCTCCTTACTCAGAATACTGCTACCTTCACACTGTCATAAGAATGCAGCTAGTTGAGAGCTGGCTTCTAGGCATGCTTCCCTGTGAGAGCTGAGGACAGGGCAGAACCCTCCCGCATCCTGCCTGACTGTAGACGTACCTGCTAACCTCCTTATGTTAGTGGCTGGGATAGGTTGTGGGAAAAGCATGTGTAAGCATTGGGCCTGAACTCCCGTGTATCTGAGTTGAATACAGCGATTTCCAACATCCTTCTTCAATAGGAGTGTAGCTAGGTTCCAACTCCCATGTCCGAGTGGGTAGCAGACATCTGCCTCCCATGCATACACACTTCTGAGAGTTGAGCTAATGGCCTGTAAGCCTACATCCTGCCTGCCGCTACCTTTCGCTTCCAAAAGGCCTAGGCTCGCTGCTTGACGCAAGTGTTGGGAGAGGTAACTGGAATCTCCCGGCACACAAGACGAGTGCCTCCAAGCTCAATCGAGCGATTTCCTAGTAATTCCTGGGGTAGACTGGTGCTACATACTAAGTGCCATACGTGAGTAGGTAGTTGAACGCCTTGTCCAAAAACATCTTACTTCTGAGAGTTGAGCTCACCCTCAGTCCCTCACAGTTCCACACTGCCTGCAGAGTGAGTTTCGCACGTCTTCACCAGAGACGTTTGCCAGAGGCTTCTGAGACGCAAGTTAACAATGCAGCCCTGGAGGGTATCTCCAGGTGCAGTAGAGTGGTAATCTGGGAACCTCCTGTCTCAGAATACTGCTACCTTGACCCTGCCATAAGTATGCAGCTAGTTGACAGCTGGCTTCAAGGCATGCTTCCCTGTGAGAGCTAAGGACAGGGCACAACCCTCCCGCATCCTGCTTGACTGTAGAAGGAGCTGCTAACGTCCTCATGTTAGTGGCAGGGAAAGGTTGTGAGAAAAGCATGTGGAATCGTTGTGCCTGAACCCACGTGTATCTGAGTTGAATACAGCGATTTCCAAAGTCCTTCTTCATCAGAGTGTAGCTAGGTTCCCACTCGCATGTCCGAGTGGGTAGCAGACATCTGCCTCCCATGCATACCCACTTCTGAGAGTTGAGCTTCTGGCCTGTAACCCTACCTCCTGCCTGCAGCTACCTTTCGCTTCCAAAAGGCCTAGGCTCGCTGCTTCACCGAAGTGTTGGGAGAGGTAACTGGAATCTGCCGGCACACAAGACTAGTGCCTCCAAGCTCAATGCAGCGATTTCCCAGTAATTCCTGGGGTAGACTGGTGCTACATACTAAGTTCCATATGTGAGAGGGTAACTGAACGCCTTGTCCAAAATCATCTTACTGCTGAGAGTTGAGCTCACCCTCAGTCCCTCACAGTTCCACACTGCCTGCAGAGTGAGTTTCCCACGTCTTCACCAGAGACTTTTGCCAGAGGCCTCTGAGACGCAAGTTAACAATGCAGACCTGGAGGGTATCTCCAGGTGCAGTAGAGTGGTGATCTGGGAACCTCCTTACTCAGAATACTGCTACCTTCACACTGTCATAAGAATGCAGCTAGTTGAGAGCTGGCTTCTAGGCATGCTTCCCTGTGAGAGCTGAGGACAGGGCAGAACCCTCCCGCATCCTGCCTGACTGTAGACGTACCTGCTAACCTCCTTATGTTAGTGGCTGGGATAGGTTGTGGGAAAAGCATGTGTAAGCATTGGGCCTGAACTCCCGTGTATCTGAGTTGAATACAGCGATTTCCAACATCCTTCTTCAATAGGAGTGTAGCTAGGTTCCAACTCCCATGTCCGAGTGGGTAGCAGACATCTGCCTCCCATGCATACACACTTCTGAGAGTTGAGCTAATGGCCTGTAAGCCTACATCCTGCCTGCCGCTACCTTTCGCTTCCAAAAGGCCTAGGCTCGCTGCTTGACGCAAGTGTTGGGAGAGGTAACTGGAATCTCCCGGCACACAAGACGAGTGCCTCCAAGCTCAATCGAGCGATTTCCTAGTAATTCCTGGGGTAGACTGGTGCTACATACTAAGTGCCATACGTGAGTAGGTAGTTGAACGCCTTGTCCAAAAACATCTTACTTCTGAGAGTTGAGCTCACCCTCAGTCCCTCACAGTTCCACACTGCCTGCAGAGTGAGTTTCGCACGTCTTCACCAGAGACGTTTGCCAGAGGCTTCTGAGACGCAAGTTAACAATGCAGCCCTGGAGGGTATCTCCAGGTGCAGTAGAGTGGTAATCTGGGAACCTCCTGTCTCAGAATACTGCTACCTTGACCCTGCCATAAGTATGCAGCTAGTTGACAGCTGGCTTCAAGGCATGCTTCCCTGTGAGAGCTAAGGACAGGGCACAACCCTCCCGCATCCTGCTTGACTGTAGAAGGAGCTGCTAACGTCCTCATGTTAGTGGCAGGGAAAGGTTGTGAGAAAAGCATGTGGAATCGTTGTGCCTGAACCCACGTGTATCTGAGTTGAATACAGCGATTTCCAAAGTCCTTCTTCATCAGAGTGTAGCTAGGTTCCCACTCGCATGTCCGAGTGGGTAGCAGACATCTGCCTCCCATGCATACCCACTTCTGAGAGTTGAGCTTCTGGCCTGTAACCCTACCTCCTGCCTGCAGCTACCTTTCGCTTCCAAAAGGCCTAGGCTCGCTGCTTCACCGAAGTGTTGGGAGAGGTAACTGGAATCTGCCGGCACACAAGACTAGTGCCTCCAAGCTCAATGCAGCGATTTCCCAGTAATTCCTGGGGTAGACTGGTGCTACATACTAAGTTCCATATGTGAGAGGGTAACTGAACGCCTTGTCCAAAATCATCTTACTGCTGAGAGTTGAGCTCACCCTCAGTCCCTCACAGTTCCACACTGCCTGCAGAGTGAGTTTCCCACGTCTTCACCAGAGACTTTTGCCAGAGGCCTCTGAGACGCAAGTTAACAATGCAGACCTGGAGGGTATCTCCAGGTGCAGTAGAGTGGTGATCTGGGAACCTCCTTACTCAGAATACTGCTACCTTCACACTGTCATAAGAATGCAGCTAGTTGAGAGCTGGCTTCTAGGCATGCTTCCCTGTGAGAGCTGAGGACAGGGCAGAACCCTCCCGCATCCTGCCTGACTGTAGACGTACCTGCTAACCTCCTTATGTTAGTGGCTGGGATAGGTTGTGGGAAAAGCATGTGTAAGCATTGGGCCTGAACTCCCGTGTATCTGAGTTGAATACAGCGATTTCCAACATCCTTCTTCAATAGGAGTGTAGCTAGGTTCCAACTCCCATGTCCGAGTGGGTAGCAGACATCTGCCTCCCATGCATACACACTTCTGAGAGTTGAGCTAATGGCCTGTAAGCCTACATCCTGCCTGCCGCTACCTTTCGCTTCCAAAAGGCCTAGGCTCGGTGCTTGACGCAAGTGTTGGGAGAGGTAACTGGAATCTCCCGGCACACAAGACGAGTGCCTCCAAGCTCAATCGAGCGATTTCCTAGTAATTCCTGGGGTAGACTGGTGCTACATACTAAGTGCCATACGTGAGTAGGTAGTTGAACGCCTTGTCCAAAAACATCTTACTTCTGAGAGTTGAGCTCACCCTCAGTCCCTCACAGTTCCACACTGCCTGCAGAGTGAGTTTCGCACGTCTTCACCAGAGACGTTTGCCAGAGGCTTCTGAGACGCAAGTTAACAATGCAGCCCTGGAGGGTATCTCCAGGTGCAGTAGAGTGGTAATCTGGGAACCTCCTGTCTCAGAATACTGCTACCTTGACCCTGCCATAAGTATGCAGCTAGTTGACAGCTGGCTTCAAGGCATGCCTCCCTGTGAGAGCTAAGGACAGGGCACAACCCTCCCGCATCCTGCTTGACTGTAGAAGGAGCTGCTAACGTCCTCATGTTAGTGGCAGGGAAAGGTTGTGAGAAAAGCATGTGGAATCGTTGTGCCTGAACCCACGTGTATCTGAGTTGAATACAGCGATTTCCAAAGTCCTTCTTCATCAGAGTGTAGCTAGGTTCCCACTCGCATGTCCGAGTGGGTAGCAGACATCTGCCTCCCATGCATACCCACTTCTGAGAGTTGAGCTTCTGGCCTGTAACCCTACCTCCTGCCGGCAGCTACCTTTCGCTTCCAAAAGGCCTAGGCTCGCTGCTTCACCGAAGTGTTGGGAGAGGTAACTGGAATCTGCCGGCACACAAGACTAGTGCCTCCAAGCTCAATGCAGCGATTTCCCAGTAATTCCTGGGGTAGACTGGTGCTACATACTAAGTTCCATATGTGAGAGGGTAACTGAACGCCTTGTCCAAAATCATCTTACTGCTGAGAGTTGAGCTCACCCTCAGTCCCTCACAGTTCCACACTGCCTGCAGAGTGAGTTTCCCACGTCTTCACCAGAGACTTTTGCCAGAGGCCTCTGAGACGCAAGTTAACAATGCAGACCTGGAGGGTATCTCCAGGTGCAGTAGAGTGGTGATCTGGGAACCTCCTTACTCAGAATACTGCTACCTTCACACTGTCATAAGAATGCAGCTAGTTGAGAGCTGGCTTCTAGGCATGCTTCCCTGTGAGAGCTGAGGACAGGGCAGAACCCTCCCGCATCCTGCCTGACTGTAGACGTACCTGCTAACCTCCTTATGTTAGTGGCTGGGATAGGTTGTGGGAAAAGCATGTGTAAGCATTGGGCCTGAACTCCCGTGTATCTGAGTTGAATACAGCGATTTCCAACATCCTTCTTCAATAGGAGTGTAGCTAGGTTCCAACTCCCATGTCCGAGTGGGTAGCAGACATCTGCCTCCCATGCATACACACTTCTGAGAGTTGAGCTAATGGCCTGTAAGCCTACATCCTGCCTGCCGCTACCTTTCGCTTCCAAAAGGCCTAGGCTCGCTGCTTGACGCAAGTGTTGGGAGAGGTAACTGGAATCTCCCGGCACACAAGACGAGTGCCTCCAAGCTCAATCGAGCGATTTCCTAGTAATTCCTGGGGTAGACTGGTGCTACATACTAAGTGCCATACGTGAGTAGGTAGTTGAACGCCTTGTCCAAAAACATCTTACTTCTGAGAGTTGAGCTCACCCTCAGTCCCTCACAGTTCCACACTGCCTGCAGAGTGAGTTTCGCACGTCTTCACCAGAGACGTTTGCCAGAGGCTTCTGAGACGCAAGTTAACAATGCAGCCCTGGAGGGTATCTCCAGGTGCAGTAGAGTGGTAATCTGGGAACCTCCTGTCTCAGAATACTGCTACCTTCACCCTGCCATAAGAATGCAGCTAGTTGACAGCTGGCTTCAAGGCATGCTTCCCTGTGAGAGCTAAGGACAGGGCACAACCCTCCCGCATCCTGCTTGACTGTAGAAGGAGCTGCTAACGTCCTCATGTTAGTGGCAGGGAAAGGTTGTGAGAAAAGCATGTGGAATCGTTGTGCCTGAACCCACGTGTATCTGAGTTGAATACAGCGATTTCCAAAGTCCTTCTTCATCAGAGTGTAGCTAGGTTCCCACTCGCATGTCCGAGTGGGTAGCAGACATCTGCCTCCCATGCATACCCACTTCTGAGAGTTGAGCTTCTGGCCTGTAACCCTACCTCCTGCCTGCAGCTACCTTTCGCTTCCAAAAGGCCTAGGCTCGCTGCTTCACCGAAGTGTTGGGAGAGGTAACTGGAATCTGCCGGCACACAAGACTAGTGCCTCCAAGCTCAATGCAGCGATTTCCCAGTAATTCCTGGGGTAGACTGGTGCTACATACTAAGTTCCATATGTGAGAGGGTAACTGAACGCCTTGTCCAAAATCATCTTACTGCTGAGAGTTGAGCTCACCCTCAGTCCCTCACAGTTCCACACTGCCTGCAGAGTGAGTTTCCCACGTCTTCACCAGAGACTTTTGCCAGAGGCCTCTGAGACGCAAGTTAACAATGCAGACCTGGAGGGTATCTCCAGGTGCAGTAGAGTGGTGATCTGGGAACCTCCTTACTCAGAATACTGCTACCTTCACACTGTCATAAGAATGCAGCTAGTTGAGAGCTGGCTTCTAGGCATGCTTCCCTGTGAGAGCTGAGGACAGGGCAGAACCCTCCCGCATCCTGCCTGACTGTAGACGTACCTGCTAACCTCCTTATGTTAGTGGCTGGGATAGGTTGTGGGAAAAGCATGTGTAAGCATTGGGCCTGAACTCCCGTGTATCTGAGTTGAATACAGCGATTTCCAACATCCTTCTTCAATAGGAGTGTAGCTAGGTTCCAACTCCCATGTCCGAGTGGGTAGCAGACATCTGCCTCCCATGCATACACACTTCTGAGAGTTGAGCTTATGGCCTGTAAGCCTACATCCTGCCTGCCGCTACCTTTCGCTTCCAAAAGGCCTAGGCTCGCTGCTTGACGCAAGTGTTGGGAGAGGTAACTGGAATCTCCCGGCACACAAGACGAGTGCCTCCAAGCTCAATCGAGCGATTTCCTAGTAATTCCTGGGGTAGACTGGTGCTACATACTAAGTGCCATACGTGAGTAGGTAGTTGAACGCCTTGTCCAAAAACATCTTACTTCTGAGAGTTGAGCTCACCCTCAGTCCCTCACAGTTCCACACTGCCTGCAGAGTGAGTTTCGCACGTCTTCACCAGAGACGTTTGCCAGAGGCTTCTGAGACGCAAGTTAACAATGCAGCCCTGGAGGGTATCTCCAGGTGCAGTAGAGTGGTAATCTGGGAACCTCCTGTCTCAGAATACTGCTACCTTCACCCTGCCATAAGAATGCAGCTAGTTGACAGCTGGCTTCAAGGCATGCTTCCCTGTGAGAGCTAAGGACAGGGCACAACCCTCCCGCATCCTGCTTGACTGTAGAAGGAGCTGCTAACGTCCTCATGTTAGTGGCAGGGAAAGGTTGTGAGAAAAGCATGTGGAATCGTTGTGCCTGAACCCACGTGTATCTGAGTTGAATACAGCGATTTCCAAAGTCCTTCTTCATCAGAGTGTAGCTAGGTTCCCACTCGCATGTCCGAGTGGGTAGCAGACATCTGCCTCCCATGCATACCCACTTCTGAGAGTTGAGCTTCTGGCCTGTAACCCTACCTCCTGCCTGCAGCTACCTTTCGCTTCCAAAAGGCCTAGGCTCGCTGCTTCACCGAAGTGTTGGGAGAGGTAACTGGAATCTGCCGGCACACAAGACTAGTGCCTCCAAGCTCAATGCAGCGATTTCCCAGTAATTCCTGGGGTAGACTGGTGCTACATACTAAGTTCCATATGTGAGAGGGTAACTGAACGCCTTGTCCAAAATCATCTTACTGCTGAGAGTTGAGCTCACCCTCAGTCCCTCACAGTTCCACACTGCCTGCAGAGTGAGTTTCCCACGTCTTCACCAGAGACTTTTGCCAGAGGCCTCTGAGACGCAAGTTAACAATGCAGACCTGGAGGGTATCTCCAGGTGCAGTAGAGTGGTGATCTGGGAACCTCCTTACTCAGAATACTGCTACCTTCACACTGTCATAAGAATGCAGCTAGTTGAGAGCTGGCTTCTAGGCATGCTTCCCTGTGAGAGCTGAGGACAGGGCAGAACCCTCCCGCATCCTGCCTGACTGTAGACGTACCTGCTAACCTCCTTATGTTAGTGGCTGGGATAGGTTGTGGGAAAAGCATGTGTAAGCATTGGGCCTGAACTCCCGTGTATCTGAGTTGAATACAGCGATTTCCAACATCCTTCTTCAATAGGAGTGTAGCTAGGTTCCAACTCCCATGTCCGAGTGGGTAGCAGACATCTGCCTCCCATGCATACACACTTCTGAGAGTTGAGCTAATGGCCTGTAAGCCTACATCCTGCCTGCCGCTACCTTTCGCTTCCAAAAGGCCTAGGCTCGCTGCTTGACGCAAGTGTTGGGAGAGGTAACTGGAATCTCCCGGCACACAAGACGAGTGCCTCCAAGCTCAATCGAGCGATTTCCTAGTAATTCCTGGGGTAGACTGGTGCTACATACTAAGTGCCATACGTGAGTAGGTAGTTGAACGCCTTGTCCAAAAACATCTTACTTCTGAGAGTTGAGCTCACCCTCAGTCCCTCACAGTTCCACACTGCCTGCAGAGTGAGTTTCGCACGTCTTCACCAGAGACGTTTGCCAGAGGCTTCTGAGACGCAAGTTAACAATGCAGCCCTGGAGGGTATCTCCAGGTGCAGTAGAGTGGTAATCTGGGAACCTCCTGTCTCAGAATACTGCTACCTTCACCCTGCCATAAGAATGCAGCTAGTTGACAGCTGGCTTCAAGGCATGCTTCCCTGTGAGAGCTAAGGACAGGGCACAACCCTCCCGCATCCTGCTTGACTGTAGAAGGAGCTGCTAACGTCCTCATGTTAGTGGCAGGGAAAGGTTGTGAGAAAAGCATGTGGAATCGTTGTGCCTGAACCCACGTGTATCTGAGTTGAATACAGCGATTTCCAAAGTCCTTCTTCATCAGAGTGTAGCTAGGTTCCCACTCGCATGTCCGAGTGGGTAGCAGACATCTGCCTCCCATGCATACCCACTTCTGAGAGTTGAGCTTCTGGCCTGTAACCCTACCTCCTGCCTGCAGCTACCTTTCGCTTCCAAAAGGCCTAGGCTCGCTGCTTCACCGAAGTGTTGGGAGAGGTAACTGGAATCTGCCGGCACACAAGACTAGTGCCTCCAAGCTCAATGCAGCGATTTCCCAGTAATTCCTGGGGTAGACTGGTGCTACATACTAAGTTCCATATGTGAGAGGGTAACTGAACGCCTTGTCCAAAATCATCTTACTGCTGAGAGTTGAGCTCACCCTCAGTCCCTCACAGTTCCACACTGCCTGCAGAGTGAGTTTCCCACGTCTTCACCAGAGACTTTTGCCAGAGGCCTCTGAGACGCAAGTTAACAATGCAGACCTGGAGGGTATCTCCAGGTGCAGTAGAGTGGTGATCTGGGAACCTCCTTACTCAGAATACTGCTACCTTCACACTGTCATAAGAATGCAGCTAGTTGAGAGCTGGCTTCTAGGCATGCTTCCCTGTGAGAGCTGAGGACAGGGCAGAACCCTCCCGCATCCTGCCTGACTGTAGACGTACCTGCTAACCTCCTTATGTTAGTGGCTGGGATAGGTTGTGGGAAAAGCATGTGTAAGCATTGGGCCTGAACTCCCGTGTATCTGAGTTGAATACAGCGATTTCCAACATCCTTCTTCAATAGGAGTGTAGCTAGGTTCCAACTCCCATGTCCGAGTGGGTAGCAGACATCTGCCTCCCATGCATACACACTTCTGAGAGTTGAGCTAATGGCCTGTAAGCCTACATCCTGCCTGCCGCTACCTTTCGCTTCCAAAAGGCCTAGGCTCGCTGCTTGACGCAAGTGTTGGGAGAGGTAACTGGAATCTCCCGGCACACAAGACGAGTGCCTCCAAGCTCAATCGAGCGATTTCCTAGTAATTCCTGGGGTAGACTGGTGCTACATACTAAGTGCCATACGTGAGTAGGTAGTTGAACGCCTTGTCCAAAAACATCTTACTTCTGAGAGTTGAGCTCACCCTCAGTCCCTCACAGTTCCACACTGCCTGCAGAGTGAGTTTCGCACGTCTTCACCAGAGACGTTTGCCAGAGGCTTCTGAGACGCAAGTTAACAATGCAGCCCTGGAGGGTATCTCCAGGTGCAGTAGAGTGGTAATCTGGGAACCTCCTGTCTCAGAATACTGCTACCTTGACCCTGCCATAAGTATGCAGCTAGTTGACAGCTGGCTTCAAGGCATGCTTCCCTGTGAGAGCTAAGGACAGGGCACAACCCTCCCGCATCCTGCTTGACTGTAGAAGGAGCTGCTAACGTCCTCATGTTAGTGGCAGGGAAAGGTTGTGAGAAAAGCATGTGGAATCGTTGTGCCTGAACCCACGTGTATCTGAGTTGAATACAGCGATTTCCAAAGTCCTTCTTCATCAGAGTGTAGCTAGGTTCCCACTCGCATGTCCGAGTGGGTAGCAGACATCTGCCTCCCATGCATACCCACTTCTGAGAGTTGAGCTTCTGGCCTGTAACCCTACCTCCTGCCGGCAGCTACCTTTCGCTTCCAAAAGGCCTAGGCTCGCTGCTTCACCGAAGTGTTGGGAGAGGTAACTGGAATCTGCCGGCACACAAGACTAGTGCCTCCAAGCTCAATGCAGCGATTTCCCAGTAATTCCTGGGGTAGACTGGTGCTACATACTAAGTTCCATATGTGAGAGGGTAACTGAACGCCTTGTCCAAAATCATCTTACTGCTGAGAGTTGAGCTCACCCTCAGTCCCTCACAGTTCCACACTGCCTGCAGAGTGAGTTTCCCACGTCTTCACCAGAGACTTTTGCCAGAGGCCTCTGAGACGCAAGTTAACAATGCAGACCTGGAGGGTATCTCCAGGTGCAGTAGAGTGGTGATCTGGGAACCTCCTTACTCAGAATACTGCTACCTTCACACTGTCATAAGAATGCAGCTAGTTGAGAGCTGGCTTCTAGGCATGCTTCCCTGTGAGAGCTGAGGACAGGGCAGAACCCTCCCGCATCCTGCCTGACTGTAGACGTACCTGCTAACCTCCTTATGTTAGTGGCTGGGATAGGTTGTGGGAAAAGCATGTGTAAGCATTGGGCCTGAACTCCCGTGTATCTGAGTTGAATACAGCGATTTCCAACATCCTTCTTCAATAGGAGTGTAGCTAGGTTCCAACTCCCATGTCCGAGTGGGTAGCAGACATCTGCCTCCCATGCATACACACTTCTGAGAGTTGAGCTAATGGCCTGTAAGCCTACATCCTGCCTGCCGCTACCTTTCGCTTCCAAAAGGCCTAGGCTCGCTGCTTGACGCAAGTGTTGGGAGAGGTAACTGGAATCTCCCGGCACACAAGACGAGTGCCTCCAAGCTCAATCGAGCGATTTCCTAGTAATTCCTGGGGTAGACTGGTGCTACATACTAAGTGCCATACGTGAGTAGGTAGTTGAACGCCTTGTCCAAAAACATCTTACTTCTGAGAGTTGAGCTCACCCTCAGTCCCTCACAGTTCCACACTGCCTGCAGAGTGAGTTTCGCACGTCTTCACCAGAGACGTTTGCCAGAGGCTTCTGAGACGCAAGTTAACAATGCAGCCCTGGAGGGTATCTCCAGGTGCAGTAGAGTGGTAATCTGGGAACCTCCTGTCTCAGAATACTGCTACCTTGACCCTGCCATAAGTATGCAGCTAGTTGACAGCTGGCTTCAAGGCATGCTTCCCTGTGAGAGCTAAGGACAGGGCACAACCCTCCCGCATCCTGCTTGACTGTAGAAGGAGCTGCTAACGTCCTCATGTTAGTGGCAGGGAAAGGTTGTGAGAAAAGCATGTGGAATCGTTGTGCCTGAACCCACGTGTATCTGAGTTGAATACAGCGATTTCCAAAGTCCTTCTTCATCAGAGTGTAGCTAGGTTCCCACTCGCATGTCCGAGTGGGTAGCAGACATCTGCCTCCCATGCATACCCACTTCTGAGAGTTGAGCTTCTGGCCTGTAACCCTACCTCCTGCCTGCAGCTACCTTTCGCTTCCAAAAGGCCTAGGCTCGCTGCTTCACCGAAGTGTTGGGAGAGGTAACTGGAATCTGCCGGCACACAAGACTAGTGCCTCCAAGCTCAATGCAGCGATTTCCCAGTAATTCCTGGGGTAGACTGGTGCTACATACTAAGTTCCATATGTGAGAGGGTAACTGAACGCCTTGTCCAAAATCATCTTACTGCTGAGAGTTGAGCTCACCCTCAGTCCCTCACAGTTCCACACTGCCTGCAGAGTGAGTTTCCCACGTCTTCACCAGAGACTTTTGCCAGAGGCCTCTGAGACGCAAGTTAACAATGCAGACCTGGAGGGTATCTCCAGGTGCAGTAGAGTGGTGATCTGGGAACCTCCTTACTCAGAATACTGCTACCTTCACACTGTCATAAGAATGCAGCTAGTTGAGAGCTGGCTTCTAGGCATGCTTCCCTGTGAGAGCTGAGGACAGGGCAGAACCCTCCCGCATCCTGCCTGACTGTAGACGTACCTGCTAACCTCCTTATGTTAGTGGCTGGGATAGGTTGTGGGAAAAGCATGTGTAAGCATTGGGCCTGAACTCCCGTGTATCTGAGTTGAATACAGCGATTTCCAACATCCTTCTTCAATAGGAGTGTAGCTAGGTTCCAACTCCCATGTCCGAGTGGGTAGCAGACATCTGCCTCCCATGCATACACACTTCTGAGAGTTGAGCTTATGGCCTGTAAGCCTACATCCTGCCTGCCGCTACCTTTCGCTTCCAAAAGGCCTAGGCTCGCTGCTTGACGCAAGTGTTGGGAGAGGTAACTGGAATCTCCCGGCACACAAGACGAGTGCCTCCAAGCTCAATCGAGCGATTTCCTAGTAATTCCTGGGGTAGACTGGTGCTACATACTAAGTGCCATACGTGAGTAGGTAGTTGAACGCCTTGTCCAAAAACATCTTACTTCTGAGAGTTGAGCTCACCCTCAGTCCCTCACAGTTCCACACTGCCTGCAGAGTGAGTTTCGCACGTCTTCACCAGAGACGTTTGCCAGAGGCTTCTGAGACGCAAGTTAACAATGCAGCCCTGGAGGGTATCTCCAGGTGCAGTAGAGTGGTAATCTGGGAACCTCCTGTCTCAGAATACTGCTACCTTCACCCTGCCATAAGAATGCAGCTAGTTGACAGCTGGCTTCAAGGCATGCTTCCCTGTGAGAGCTAAGGACAGGGCACAACCCTCCCGCATCCTGCTTGACTGTAGAAGGAGCTGCTAACGTCCTCATGTTAGTGGCAGGGAAAGGTTGTGAGAAAAGCATGTGGAATCGTTGTGCCTGAACCCACGTGTATCTGAGTTGAATACAGCGATTTCCAAAGTCCTTCTTCATCAGAGTGTAGCTAGGTTCCCACTCGCATGTCCGAGTGGGTAGCAGACATCTGCCTCCCATGCATACCCACTTCTGAGAGTTGAGCTTCTGGCCTGTAACCCTACCTCCTGCCTGCAGCTACCTTTCGCTTCCAAAAGGCCTAGGCTCGCTGCTTCACCGAAGTGTTGGGAGAGGTAACTGGAATCTGCCGGCACACAAGACTAGTGCCTCCAAGCTCAATGCAGCGATTTCCCAGTAATTCCTGGGGTAGACTGGTGCTACATACTAAGTTCCATATGTGAGAGGGTAACTGAACGCCTTGTCCAAAATCATCTTACTGCTGAGAGTTGAGCTCACCCTCAGTCCCTCACAGTTCCACACTGCCTGCAGAGTGAGTTTCCCACGTCTTCACCAGAGACTTTTGCCAGAGGCCTCTGAGACGCAAGTTAACAATGCAGACCTGGAGGGTATCTCCAGGTGCAGTAGAGTGGTGATCTGGGAACCTCCTTACTCAGAATACTGCTACCTTCACACTGTCATAAGAATGCAGCTAGTTGAGAGCTGGCTTCTAGGCATGCTTCCCTGTGAGAGCTGAGGACAGGGCAGAACCCTCCCGCATCCTGCCTGACTGTAGACGTACCTGCTAACCTCCTTATGTTAGTGGCTGGGATAGGTTGTGGGAAAAGCATGTGTAAGCATTGGGCCTGAACTCCCGTGTATCTGAGTTGAATACAGCGATTTCCAACATCCTTCTTCAATAGGAGTGTAGCTAGGTTCCAACTCCCATGTCCGAGTGGGTAGCAGACATCTGCCTCCCATGCATACACACTTCTGAGAGTTGAGCTAATGGCCTGTAAGCCTACATCCTGCCTGCCGCTACCTTTCGCTTCCAAAAGGCCTAGGCTCGCTGCTTGACGCAAGTGTTGGGAGAGGTAACTGGAATCTCCCGGCACACAAGACGAGTGCCTCCAAGCTCAATCGAGCGATTTCCTAGTAATTCCTGGGGTAGACTGGTGCTACATACTAAGTGCCATACGTGAGTAGGTAGTTGAACGCCTTGTCCAAAAACATCTTACTTCTGAGAGTTGAGCTCACCCTCAGTCCCTCACAGTTCCACACTGCCTGCAGAGTGAGTTTCGCACGTCTTCACCAGAGACGTTTGCCAGAGGCTTCTGAGACGCAAGTTAACAATGCAGCCCTGGAGGGTATCTCCAGGTGCAGTAGAGTGGTAATCTGGGAACCTCCTGTCTCAGAATACTGCTACCTTGACCCTGCCATAAGTATGCAGCTAGTTGACAGCTGGCTTCAAGGCATGCTTCCCTGTGAGAGCTAAGGACAGGGCACAACCCTCCCGCATCCTGCTTGACTGTAGAAGGAGCTGCTAACGTCCTCATGTTAGTGGCAGGGAAAGGTTGTGAGAAAAGCATGTGGAATCGTTGTGCCTGAACCCACGTGTATCTGAGTTGAATACAGCGATTTCCAAAGTCCTTCTTCATCAGAGTGTAGCTAGGTTCCCACTCGCATGTCCGAGTGGGTAGCAGACATCTGCCTCCCATGCATACCCACTTCTGAGAGTTGAGCTTCTGGCCTGTAACCCTACCTCCTGCCTGCAGCTACCTTTCGCTTCCAAAAGGCCTAGGCTCGCTGCTTCACCGAAGTGTTGGGAGAGGTAACTGGAATCTGCCGGCACACAAGACTAGTGCCTCCAAGCTCAATGCAGCGATTTCCCAGTAATTCCTGGGGTAGACTGGTGCTACATACTAAGTTCCATATGTGAGAGGGTAACTGAACGCCTTGTCCAAAATCATCTTACTGCTGAGAGTTGAGCTCACCCTCAGTCCCTCACAGTTCCACACTGCCTGCAGAGTGAGTTTCCCACGTCTTCACCAGAGACTTTTGCCAGAGGCCTCTGAGACGCAAGTTAACAATGCAGACCTGGAGGGTATCTCCAGGTGCAGTAGAGTGGTGATCTGGGAACCTCCTTACTCAGAATACTGCTACCTTCACACTGTCATAAGAATGCAGCTAGTTGAGAGCTGGCTTCTAGGCATGCTTCCCTGTGAGAGCTGAGGACAGGGCAGAACCCTCCCGCATCCTGCCTGACTGTAGACGTACCTGCTAACCTCCTTATGTTAGTGGCTGGGATAGGTTGTGGGAAAAGCATGTGTAAGCATTGGGCCTGAACTCCCGTGTATCTGAGTTGAATACAGCGATTTCCAACATCCTTCTTCAATAGGAGTGTAGCTAGGTTCCAACTCCCATGTCCGAGTGGGTAGCAGACATCTGCCTCCCATGCATACACACTTCTGAGAGTTGAGCTAATGGCCTGTAAGCCTACATCCTGCCTGCCGCTACCTTTCGCTTCCAAAAGGCCTAGGCTCGCTGCTTGACGCAAGTGTTGGGAGAGGTAACTGGAATCTCCCGGCACACAAGACGAGTGCCTCCAAGCTCAATCGAGCGATTTCCTAGTAATTCCTGGGGTAGACTGGTGCTACATACTAAGTGCCATACGTGAGTAGGTAGTTGAACGCCTTGTCCAAAAACATCTTACTTCTGAGAGTTGAGCTCACCCTCAGTCCCTCACAGTTCCACACTGCCTGCAGAGTGAGTTTCGCACGTCTTCACCAGAGACGTTTGCCAGAGGCTTCTGAGACGCAAGTTAACAATGCAGCCCTGGAGGGTATCTCCAGGTGCAGTAGAGTGGTAATCTGGGAACCTCCTGTCTCAGAATACTGCTACCTTGACCCTGCCATAAGTATGCAGCTAGTTGACAGCTGGCTTCAAGGCATGCTTCCCTGTGAGAGCTAAGGACAGGGCACAACCCTCCCGCATCCTGCTTGACTGTAGAAGGAGCTGCTAACGTCCTCATGTTAGTGGCAGGGAAAGGTTGTGAGAAAAGCATGTGGAATCGTTGTGCCTGAACCCACGTGTATCTGAGTTGAATACAGCGATTTCCAAAGTCCTTCTTCATCAGAGTGTAGCTAGGTTCCCACTCGCATGTCCGAGTGGGTAGCAGACATCTGCCTCCCATGCATACCCACTTCTGAGAGTTGAGCTTCTGGCCTGTAACCCTACCTCCTGCCTGCAGCTACCTTTCGCTTCCAAAAGGCCTAGGCTCGCTGCTTCACCGAAGTGTTGGGAGAGGTAACTGGAATCTGCCGGCACACAAGACTAGTGCCTCCAAGCTCAATGCAGCGATTTCCCAGTAATTCCTGGGGTAGACTGGTGCTACATACTAAGTTCCATATGTGAGAGGGTAACTGAACGCCTTGTCCAAAATCATCTTACTGCTGAGAGTTGAGCTCACCCTCAGTCCCTCACAGTTCCACACTGCCTGCAGAGTGAGTTTCCCACGTCTTCACCAGAGACTTTTGCCAGAGGCCTCTGAGACGCAAGTTAACAATGCAGACCTGGAGGGTATCTCCAGGTGCAGTAGAGTGGTGATCTGGGAACCTCCTTACTCAGAATACTGCTACCTTCACACTGTCATAAGAATGCAGCTAGTTGAGAGCTGGCTTCTAGGCATGCTTCCCTGTGAGAGCTGAGGACAGGGCAGAACCCTCCCGCATCCTGCCTGACTGTAGACGTACCTGCTAACCTCCTTATGTTAGTGGCTGGGATAGGTTGTGGGAAAAGCATGTGTAAGCATTGGGCCTGAACTCCCGTGTATCTGAGTTGAATACAGCGATTTCCAACATCCTTCTTCAATAGGAGTGTAGCTAGGTTCCAACTCCCATGTCCGAGTGGGTAGCAGACATCTGCCTCCCATGCATACACACTTCTGAGAGTTGAGCTAATGGCCTGTAAGCCTACATCCTGCCTGCCGCTACCTTTCGCTTCCAAAAGGCCTAGGCTCGCTGCTTGACGCAAGTGTTGGGAGAGGTAACTGGAATCTCCCGGCACACAAGACGAGTGCCTCCAAGCTCAATCGAGCGATTTCCTAGTAATTCCTGGGGTAGACTGGTGCTACATACTAAGTGCCATACGTGAGTAGGTAGTTGAACGCCTTGTCCAAAAACATCTTACTTCTGAGAGTTGAGCTCACCCTCAGTCCCTCACAGTTCCACACTGCCTGCAGAGTGAGTTTCGCACGTCTTCACCAGAGACGTTTGCCAGAGGCTTCTGAGACGCAAGTTAACAATGCAGCCCTGGAGGGTATCTCCAGGTGCAGTAGAGTGGTAATCTGGGAACCTCCTGTCTCAGAATACTGCTACCTTCACCCTGCCATAAGAATGCAGCTAGTTGACAGCTGGCTTCAAGGCATGCTTCCCTGTGAGAGCTAAGGACAGGGCACAACCCTCCCGCATCCTGCTTGACTGTAGAAGGAGCTGCTAACGTCCTCATGTTAGTGGCAGGGAAAGGTTGTGAGAAAAGCATGTGGAATCGTTGTGCCTGAACCCACGTGTATCTGAGTTGAATACAGCGATTTCCAAAGTCCTTCTTCATCAGAGTGTAGCTAGGTTCCCACTCGCATGTCCGAGTGGGTAGCAGACATCTGCCTCCCATGCATACCCACTTCTGAGAGTTGAGCTTCTGGCCTGTAACCCTACCTCCTGCCTGCAGCTACCTTTCGCTTCCAAAAGGCCTAGGCTCGCTGCTTCACCGAAGTGTTGGGAGAGGTAACTGGAATCTGCCGGCACACAAGACTAGTGCCTCCAAGCTCAATGCAGCGATTTCCCAGTAATTCCTGGGGTAGACTGGTGCTACATACTAAGTTCCATATGTGAGAGGGTAACTGAACGCCTTGTCCAAAATCATCTTACTGCTGAGAGTTGAGCTCACCCTCAGTCCCTCACAGTTCCACACTGCCTGCAGAGTGAGTTTCCCACGTCTTCACCAGAGACTTTTGCCAGAGGCCTCTGAGACGCAAGTTAACAATGCAGACCTGGAGGGTATCTCCAGGTGCAGTAGAGTGGTGATCTGGGAACCTCCTTACTCAGAATACTGCTACCTTCACACTGTCATAAGAATGCAGCTAGTTGAGAGCTGGCTTCTAGGCATGCTTCCCTGTGAGAGCTGAGGACAGGGCAGAACCCTCCCGCATCCTGCCTGACTGTAGACGTACCTGCTAACCTCCTTATGTTAGTGGCTGGGATAGGTTGTGGGAAAAGCATGTGTAAGCATTGGGCCTGAACTCCCGTGTATCTGAGTTGAATACAGCGATTTCCAACATCCTTCTTCAATAGGAGTGTAGCTAGGTTCCAACTCCCATGTCCGAGTGGGTAGCAGACATCTGCCTCCCATGCATACACACTTCTGAGAGTTGAGCTAATGGCCTGTAAGCCTACATCCTGCCTGCCGCTACCTTTCGCTTCCAAAAGGCCTAGGCTCGCTGCTTGACGCAAGTGTTGGGAGAGGTAACTGGAATCTCCCGGCACACAAGACGAGTGCCTCCAAGCTCAATCGAGCGATTTCCTAGTAATTCCTGGGGTAGACTGGTGCTACATACTAAGTGCCATACGTGAGTAGGTAGTTGAACGCCTTGTCCAAAAACATCTTACTTCTGAGAGTTGAGCTCACCCTCAGTCCCTCACAGTTCCACACTGCCTGCAGAGTGAGTTTCGCACGTCTTCACCAGAGACGTTTGCCAGAGGCTTCTGAGACGCAAGTTAACAATGCAGCCCTGGAGGGTATCTCCAGGTGCAGTAGAGTGGTAATCTGGGAACCTCCTGTCTCAGAATACTGCTACCTTGACCCTGCCATAAGTATGCAGCTAGTTGACAGCTGGCTTCAAGGCATGCTTCCCTGTGAGAGCTAAGGACAGGGCACAACCCTCCCGCATCCTGCTTGACTGTAGAAGGAGCTGCTAACGTCCTCATGTTAGTGGCAGGGAAAGGTTGTGAGAAAAGCATGTGGAATCGTTGTGCCTGAACCCACGTGTATCTGAGTTGAATACAGCGATTTCCAAAGTCCTTCTTCATCAGAGTGTAGCTAGGTTCCCACTCGCATGTCCGAGTGGGTAGCAGACATCTGCCTCCCATGCATACCCACTTCTGAGAGTTGAGCTTCTGGCCTGTAACCCTACCTCCTGCCTGCAGCTACCTTTCGCTTCCAAAAGGCCTAGGCTCGCTGCTTCACCGAAGTGTTGGGAGAGGTAACTGGAATCTGCCGGCACACAAGACTAGTGCCTCCAAGCTCAATGCAGCGATTTCCCAGTAATTCCTGGGGTAGACTGGTGCTACATACTAAGTTCCATATGTGAGAGGGTAACTGAACGCCTTGTCCAAAATCATCTTACTGCTGAGAGTTGAGCTCACCCTCAGTCCCTCACAGTTCCACACTGCCTGCAGAGTGAGTTTCCCACGTCTTCACCAGAGACTTTTGCCAGAGGCCTCTGAGACGCAAGTTAACAATGCAGACCTGGAGGGTATCTCCAGGTGCAGTAGAGTGGTGATCTGGGAACCTCCTTACTCAGAATACTGCTACCTTCACACTGTCATAAGAATGCAGCTAGTTGAGAGCTGGCTTCTAGGCATGCTTCCCTGTGAGAGCTGAGGACAGGGCAGAACCCTCCCGCATCCTGCCTGACTGTAGACGTACCTGCTAACCTCCTTATGTTAGTGGCTGGGATAGGTTGTGGGAAAAGCATGTGTAAGCATTGGGCCTGAACTCCCGTGTATCTGAGTTGAATACAGCGATTTCCAACATCCTTCTTCAATAGGAGTGTAGCTAGGTTCCAACTCCCATGTCCGAGTGGGTAGCAGACATCTGCCTCCCATGCATACACACTTCTGAGAGTTGAGCTAATGGCCTGTAAGCCTACATCCTGCCTGCCGCTACCTTTCGCTTCCAAAAGGCCTAGGCTCGCTGCTTGACGCAAGTGTTGGGAGAGGTAACTGGAATCTCCCGGCACACAAGACGAGTGCCTCCAAGCTCAATCGAGCGATTTCCTAGTAATTCCTGGGGTAGACTGGTGCTACATACTAAGTGCCATACGTGAGTAGGTAGTTGAACGCCTTGTCCAAAAACATCTTACTTCTGAGAGTTGAGCTCACCCTCAGTCCCTCACAGTTCCACACTGCCTGCAGAGTGAGTTTCGCACGTCTTCACCAGAGACGTTTGCCAGAGGCTTCTGAGACGCAAGTTAACAATGCAGCCCTGGAGGGTATCTCCAGGTGCAGTAGAGTGGTAATCTGGGAACCTCCTGTCTCAGAATACTGCTACCTTGACCCTGCCATAAGTATGCAGCTAGTTGACAGCTGGCTTCAAGGCATGCTTCCCTGTGAGAGCTAAGGACAGGGCACAACCCTCCCGCATCCTGCTTGACTGTAGAAGGAGCTGCTAACGTCCTCATGTTAGTGGCAGGGAAAGGTTGTGAGAAAAGCATGTGGAATCGTTGTGCCTGAACCCACGTGTATCTGAGTTGAATACAGCGATTTCCAAAGTCCTTCTTCATCAGAGTGTAGCTAGGTTCCCACTCGCATGTCCGAGTGGGTAGCAGACATCTGCCTCCCATGCATACCCACTTCTGAGAGTTGAGCTTCTGGCCTGTAACCCTACCTCCTGCCTGCAGCTACCTTTCGCTTCCAAAAGGCCTAGGCTCGCTGCTTCACCGAAGTGTTGGGAGAGGTAACTGGAATCTGCCGGCACACAAGACTAGTGCCTCCAAGCTCAATGCAGCGATTTCCCAGTAATTCCTGGGGTAGACTGGTGCTACATACTAAGTTCCATATGTGAGAGGGTAACTGAACGCCTTGTCCAAAATCATCTTACTGCTGAGAGTTGAGCTCACCCTCAGTCTCTCACAGTTCCACACTGCCTGCAGAGTGAGTTTCCCACGTCTTCACCAGAGACTTTTGCCAGAGGCCTCTGAGACGCAAGTTAACAATGCAGACCTGGAGGGTATCTCCAGGTGCAGTAGAGTGGTGATCTGGGAACCTCCTTACTCAGAATACTGCTACCTTCACACTGTCATAAGAATGCAGCTAGTTGAGAGCTGGCTTCTAGGCATGCTTCCCTGTGAGAGCTGAGGACAGGGCAGAACCCTCCCGCATCCTGCCTGACTGTAGACGTACCTGCTAACCTCCTTATGTTAGTGGCTGGGATAGGTTGTGGGAAAAGCATGTGTAAGCATTGGGCCTGAACTCCCGTGTATCTGAGTTGAATACAGCGATTTCCAACATCCTTCTTCAATAGGAGTGTAGCTAGGTTCCAACTCCCATGTCCGAGTGGGTAGCAGACATCTGCCTCCCATGCATACACACTTCTGAGAGTTGAGCTAATGGCCTGTAAGCCTACATCCTGCCTGCCGCTACCTTTCGCTTCCAAAAGGCCTAGGCTCGCTGCTTGACGCAAGTGTTGGGAGAGGTAACTGGAATCTCCCGGCACACAAGACGAGTGCCTCCAAGCTCAATCGAGCGATTTCCTAGTAATTCCTGGGGTAGACTGGTGCTACATACTAAGTGCCATACGTGAGTAGGTAGTTGAACGCCTTGTCCAAAAACATCTTACTTCTGAGAGTTGAGCTCACCCTCAGTCCCTCACAGTTCCACACTGCCTGCAGAGTGAGTTTCGCACGTCTTCACCAGAGACGTTTGCCAGAGGCTTCTGAGACGCAAGTTAACAATGCAGCCCTGGAGGGTATCTCCAGGTGCAGTAGAGTGGTAATCTGGGAACCTCCTGTCTCAGAATACTGCTACCTTGACCCTGCCATAAGTATGCAGCTAGTTGACAGCTGGCTTCAAGGCATGCTTCCCTGTGAGAGCTAAGGACAGGGCACAACCCTCCCGCATCCTGCTTGACTGTAGAAGGAGCTGCTAACGTCCTCATGTTAGTGGCAGGGAAAGGTTGTGAGAAAAGCATGTGGAATCGTTGTGCCTGAACCCACGTGTATCTGAGTTGAATACAGCGATTTCCAAAGTCCTTCTTCATCAGAGTGTAGCTAGGTTCCCACTCGCATGTCCGAGTGGGTAGCAGACATCTGCCTCCCATGCATACCCACTTCTGAGAGTTGAGCTTCTGGCCTGTAACCCTACCTCCTGCCTGCAGCTACCTTTCGCTTCCAAAAGGCCTAGGCTCGCTGCTTCACCGAAGTGTTGGGAGAGGTAACTGGAATCTGCCGGCACACAAGACTAGTGCCTCCAAGCTCAATGCAGCGATTTCCCAGTAATTCCTGGGGTAGACTGGTGCTACATACTAAGTTCCATATGTGAGAGGGTAACTGAACGCCTTGTCCAAAATCATCTTACTGCTGAGAGTTGAGCTCACCCTCAGTCCCTCACAGTTCCACACTGCCTGCAGAGTGAGTTTCCCACGTCTTCACCAGAGACTTTTGCCAGAGGCCTCTGAGACGCAAGTTAACAATGCAGACCTGGAGGGTATCTCCAGGTGCAGTAGAGTGGTGATCTGGGAACCTCCTTACTCAGAATACTGCTACCTTCACACTGTCATAAGAATGCAGCTAGTTGAGAGCTGGCTTCTAGGCATGCTTCCCTGTGAGAGCTGAGGACAGGGCAGAACCCTCCCGCATCCTGCCTGACTGTAGACGTACCTGCTAACCTCCTTATGTTAGTGGCTGGGATAGGTTGTGGGAAAAGCATGTGTAAGCATTGGGCCTGAACTCCCGTGTATCTGAGTTGAATACAGCGATTTCCAACATCCTTCTTCAATAGGAGTGTAGCTAGGTTCCAACTCCCATGTCCGAGTGGGTAGCAGACATCTGCCTCCCATGCATACACACTTCTGAGAGTTGAGCTAATGGCCTGTAAGCCTACATCCTGCCTGCCGCTACCTTTCGCTTCCAAAAGGCCTAGGCTCGCTGCTTGACGCAAGTGTTGGGAGAGGTAACTGGAATCTCCCGGCACACAAGACGAGTGCCTCCAAGCTCAATCGAGCGATTTCCTAGTAATTCCTGGGGTAGACTGGTGCTACATACTAAGTGCCATACGTGAGTAGGTAGTTGAACGCCTTGTCCAAAAACATCTTACTTCTGAGAGTTGAGCTCACCCTCAGTCCCTCACAGTTCCACACTGCCTGCAGAGTGAGTTTCGCACGTCTTCACCAGAGACGTTTGCCAGAGGCTTCTGAGACGCAAGTTAACAATGCAGCCCTGGAGGGTATCTCCAGGTGCAGTAGAGTGGTAATCTGGGAACCTCCTGTCTCAGAATACTGCTACCTTGACCCTGCCATAAGTATGCAGCTAGTTGACAGCTGGCTTCAAGGCATGCTTCCCTGTGAGAGCTAAGGACAGGGCACAACCCTCCCGCATCCTGCTTGACTGTAGAAGGAGCTGCTAACGTCCTCATGTTAGTGGCAGGGAAAGGTTGTGAGAAAAGCATGTGGAATCGTTGTGCCTGAACCCACGTGTATCTGAGTTGAATACAGCGATTTCCAAAGTCCTTCTTCATCAGAGTGTAGCTAGGTTCCCACTCGCATGTCCGAGTGGGTAGCAGACATCTGCCTCCCATGCATACCCACTTCTGAGAGTTGAGCTTCTGGCCTGTAACCCTACCTCCTGCCTGCAGCTACCTTTCGCTTCCAAAAGGCCTAGGCTCGCTGCTTCACCGAAGTGTTGGGAGAGGTAACTGGAATCTGCCGGCACACAAGACTAGTGCCTCCAAGCTCAATGCAGCGATTTCCCAGTAATTCCTGGGGTAGACTGGTGCTACATACTAAGTTCCATATGTGAGAGGGTAACTGAACGCCTTGTCCAAAATCATCTTACTGCTGAGAGTTGAGCTCACCCTCAGTCCCTCACAGTTCCACACTGCCTGCAGAGTGAGTTTCCCACGTCTTCACCAGAGACTTTTGCCAGAGGCCTCTGAGACGCAAGTTAACAATGCAGACCTGGAGGGTATCTCCAGGTGCAGTAGAGTGGTGATCTGGGAACCTCCTTACTCAGAATACTGCTACCTTCACACTGTCATAAGAATGCAGCTAGTTGAGAGCTGGCTTCTAGGCATGCTTCCCTGTGAGAGCTGAGGACAGGGCAGAACCCTCCCGCATCCTGCCTGACTGTAGACGTACCTGCTAACCTCCTTATGTTAGTGGCTGGGATAGGTTGTGGGAAAAGCATGTGTAAGCATTGGGCCTGAACTCCCGTGTATCTGAGTTGAATACAGCGATTTCCAACATCCTTCTTCAATAGGAGTGTAGCTAGGTTCCAACTCCCATGTCCGAGTGGGTAGCAGACATCTGCCTCCCATGCATACACACTTCTGAGAGTTGAGCTTATGGCCTGTAAGCCTACATCCTGCCTGCCGCTACCTTTCGCTTCCAAAAGGCCTAGGCTCGCTGCTTGACGCAAGTGTTGGGAGAGGTAACTGGAATCTCCCGGCACACAAGACGAGTGCCTCCAAGCTCAATCGAGCGATTTCCTAGTAATTCCTGGGGTAGACTGGTGCTACATACTAAGTGCCATACGTGAGTAGGTAGTTGAACGCCTTGTCCAAAAACATCTTACTTCTGAGAGTTGAGCTCACCCTCAGTCCCTCACAGTTCCACACTGCCTGCAGAGTGAGTTTCGCACGTCTTCACCAGAGACGTTTGCCAGAGGCTTCTGAGACGCAAGTTAACAATGCAGCCCTGGAGGGTATCTCCAGGTGCAGTAGAGTGGTAATCTGGGAACCTCCTGTCTCAGAATACTGCTACCTTGACCCTGCCATAAGTATGCAGCTAGTTGACAGCTGGCTTCAAGGCATGCTTCCCTGTGAGAGCTAAGGACAGGGCACAACCCTCCCGCATCCTGCTTGACTGTAGAAGGAGCTGCTAACGTCCTCATGTTAGTGGCAGGGAAAGGTTGTGAGAAAAGCATGTGGAATCGTTGTGCCTGAACCCACGTGTATCTGAGTTGAATACAGCGATTTCCAAAGTCCTTCTTCATCAGAGTGTAGCTAGGTTCCCACTCGCATGTCCGAGTGGGTAGCAGACATCTGCCTCCCATGCATACCCACTTCTGAGAGTTGAGCTTCTGGCCTGTAACCCTACCTCCTGCCTGCAGCTACCTTTCGCTTCCAAAAGGCCTAGGCTCGCTGCTTCACCGAAGTGTTGGGAGAGGTAACTGGAATCTGCCGGCACACAAGACTAGTGCCTCCAAGCTCAATGCAGCGATTTCCCAGTAATTCCTGGGGTAGACTGGTGCTACATACTAAGTTCCATATGTGAGAGGGTAACTGAACGCCTTGTCCAAAATCATCTTACTGCTGAGAGTTGAGCTCACCCTCAGTCGCTCACAGTTCCACACTGCCTGCAGAGTGAGTTTCCCACGTCTTCACCAGAGACTTTTGCCAGAGGCCTCTGAGACGCAAGTTAACAATGCAGACCTGGAGGGTATCTCCAGGTGCAGTAGAGTGGTGATCTGGGAACCTCCTTACTCAGAATACTGCTACCTTCACACTGTCATAAGAATGCAGCTAGTTGAGAGCTGGCTTCTAGGCATGCTTCCCTGTGAGAGCTGAGGACAGGGCAGAACCCTCCCGCATCCTGCCTGACTGTAGACGTACCTGCTAACCTCCTTATGTTAGTGGCTGGGATAGGTTGTGGGAAAAGCATGTGTAAGCATTGGGCCTGAACTCCCGTGTATCTGAGTTGAATACAGCGATTTCCAACATCCTTCTTCAATAGGAGTGTAGCTAGGTTCCAACTCCCATGTCCGAGTGGGTAGCAGACATCTGCCTCCCATGCATACACACTTCTGAGAGTTGAGCTTATGGCCTGTAAGCCTACATCCTGCCTGCCGCTACCTTTCGCTTCCAAAAGGCCTAGGCTCGCTGCTTGACGCAAGTGTTGGGAGAGGTAACTGGAATCTCCCGGCACACAAGACGAGTGCCTCCAAGCTCAATCGAGCGATTTCCTAGTAATTCCTGGGGTAGACTGGTGCTACATACTAAGTTCCATACGTGAGTAGGTAGTTGAACGCCTTGTCCAAAAACATCTTACTTCTGAGAGTTGAGCTCACCCTCAGTCCCTCACAGTTCCACACTGCCTGCAGAGTGAGTTTCGCACGTCTTCACCAGAGACGTTTGCCAGAGGCTTCTGAGACGCAAGTTAACAATGCAGCCCTGGAGGGTATCTCCAGGTGCAGTAGAGTGGTAATCTGGGAACCTCCTGTCTCAGAATACTGCTACCTTCACCCTGCCATAAGAATGCAGCTAGTTGACCGCTGGCTTCAAGGCATGCTTCCCTGTGAGAGCTAAGGACAGGGCACAACCCTCCCGCATCCTGCTTGACTGTAGAAGGAGCTGCTAACGTCCTCATGTTAGTGGCAGGGAAAGGTTGTGAGAAAAGCATGTGGAATCGTTGTGCCTGAACCCACGTGTATCTGAGTTGAATACAGCGATTTCCAAAGTCCTTCTTCATCAGAGTGTAGCTAGGTTCCCACTCGCATGTACGAGTGGGTAGCAGACATCTGCCTCCCATGCATACCCACTTCTGAGAGTTGAGCTTCTGGCCTGTAACCCTACCTCCTGCCTGCAGCTACATTTCGCTTCCAAAAGGCCTAGGCTCGCTGCTTCACCGAAGTGTTGGGAGAGGTAACTGGAATCTGCCGGCACACAAGACTAGTGCCTCCAAGCTCAATGCAGCGATTTCCCAGTAATTCCTGGGGTAGACTGGTGCTACATACTAAGTTCCATATGTGAGAGGGTAACTGAACGCCTTGTCCAAAATCATCTTACTGCTGAGAGTTGAGCTCACCCTCAGTCCCTCACAGTTCCACACTGCCTGCAGAGTGAGTTTCCCACGTCTTCACCAGAGACTTTTGCCAGAGGCCTCTGAGACGCAAGTTAACAATGCAGACCTGGAGGGTATCTCCAGGTGCAGTAGAGTGGTGATCTGGGAACCTCCTTACTCAGAATACTGCTACCTTCACACTGTCATAAGAATGCAGCTAGTTGAGAGCTGGCTTCTAGGCATGCTTCCCTGTGAGAGCTGAGGACAGGGCAGAACCCTCCCGCATCCTGCCTGACTGTAGACGTACCTGCTAACCTCCTTATGTTAGTGGCTGGGATAGGTTGTGGGAAAAGCATGTGTAAGCATTGGGCCTGAACTCCCGTGTATCTGAGTTGAATACAGCGATTTCCAACATCCTTCTTCAATAGGAGTGTAGCTAGGTTCCAACTCCCATGTCCGAGTGGGTAGCAGACATCTGCCTCCCATGCATACACACTTCTGAGAGTTGAGCTTATGGCCTGTAAGCCTACATCCTGCCTGCAGCTACCTTTCGCTTCCAAAAGGCCTAGGCTCGCTGCTTGACGCAAGTGTTGGGAGAGGTAACTGGAATCTCCCGGCACACAAGACGAGTGCCTCCAAGCTCAATCGAGCGATTTCCTAGTAATTCCTGGGGTAGACTGGTGCTACATACTAAGTGCCATACGTGAGTAGGTAGTTGAACGCCTTGTCCAAAAACATCTTACTTCTGAGAGTTGAGCTCACCCTCAGTCCCTCACAGTTCCACACTGCCTGCAGAGTGAGTTTCGCACGTCTTCACCAGAGACGTTTGCCAGAGGCTTCTGAGACGCAAGTTAACAATGCAGCCCTGGAGGGTATCTCCAGGTGCAGTAGAGTGGTGATCTGGGAACCTCCTGTCTCAGAATACTGCTACCTTCACCCTGCCATAAGAATGCAGCTAGTTGACAGCTGGCTTCAAGGCATGCTTCCCTGTGAGAGCTAAGGACAGGGCACAACCCTCCCGCATCCTGCTTGACTGTAGAAGGAGCTGCTAACGTCCTCATGTTAGTGGCAGGGAAAGGTTGTGAGAAAAGCATGTGGAATCGTTGTGCCTGAACCCACGTGTATCTGAGTTGAATACAGCGATTTCCAAAGTCCTTCTTCATCAGAGTGTAGCTAGGTTCCCACTCGCATGTCCGAGTGGGTAGCAGACATCTGCCTCCCATGCATACCCACTTCTGAGAGTTGAGCTTCTGGCCTGTAACCCTACCTCCTGCCTGCAGCTACCTTTCGCTTCCAAAAGGCCTAGGCTCGCTGCTTCACCGAAGTGTTGGGAGAGGTAACTGGAATCTGCCGGCACACAAGACTAGTGCCTCCAAGCTCAATGCAGCGATTTCCCAGTAATTCCTGGGGTAGACTGGTGCTACATACTAAGTTCCATATGTGAGAGGGTAACTGAACGCCTTGTCCAAAATCATCTTACTGCTGAGAGTTGAGCTCACCCTCAGTCCCTCACAGTTCCACACTGCCTGCAGAGTGAGTTTCCCACGTCTTCACCAGAGACTTTTGCCAGAGGCCTCTGAGACGCAAGTTAACAATGCAGACCTGGAGGGTATCTCCAGGTGCAGTAGAGTGGTGATCTGGGAACCTCCTTACTCAGAATACTGCTACCTTCACACTGTCATAAGAATGCAGCTAGTTGAGAGCTGGCTTCTAGGCATGCTTCCCTGTGAGAGCTGAGGACAGGGCAGAACCCTCCCGCATCCTGCCTGACTGTAGACGTACCTGCTAACCTCCTTATGTTAGTGGCTGGGATAGGTTGTGGGAAAAGCATGTGTAAGCATTGGGCCTGAACTCCCGTGTATCTGAGTTGAATACAGCGATTTCCAACATCCTTCTTCAATAGGAGTGTAGCTAGGTTCCAACTCCCATGTCCGAGTGGGTAGCAGACATCTGCCTCCCATGCATACACACTTCTGAGAGTTGAGCTTATGGCCTGTAAGCCTACATCCTGCCTGCCGCTACCTTTCGCTTCCAAAAGTCCTAGGCTCGCTGCTTGACGCAAGTGTTGGGAGAGGTAACTGGAATCTCCCGGCACACAAGACGAGTGCCTCCAAGCTCAATCGAGCGATTTCCTAGTAATTCCTGGGGTAGACTGGTGCTACATACTAAGTGCCATACGTGAGTAGGTAGTTGAACGCCTTGTCCAAAAACATCTTACTTCTGAGAGTTGAGCTCACCCTCAGTCCCTCACAGTTCCACACTGCCTGCAGAGTGAGTTTCGCACGTCTTCACCAGAGACGTTTGCCAGAGGCTTCTGAGACGCAAGTTAACAATGCAGCCCTGGAGGGTATCTCCAGGTGCAGTAGAGTGGTAATCTGGGAACCTCCTGTCTCAGAATACTGCTACCTTGACCCTGCCATAAGAATGCAGCTAGTTGACAGCTGGCTTCAAGGCATGCTTCCCTGTGAGAGCTAAGGACAGGGCACAACCCTCCCGCATCCTGCTTGACTGTAGAAGGAGCTGCTAACGTCCTCATGTTAGTGGCAGGGAAAGGTTGTGAGAAAAGCATGTGGAATCGTTGTGCCTGAACCCACGTGTATCTGAGTTGAATACAGCGATTTCCAAAGTCCTTCTTCATCAGAGTGTAGCTAGGTTCCCACTCGCATGTCCGAGTGGGTAGCAGACATCTGCCTCCCATGCATACCCACTTCTGAGAGTTGAGCTTCTGGCCTGTAACCCTACCTCCTGCCTGCAGCTACCTTTCGCTTCCAAAAGGCCTAGGCTCGCTGCTTCACCGAAGTGTTGGGAGAGGTAACTGGAATCTGCCGGCACACAAGACTAGTGCCTCCAAGCTCAATGCAGCGATTTCCCAGTAATTCCTGGGGTAGACTGGTGCTACATACTAAGTTCCATATGTGAGAGGGTAACTGAACGCCTTGTCCAAAATCATCTTACTGCTGAGAGTTGAGCTCACCCTCAGTCCCTCACAGTTCCACACTGCCTGCAGAGTGAGTTTCCCACGTCTTCACCAGAGACTTTTGCCAGAGGCCTCTGAGACGCAAGTTAACAATGCAGACCTGGAGGGTATCTCCAGGTGCAGTAGAGTGGTGATCTGGGAACCTCCTTACTCAGAATACTGCTACCTTCACACTGTCATAAGAATGCAGCTAGTTGAGAGCTGGCTTCTAGGCATGCTTCCCTGTGAGAGCTGAGGACAGGGCAGAACCCTCCCGCATCCTGCCTGACTGTAGACGTACCTGCTAACCTCCTTATGTTAGTGGCTGGGATAGGTTGTGGGAAAAGCATGTGTAAGCATTGGGCCTGAACTCCCGTGTATCTGAGTTGAATACAGCGATTTCCAACATCCTTCTTCAATAGGAGTGTAGCTAGGTTCCAACTCCCATGTCCGAGTGGGTAGCAGACATCTGCCTCCCATGCATACACACTTCTGAGAGTTGAGCTTATGGCCTGTAAGCCTACATCCTGCCTGCCGCTACCTTTCGCTTCCAAAAGGCCTAGGCTCGCTGCTTGACGCAAGTGTTGGGAGAGGTAACTGGAATCTCCCGGCACACAAGACGAGTGCCTCCAAGCTCAATCGAGCGATTTCCTAGTAATTCCTGGGGTAGACTGGTGCTACATACTAAGTGCCATACGTGAGTAGGTAGTTGAACGCCTTGTCCAAAAACATCTTACTTCTGAGAGTTGAGCTCACCCGCAGTCCCTCACAGTTCCACACTGCCTGCAGAGTGAGTTTTGCACGTCTTCACCAGAGACGTTTGCCAGAGGCTTCTGAGACGCAAGTTAACAATGCAGCCCTGGAGGGTATCTCCAGGTGCAGTAGAGTGGTAATCTGGGAACCTCCTGTCTCAGAATACTGCTACCTTCACCCTGCCATAAGAATGCAGCTAGTTGACCGCTGGCTTCAAGGCATGCTTCCCTGTGAGAGCTAAGGACAGGGCACAACCCTCCCGCATCCTGCTTGACTGTAGAAGGAGCTGCTAACGTCCTCATGTTAGTGGCAGGGAAAGGTTGTGAGAAAAGCATGTGGAATCGTTGTGCCTGAACCCACGTGTATCTGAGTTGAATACAGCGATTTCCAAAGTCCTTCTTCATCAGAGTGTAGCTAGGTTCCCACTCGCATGTCCGAGTGGGTAGCAGACATCTGCCTCCCATGCATACCCACTTCTGAGAGTTGAGCTTCTGGCCTGTAACCCTACCTCCTGCCTGCAGCTACCTTTCGCTTCCAAAAGGCCTAGGCTCGCTGCTTCACCGAAGTGTTGGGAGAGGTAACTGGAATCTGCCGGCACACAAGACTAGTGCCTCCAAGCTCAATGCAGCGATTTCCCAGTAATTCCTGGGGTAGACTGGTGCTACATACTAAGTTCCATATGTGAGAGGGTAACTGAACGCCTTGTCCAAAATCATCTTACTGCTGAGAGTTGAGCTCACCCTCAGTCCCTCACAGTTCCACACTGCCTGCAGAGTGAGTTTCCCACGTCTTCACCAGAGACTTTTGCCAGAGGCCTCTGAGACGCAAGTTAACAATGCAGACCTGGAGGGTATCTCCAGGTGCAGTAGAGTGGTGATCTGGGAACCTCCTTACTCAGAATACTGCTACCTTCACACTGTCATAAGAATGCAGCTAGTTGAGAGCTGGCTTCTAGGCATGCTTCCCTGTGAGAGCTGAGGACAGGGCAGAACCCTCCCGCATCCTGCCTGACTGTAGACGTACCTGCTAACCTCCTTATGTTAGTGGCTGGGATAGGTTGTGGGAAAAGCATGTGTAAGCATTGGGCCTGAACTCCCGTGTATCTGAGTTGAATACAGCGATTTCCAACATCCTTCTTCAATAGGAGTGTAGCTAGGTTCCAACTCCCATGTCCGAGTGGGTAGCAGACATCTGCCTCCCATGCATACACACTTCTGAGAGTTGAGCTTATGGCCTGTAAGCCTACATCCTGCCTGCCGCTACCTTTCGCTTCCAAAAGGCCTAGGCTCGCTGCTTGACGCAAGTGTTGGGAGAGGTAACTGGAATCTCCCGGCACACAAGACGAGTGCCTCCAAGCTCAATCGAGCGATTTCCTAGTAATTCCTGGGGTAGACTGGTGCTACATACTAAGTGCCATACGTGAGTAGGTAGTTGAACGCCTTGTCCAAAAACATCTTACTTCTGAGAGTTGAGCTCACCCTCAGTCCCTCACAGTTCCACACTGCCTGCAGAGTGAGTTTCGCACGTCTTCACCAGAGACGTTTGCCAGAGGCTTCTGAGACGCAAGTTAACAATGCAGCCCTGGAGGGTATCTCCAGGTGCAGTAGAGTGGTAATCTGGGAACCTCCTGTCTCAGAATACTGCTACCTTCACCCTGCCATAAGAATGCAGCTAGTTGACAGCTGGCTTCAAGGCATGCTTCCCTGTGAGAGCTAAGGACAGGGCACAACCCTCCCGCATCCTGCTTGACTGTAGAAGGAGCTGCTAACGTCCTCATGTTAGTGGCAGGGAAAGGTTGTGAGAAAAGCATGTGGAATCGTTGTGCCTGAACCCACGTGTATCTGAGTTGAATACAGCGATTTCCAAAGTCCTTCTTCATCAGAGTGTAGCTAGGTTCCCACTCGCATGTCCGAGTGGGTAGCAGACATCTGCCTCCCATGCATACCCACTTCTGAGAGTTGAGCTTCTGGCCTGTAACCCTACCTCCTGCCTGCAGCTACCTTTCGCTTCCAAAAGGCCTAGGCTCGCTGCTTCACCGAAGTGTTGGGAGAGGTAACTGGAATCTGCCGGCACACAAGACTAGTGCCTCCAAGCTCAATGCAGCGATTTCCCAGTAATTCCTGGGGTAGACTGGTGCTACATACTAAGTTCCATATGTGAGAGGGTAACTGAACGCCTTGTCCAAAATCATCTTACTGCTGAGAGTTGAGCTCACCCTCAGTCCCTCACAGTTCCACACTGCCTGCAGAGTGAGTTTCCCACGTCTTCACCAGAGACTTTTGCCAGAGGCCTCTGAGACGCAAGTTAACAATGCAGACCTGGAGGGTATCTCCAGGTGCAGTAGAGTGGTGATCTGGGAACCTCCTTACTCAGAATACTGCTACCTTCACACTGTCATAAGAATGCAGCTAGTTGAGAGCTGGCTTCTAGGCATGCTTCCCTGTGAGAGCTGAGGACAGGGCAGAACCCTCCCGCATCCTGCCTGACTGTAGACGTACCTGCTAACCTCCTTATGTTAGTGGCTGGGATAGGTTGTGGGAAAAGCATGTGTAAGCATTGGGCCTGAACTCCCGTGTATCTGAGTTGAATACAGCGATTTCCAACATCCTTCTTCAATAGGAGTGTAGCTAGGTTCCAACTCCCATGTCCGAGTGGGTAGCAGACATCTGCCTCCCATGCATACACACTTCTGAGAGTTGAGCTTATGGCCTGTAAGCCTACATCCTGCCTGCCGCTACCTTTCGCTTCCAAAAGGCCTAGGCTCGCTGCTTGACGCAAGTGTTGGGAGAGGTAACTGGAATCTCCCGGCACACAAGACGAGTGCCTCCAAGCTCAATCGAGCGATTTCCTAGTAATTCCTGGGGTAGACTGGTGCTACATACTAAGTGCCATACGTGAGTAGGTAGTTGAACGCCTTGTCCAAAAACATCTTACTTCTGAGAGTTGAGCTCACCCTCAGTGCCTCACAGTTCCACACTGCCTGCAGAGTGAGTTTCGCACGTCTTCACCAGAGACGTTTGCCAGAGGCTTCTGAGACGCAAGTTAACAATGCAGCCCTGGAGGGTATCTCCAGGTGCAGTAGAGTGGTAATCTGGGAACCTCCTGTCTCAGAATACTGCTACCTTCACCCTGCCATAAGAATGCAGCTAGTTGACAGCTGGCTTCAAGGCATGCTTCCCTGTGAGAGCTAAGGACAGGGCACAACCCTCCCGCATCCTGCTTGACTGTAGAAGGAGCTGCTAACGTCCTCATGTTAGTGGCAGGGAAAGGTTGTGAGAAAAGCATGTGGAATCGTTGTGCCTGAACCCACGTGTATCTGAGTTGAATACAGCGATTTCCAAAGTCCTTCTTCATCAGAGTGTAGCTAGGTTCCCACTCGCATGTCCGAGTGGGTAGCAGACATCTGCCTCCCATGCATACCCACTTCTGAGAGTTGAGCTTCTGGCCTGTAACCCTACCTCCTGCCTGCAGCTACCTTTCGCTTCCAAAAGGCCTAGGCTCGCTGCTTCACCGAAGTGTTGGGAGAGGTAACTGGAATCTGCCGGCACACAAGACTAGTGCCTCCAAGCTCAATGCAGCGATTTCCCAGTAATTCCTGGGGTAGACTGGTGCTACATACTAAGTTCCATATGTGAGAGGGTAACTGAACGCCTTGTCCAAAATCATCTTACTGCTGAGAGTTGAGCTCACCCTCAGTCCCTCACAGTTCCACACTGCCTGCAGAGTGAGTTTCCCACGTCTTCACCAGAGACTTTTGCCAGAGGCCTCTGAGACGCAAGTTAACAATGCAGACCTGGAGGGTATCTCCAGGTGCAGTAGAGTGGTGATCTGGGAACCTCCTTACTCAGAATACTGCTACCTTCACACTGTCATAAGAATGCAGCTAGTTGAGAGCTGGCTTCTAGGCATGCTTCCCTGTGAGAGCTGAGGACAGGGCAGAACCCTCCCGCATCCTGCCTGACTGTAGACGTACCTGCTAACCTCCTTATGTTAGTGGCTGGGATAGGTTGTGGGAAAAGCATGTGTAAGCATTGGGCCTGAACTCCCGTGTATCTGAGTTGAATACAGCGATTTCCAACATCCTTCTTCAATAGGAGTGTAGCTAGGTTCCAACTCCCATGTCCGAGTGGGTAGCAGACATCTGCCTCCCATGCATACACACTTCTGAGAGTTGAGCTAATGGCCTGTAAGCCTACATCCTGCCTGCCGCTACCTTTCGCTTCCAAAAGGCCTAGGCTCGCTGCTTGACGCAAGTGTTGGGAGAGGTAACTGGAATCTCCCGGCACACAAGACGAGTGCCTCCAAGCTCAATCGAGCGATTTCCTAGTAATTCCTGGGGTAGACTGGTGCTACATACTAAGTTCCATACGTGAGTAGGTAGTTGAACGCCTTGTCCAAAAACATCTTACTTCTGAGAGTTGAGCTCACCCTCAGTCCCTCACAGTTCCACACTGCCTGCAGAGTGAGTTTCGCACGTCTTCACCAGAGACGTTTGCCAGAGGCTTCTGAGACGCAAGTTAACAATGCAGCCCTGGAGGGTATCTCCAGGTGCAGTAGAGTGGTAATCTGGGAACCTCCTGTCTCAGAATACTGCTACCTTCACCCTGCCATAAGAATGCAGCTAGTTGACAGCTGGCTTCAAGGCATGCTTCCCTGTGAGAGCTAAGGACAGGGCACAACCCTCCCGCATCCTGCTTGACTGTAGAAGGAGCTGCTAACGTCCTCATGTTAGTGGCAGGGAAAGGTTGTGAGAAAAGCATGTGGAATCGCTGTGCCTGAACCCACGTGTATCTGAGTTGAATACAGCGATTTCCAAAGTCCTTCTTCATCAGAGTGTAGCTAGGTTCCCACTCGCATGTCCGAGTGGGTAGCAGACATCTGCCTCCCATGCATACCCACTTCTGAGAGTTGAGCTTCTGGCCTGTAACCCTACCTCCTGCCTGCAGCTACCTTTCGCTTCCAAAAGGCCTAGGCTCGCTGCTTCACCGAAGTGTTGGGAGAGGTAACTGGAATCTGCCGGCACACAAGACTAGTGCCTCCAAGCTCAATGCAGCGATTTCCCAGTAATTCCTGGGGTAGACTGGTGCTACATACTAAGTTCCATATGTGAGAGGGTAACTGAACGCCTTGTCCAAAATCATCTTACTGCTGAGAGTTGAGCTCACCCTCAGTCCCTCACAGTTCCACACTGCCTGCAGAGTGAGTTTCCCACGTCTTCACCAGAGACTTTTGCCAGAGGCCTCTGAGACGCAAGTTAACAATGCAGACCTGGAGGGTATCTCCAGGTGCAGTAGAGTGGTAATCTGGGAACCTCCTGTCTCAGAATACTGCTACCTTGACCCTGCCATAAGTATGCAGCTAGTTGACAGCTGGCTTCAAGGCATGCTTCCCTGTGAGAGCTAAGGACAGGGCACAACCCTCCCGCATCCTGCTTGACTGTAGAAGGAGCTGCTAACGTCCTCATGTTAGTGGCAGGGAAAGGTTGTGAGAAAAGCATGTGGAATCGTTGTGCCTGAACCCACGTGTATCTGAGTTGAATACAGCGATTTCCAAAGTCCTTCTTCATCAGAGTGTAGCTAGGTTCCCACTCGCATGTCCGAGTGGGTAGCAGACATCTGCCTCCCATGCATACCCACTTCTGAGAGTTGAGCTTCTGGCCTGTAACCCTACCTCCTGCCTGCAGCTACCTTTCGCTTCCAAAAGGCCTAGGCTCGCTGCTTCACCGAAGTGTTGGGAGAGGTAACTGGAATCTGCCGGCACACAAGACTAGTGCCTCCAAGCTCAATGCAGCGATTTCCCAGTAATTCCTGGGGTAGACTGGTGCTACATACTAAGTTCCATATGTGAGAGGGTAACTGAACGCCTTGTCCAAAATCATCTTACTGCTGAGAGTTGAGCTCACCCTCAGTCCCTCACAGTTCCACACTGCCTGCAGAGTGAGTTTCCCACGTCTTCACCAGAGACTTTTGCCAGAGGCCTCTGAGACGCAAGTTAACAATGCAGACCTGGAGGGTATCTCCAGGTGCAGTAGAGTGGTGATCTGGGAACCTCCTTACTCAGAATACTGCTACCTTCACACTGTCATAAGAATGCAGCTAGTTGAGAGCTGGCTTCTAGGCATGCTTCCCTGTGAGAGCTGAGGACAGGGCAGAACCCTCCCGCATCCTGCCTGACTGTAGACGTACCTGCTAACCTCCTTATGTTAGTGGCTGGGATAGGTTGTGGGAAAAGCATGTGTAAGCATTGGGCCTGAACTCCCGTGTATCTGAGTTGAATACAGCGATTTCCAACATCCTTCTTCAATAGGAGTGTAGCTAGGTTCCAACTCCCATGTCCGAGTGGGTAGCAGACATCTGCCTCCCATGCATACACACTTCTGAGAGTTGAGCTAATGGCCTGTAAGCCTACATCCTGCCTGCCGCTACCTTTCGCTTCCAAAAGGCCTAGGCTCGCTGCTTGACGCAAGTGTTGGGAGAGGTAACTGGAATCTCCCGGCACACAAGACGAGTGCCTCCAAGCTCAATCGAGCGATTTCCTAGTAATTCCTGGGGTAGACTGGTGCTACATACTAAGTGCCATACGTGAGTAGGTAGTTGAACGCCTTGTCCAAAAACATCTTACTTCTGAGAGTTGAGCTCACCCTCAGTCCCTCACAGTTCCACACTGCCTGCAGAGTGAGTTTCGCACGTCTTCACCAGAGACGTTTGCCAGAGGCTTCTGAGACGCAAGTTAACAATGCAGCCCTGGAGGGTATCTCCAGGTGCAGTAGAGTGGTAATCTGGGAACCTCCTGTCTCAGAATACTGCTACCTTGACCCTGCCATAAGTATGCAGCTAGTTGACAGCTGGCTTCAAGGCATGCTTCCCTGTGAGAGCTAAGGACAGGGCACAACCCTCCCGCATCCTGCTTGACTGTAGAAGGAGCTGCTAACGTCCTCATGTTAGTGGCAGGGAAAGGTTGTGAGAAAAGCATGTGGAATCGTTGTGCCTGAACCCACGTGTATCTGAGTTGAATACAGCGATTTCCAAAGTCCTTCTTCATCAGAGTGTAGCTAGGTTCCCACTCGCATGTCCGAGTGGGTAGCAGACATCTGCCTCCCATGCATACCCACTTCTGAGAGTTGAGCTTCTGGCCTGTAACCCTACCTCCTGCCTGCAGCTACCTTTCGCTTCCAAAAGGCCTAGGCTCGCTGCTTCACCGAAGTGTTGGGAGAGGTAACTGGAATCTGCCGGCACACAAGACTAGTGCCTCCAAGCTCAATGCAGCGATTTCCCAGTAATTCCTGGGGTAGACTGGTGCTACATACTAAGTTCCATATGTGAGAGGGTAACTGAACGCCTTGTCCAAAATCATCTTACTGCTGAGAGTTGAGCTCACCCTCAGTCCCTCACAGTTCCACACTGCCTGCAGAGTGAGTTTCCCACGTCTTCACCAGAGACTTTTGCCAGAGGCCTCTGAGACGCAAGTTAACAATGCAGACCTGGAGGGTATCTCCAGGTGCAGTAGAGTGGTGATCTGGGAACCTCCTTACTCAGAATACTGCTACCTTCACACTGTCATAAGAATGCAGCTAGTTGAGAGCTGGCTTCTAGGCATGCTTCCCTGTGAGAGCTGAGGACAGGGCAGAACCCTCCCGCATCCTGCCTGACTGTAGACGTACCTGCTAACCTCCTTATGTTAGTGGCTGGGATAGGTTGTGGGAAAAGCATGTGTAAGCATTGGGCCTGAACTCCCGTGTATCTGAGTTGAATACAGCGATTTCCAACATCCTTCTTCAATAGGAGTGTAGCTAGGTTCCAACTCCCATGTCCGAGTGGGTAGCAGACATCTGCCTCCCATGCATACACACTTCTGAGAGTTGAGCTTATGGCCTGTAAGCCTACATCCTGCCTGCCGCTACCTTTCGCTTCCAAAAGGCCTAGGCTCGCTGCTTGACGCAAGTGTTGGGAGAGGTAACTGGAATCTCCCGGCACACAAGACGAGTGCCTCCAAGCTCAATCGAGCGATTTCCTAGTAATTCCTGGGGTAGACTGGTGCTACATACTAAGTGCCATACGTGAGTAGGTAGTTGAACGCCTTGTCCAAAAACATCTTACTTCTGAGAGTTGAGCTCACCCTCAGTCCCTCACAGTTCCACACTGCCTGCAGAGTGAGTTTCGCACGTCTTCACCAGAGACGTTTGCCAGAGGCTTCTGAGACGCAAGTTAACAATGCAGCCCTGGAGGGTATCTCCAGGTGCAGTAGAGTGGTAATCTGGGAACCTCCTGTCTCAGAATACTGCTACCTTGACCCTGCCATAAGTATGCAGCTAGTTGACAGCTGGCTTCAAGGCATGCTTCCCTGTGAGAGCTAAGGACAGGGCACAACCCTCCCGCATCCTGCTTGACTGTAGAAGGAGCTGCTAACGTCCTCATGTTAGTGGCAGGGAAAGGTTGTGAGAAAAGCATGTGGAATCGTTGTGCCTGAACCCACGTGTATCTGAGTTGAATACAGCGATTTCCAAAGTCCTTCTTCATCAGAGTGTAGCTAGGTTCCCACTCGCATGTCCGAGTGGGTAGCAGACATCTGCCTCCCATGCATACCCACTTCTGAGAGTTGAGCTTCTGGCCTGTAACCCTACCTCCTGCCTGCAGCTACCTTTCGCTTCCAAAAGGCCTAGGCTCGCTGCTTCACCGAAGTGTTGGGAGAGGTAACTGGAATCTGCCGGCACACAAGACTAGTGCCTCCAAGCTCAATGCAGCGATTTCCCAGTAATTCCTGGGGTAGACTGGTGCTACATACTAAGTTCCATATGTGAGAGGGTAACTGAACGCCTTGTCCAAAATCATCTTACTGCTGAGAGTTGAGCTCACCCTCAGTCGCTCACAGTTCCACACTGCCTGCAGAGTGAGTTTCCCACGTCTTCACCAGAGACTTTTGCCAGAGGCCTCTGAGACGCAAGTTAACAATGCAGACCTGGAGGGTATCTCCAGGTGCAGTAGAGTGGTGATCTGGGAACCTCCTTACTCAGAATACTGCTACCTTCACACTGTCATAAGAATGCAGCTAGTTGAGAGCTGGCTTCTAGGCATGCTTCCCTGTGAGAGCTGAGGACAGGGCAGAACCCTCCCGCATCCTGCCTGACTGTAGACGTACCTGCTAACCTCCTTATGTTAGTGGCTGGGATAGGTTGTGGGAAAAGCATGTGTAAGCATTGGGCCTGAACTCCCGTGTATCTGAGTTGAATACAGCGATTTCCAACATCCTTCTTCAATAGGAGTGTAGCTAGGTTCCAACTCCCATGTCCGAGTGGGTAGCAGACATCTGCCTCCCATGCATACACACTTCTGAGAGTTGAGCTTATGGCCTGTAAGCCTACATCCTGCCTGCCGCTACCTTTCGCTTCCAAAAGGCCTAGGCTCGCTGCTTGACGCAAGTGTTGGGAGAGGTAACTGGAATCTCCCGGCACACAAGACGAGTGCCTCCAAGCTCAATCGAGCGATTTCCTAGTAATTCCTGGGGTAGACTGGTGCTACATACTAAGTTCCATACGTGAGTAGGTAGTTGAACGCCTTGTCCAAAAACATCTTACTTCTGAGAGTTGAGCTCACCCTCAGTCCCTCACAGTTCCACACTGCCTGCAGAGTGAGTTTCGCACGTCTTCACCAGAGACGTTTGCCAGAGGCTTCTGAGACGCAAGTTAACAATGCAGCCCTGGAGGGTATCTCCAGGTGCAGTAGAGTGGTAATCTGGGAACCTCCTGTCTCAGAATACTGCTACCTTCACCCTGCCATAAGAATGCAGCTAGTTGACCGCTGGCTTCAAGGCATGCTTCCCTGTGAGAGCTAAGGACAGGGCACAACCCTCCCGCATCCTGCTTGACTGTAGAAGGAGCTGCTAACGTCCTCATGTTAGTGGCAGGGAAAGGTTGTGAGAAAAGCATGTGGAATCGTTGTGCCTGAACCCACGTGTATCTGAGTTGAATACAGCGATTTCCAAAGTCCTTCTTCATCAGAGTGTAGCTAGGTTCCCACTCGCATGTACGAGTGGGTAGCAGACATCTGCCTCCCATGCATACCCACTTCTGAGAGTTGAGCTTCTGGCCTGTAACCCTACCTCCTGCCTGCAGCTACATTTCGCTTCCAAAAGGCCTAGGCTCGCTGCTTCACCGAAGTGTTGGGAGAGGTAACTGGAATCTGCCGGCACACAAGACTAGTGCCTCCAAGCTCAATGCAGCGATTTCCCAGTAATTCCTGGGGTAGACTGGTGCTACATACTAAGTTCCATATGTGAGAGGGTAACTGAACGCCTTGTCCAAAATCATCTTACTGCTGAGAGTTGAGCTCACCCTCAGTCCCTCACAGTTCCACACTGCCTGCAGAGTGAGTTTCCCACGTCTTCACCAGAGACTTTTGCCAGAGGCCTCTGAGACGCAAGTTAACAATGCAGACCTGGAGGGTATCTCCAGGTGCAGTAGAGTGGTGATCTGGGAACCTCCTTACTCAGAATACTGCTACCTTCACACTGTCATAAGAATGCAGCTAGTTGAGAGCTGGCTTCTAGGCATGCTTCCCTGTGAGAGCTGAGGACAGGGCAGAACCCTCCCGCATCCTGCCTGACTGTAGACGTACCTGCTAACCTCCTTATGTTAGTGGCTGGGATAGGTTGTGGGAAAAGCATGTGTAAGCATTGGGCCTGAACTCCCGTGTATCTGAGTTGAATACAGCGATTTCCAACATCCTTCTTCAATAGGAGTGTAGCTAGGTTCCAACTCCCATGTCCGAGTGGGTAGCAGACATCTGCCTCCCATGCATACACACTTCTGAGAGTTGAGCTTATGGCCTGTAAGCCTACATCCTGCCTGCAGCTACCTTTCGCTTCCAAAAGGCCTAGGCTCGCTGCTTGACGCAAGTGTTGGGAGAGGTAACTGGAATCTCCCGGCACACAAGACGAGTGCCTCCAAGCTCAATCGAGCGATTTCCTAGTAATTCCTGGGGTAGACTGGTGCTACATACTAAGTGCCATACGTGAGTAGGTAGTTGAACGCCTTGTCCAAAAACATCTTACTTCTGAGAGTTGAGCTCACCCTCAGTCCCTCACAGTTCCACACTGCCTGCAGAGTGAGTTTCGCACGTCTTCACCAGAGACGTTTGCCAGAGGCTTCTGAGACGCAAGTTAACAATGCAGCCCTGGAGGGTATCTCCAGGTGCAGTAGAGTGGTGATCTGGGAACCTCCTGTCTCAGAATACTGCTACCTTCACCCTGCCATAAGAATGCAGCTAGTTGACAGCTGGCTTCAAGGCATGCTTCCCTGTGAGAGCTAAGGACAGGGCACAACCCTCCCGCATCCTGCTTGACTGTAGAAGGAGCTGCTAACGTCCTCATGTTAGTGGCAGGGAAAGGTTGTGAGAAAAGCATGTGGAATCGTTGTGCCTGAACCCACGTGTATCTGAGTTGAATACAGCGATTTCCAAAGTCCTTCTTCATCAGAGTGTAGCTAGGTTCCCACTCGCATGTCCGAGTGGGTAGCAGACATCTGCCTCCCATGCATACCCACTTCTGAGAGTTGAGCTTCTGGCCTGTAACCCTACCTCCTGCCTGCAGCTACCTTTCGCTTCCAAAAGGCCTAGGCTCGCTGCTTCACCGAAGTGTTGGGAGAGGTAACTGGAATCTGCCGGCACACAAGACTAGTGCCTCCAAGCTCAATGCAGCGATTTCCCAGTAATTCCTGGGGTAGACTGGTGCTACATACTAAGTTCCATATGTGAGAGGGTAACTGAACGCCTTGTCCAAAATCATCTTACTGCTGAGAGTTGAGCTCACCCTCAGTCCCTCACAGTTCCACACTGCCTGCAGAGTGAGTTTCCCACGTCTTCACCAGAGACTTTTGCCAGAGGCCTCTGAGACGCAAGTTAACAATGCAGACCTGGAGGGTATCTCCAGGTGCAGTAGAGTGGTGATCTGGGAACCTCCTTACTCAGAATACTGCTACCTTCACACTGTCATAAGAATGCAGCTAGTTGAGAGCTGGCTTCTAGGCATGCTTCCCTGTGAGAGCTGAGGACAGGGCAGAACCCTCCCGCATCCTGCCTGACTGTAGACGTACCTGCTAACCTCCTTATGTTAGTGGCTGGGATAGGTTGTGGGAAAAGCATGTGTAAGCATTGGGCCTGAACTCCCGTGTATCTGAGTTGAATACAGCGATTTCCAACATCCTTCTTCAATAGGAGTGTAGCTAGGTTCCAACTCCCATGTCCGAGTGGGTAGCAGACATCTGCCTCCCATGCATACACACTTCTGAGAGTTGAGCTTATGGCCTGTAAGCCTACATCCTGCCTGCCGCTACCTTTCGCTTCCAAAAGTCCTAGGCTCGCTGCTTGACGCAAGTGTTGGGAGAGGTAACTGGAATCTCCCGGCACACAAGACGAGTGCCTCCAAGCTCAATCGAGCGATTTCCTAGTAATTCCTGGGGTAGACTGGTGCTACATACTAAGTGCCATACGTGAGTAGGTAGTTGAACGCCTTGTCCAAAAACATCTTACTTCTGAGAGTTGAGCTCACCCTCAGTCCCTCACAGTTCCACACTGCCTGCAGAGTGAGTTTCGCACGTCTTCACCAGAGACGTTTGCCAGAGGCTTCTGAGACGCAAGTTAACAATGCAGCCCTGGAGGGTATCTCCAGGTGCAGTAGAGTGGTAATCTGGGAACCTCCTGTCTCAGAATACTGCTACCTTCACCCTGCCATAAGAATGCAGCTAGTTGACAGCTGGCTTCAAGGCATGCTTCCCTGTGAGAGCTAAGGACAGGGCACAACCCTCCCGCATCCTGCTTGACTGTAGAAGGAGCTGCTAACGTCCTCATGTTAGTGGCAGGGAAAGGTTGTGAGAAAAGCATGTGGAATCGTTGTGCCTGAACCCACGTGTATCTGAGTTGAATACAGCGATTTCCAAAGTCCTTCTTCATCAGAGTGTAGCTAGGTTCCCACTCGCATGTCCGAGTGGGTAGCAGACATCTGCCTCCCATGCATACCCACTTCTGAGAGTTGAGCTTCTGGCCTGTAACCCTACCTCCTGCCTGCAGCTACCTTTCGCTTCCAAAAGGCCTAGGCTCGCTGCTTCACCGAAGTGTTGGGAGAGGTAACTGGAATCTGCCGGCACACAAGACTAGTGCCTCCAAGCTCAATGCAGCGATTTCCCAGTAATTCCTGGGGTAGACTGGTGCTACATACTAAGTTCCATATGTGAGAGGGTAACTGAACGCCTTGTCCAAAATCATCTTACTGCTGAGAGTTGAGCTCACCCTCAGTCCCTCACAGTTCCACACTGCCTGCAGAGTGAGTTTCCCACGTCTTCACCAGAGACTTTTGCCAGAGGCCTCTGAGACGCAAGTTAACAATGCAGACCTGGAGGGTATCTCCAGGTGCAGTAGAGTGGTGATCTGGGAACCTCCTTACTCAGAATACTGCTACCTTCACACTGTCATAAGAATGCAGCTAGTTGAGAGCTGGCTTCTAGGCATGCTTCCCTGTGAGAGCTGAGGACAGGGCAGAACCCTCCCGCATCCTGCCTGACTGTAGACGTACCTGCTAACCTCCTTATGTTAGTGGCTGGGATAGGTTGTGGGAAAAGCATGTGTAAGCATTGGGCCTGAACTCCCGTGTATCTGAGTTGAATACAGCGATTTCCAACATCCTTCTTCAATAGGAGTGTAGCTAGGTTCCAACTCCCATGTCCGAGTGGGTAGCAGACATCTGCCTCCCATGCATACACACTTCTGAGAGTTGAGCTTATGGCCTGTAAGCCTACATCCTGCCTGCCGCTACCTTTCGCTTCCAAAAGTCCTAGGCTCGCTGCTTGACGCAAGTGTTGGGAGAGGTAACTGGAATCTCCCGGCACACAAGACGAGTGCCTCCAAGCTCAATCGAGCGATTTCCTAGTAATTCCTGGGGTAGACTGGTGCTACATACTAAGTGCCATACGTGAGTAGGTAGTTGAACGCCTTGTCCAAAAACATCTTACTTCTGAGAGTTGAGCTCACCCTCAGTCCCTCACAGTTCCACACTGCCTGCAGAGTGAGTTTCGCACGTCTTCACCAGAGACGTTTGCCAGAGGCTTCTGAGACGCAAGTTAACAATGCAGCCCTGGAGGGTATCTCCAGGTGCAGTAGAGTGGTAATCTGGGAACCTCCTGTCTCAGAATACTGCTACCTTCACCCTGCCATAAGAATGCAGCTAGTTGACAGCTGGCTTCAAGGCATGCTTCCCTGTGAGAGCTAAGGACAGGGCACAACCCTCCCGCATCCTGCTTGACTGTAGAAGGAGCTGCTAACGTCCTCATGTTAGTGGCAGGGAAAGGTTGTGAGAAAAGCATGTGGAATCGTTGTGCCTGAACCCACGTGTATCTGAGTTGAATACAGCGATTTCCAAAGTCCTTCTTCATCAGAGTGTAGCTAGGTTCCCACTCGCATGTCCGAGTGGGTAGCAGACATCTGCCTCCCATGCATACCCACTTCTGAGAGTTGAGCTTCTGGCCTGTAACCCTACCTCCTGCCTGCAGCTACCTTTCGCTTCCAAAAGGCCTAGGCTCGCTGCTTCACCGAAGTGTTGGGAGAGGTAACTGGAATCTGCCGGCACACAAGACTAGTGCCTCCAAGCTCAATGCAGCGATTTCCCAGTAATTCCTGGGGTAGACTGGTGCTACATACTAAGTTCCATATGTGAGAGGGTAACTGAACGCCTTGTCCAAAATCATCTTACTGCTGAGAGTTGAGCTCACCCTCAGTCCCTCACAGTTCCACACTGCCTGCAGAGTGAGTTTCCCACGTCTTCACCAGAGACTTTTGCCAGAGGCCTCTGAGACGCAAGTTAACAATGCAGACCTGGAGGGTATCTCCAGGTGCAGTAGAGTGGTGATCTGGGAACCTCCTTACTCAGAATACTGCTACCTTCACACTGTCATAAGAATGCAGCTAGTTGAGAGCTGGCTTCTAGGCATGCTTCCCTGTGAGAGCTGAGGACAGGGCAGAACCCTCCCGCATCCTGCCTGACTGTAGACGTACCTGCTAACCTCCTTATGTTAGTGGCTGGGATAGGTTGTGGGAAAAGCATGTGTAAGCATTGGGCCTGAACTCCCGTGTATCTGAGTTGAATACAGCGATTTCCAACATCCTTCTTCAATAGGAGTGTAGCTAGGTTCCAACTCCCATGTCCGAGTGGGTAGCAGACATCTGCCTCCCATGCATACACACTTCTGAGAGTTGAGCTTATGGCCTGTAAGCCTACATCCTGCCTGCCGCTACCTTTCGCTTCCAAAAGTCCTAGGCTCGCTGCTTGACGCAAGTGTTGGGAGAGGTAACTGGAATCTCCCGGCACACAAGACGAGTGCCTCCAAGCTCAATCGAGCGATTTCCTAGTAATTCCTGGGGTAGACTGGTGCTACATACTAAGTGCCATACGTGAGTAGGTAGTTGAACGCCTTGTCCAAAAACATCTTACTTCTGAGAGTTGAGCTCACCCTCAGTCCCTCACAGTTCCACACTGCCTGCAGAGTGAGTTTCGCACGTCTTCACCAGAGACGTTTGCCAGAGGCTTCTGAGACGCAAGTTAACAATGCAGCCCTGGAGGGTATCTCCAGGTGCAGTAGAGTGGTAATCTGGGAACCTCCTGTCTCAGAATACTGCTACCTTCACCCTGCCATAAGAATGCAGCTAGTTGACAGCTGGCTTCAAGGCATGCTTCCCTGTGAGAGCTAAGGACAGGGCACAACCCTCCCGCATCCTGCTTGACTGTAGAAGGAGCTGCTAACGTCCTCATGTTAGTGGCAGGGAAAGGTTGTGAGAAAAGCATGTGGAATCGTTGTGCCTGAACCCACGTGTATCTGAGTTGAATACAGCGATTTCCAAAGTCCTTCTTCATCAGAGTGTAGCTAGGTTCCCACTCGCATGTCCGAGTGGGTAGCAGACATCTGCCTCCCATGCATACCCACTTCTGAGAGTTGAGCTTCTGGCCTGTAACCCTACCTCCTGCCTGCAGCTACCTTTCGCTTCCAAAAGGCCTAGGCTCGCTGCTTCACCGAAGTGTTGGGAGAGGTAACTGGAATCTGCCGGCACACAAGACTAGTGCCTCCAAGCTCAATGCAGCGATTTCCCAGTAATTCCTGGGGTAGACTGGTGCTACATACTAAGTTCCATATGTGAGAGGGTAACTGAACGCCTTGTCCAAAATCATCTTACTGCTGAGAGTTGAGCTCACCCTCAGTCCCTCACAGTTCCACACTGCCTGCAGAGTGAGTTTCCCACGTCTTCACCAGAGACTTTTGCCAGAGGCCTCTGAGACGCAAGTTAACAATGCAGACCTGGAGGGTATCTCCAGGTGCAGTAGAGTGGTGATCTGGGAACCTCCTTACTCAGAATACTGCTACCTTCACACTGTCATAAGAATGCAGCTAGTTGAGAGCTGGCTTCTAGGCATGCTTCCCTGTGAGAGCTGAGGACAGGGCAGAACCCTCCCGCATCCTGCCTGACTGTAGACGTACCTGCTAACCTCCTTATGTTAGTGGCTGGGATAGGTTGTGGGAAAAGCATGTGTAAGCATTGGGCCTGAACTCCCGTGTATCTGAGTTGAATACAGCGATTTCCAACATCCTTCTTCAATAGGAGTGTAGCTAGGTTCCAACTCCCATGTCCGAGTGGGTAGCAGACATCTGCCTCCCATGCATACACACTTCTGAGAGTTGAGCTTATGGCCTGTAAGCCTACATCCTGCCTGCCGCTACCTTTCGCTTCCAAAAGTCCTAGGCTCGCTGCTTGACGCAAGTGTTGGGAGAGGTAACTGGAATCTCCCGGCACACAAGACGAGTGCCTCCAAGCTCAATCGAGCGATTTCCTAGTAATTCCTGGGGTAGACTGGTGCTACATACTAAGTGCCATACGTGAGTAGGTAGTTGAACGCCTTGTCCAAAAACATCTTACTTCTGAGAGTTGAGCTCACCCTCAGTCCCTCACAGTTCCACACTGCCTGCAGAGTGAGTTTCGCACGTCTTCACCAGAGACGTTTGCCAGAGGCTTCTGAGACGCAAGTTAACAATGCAGCCCTGGAGGGTATCTCCAGGTGCAGTAGAGTGGTAATCTGGGAACCTCCTGTCTCAGAATACTGCTACCTTCACCCTGCCATAAGAATGCAGCTAGTTGACAGCTGGCTTCAAGGCATGCTTCCCTGTGAGAGCTAAGGACAGGGCACAACCCTCCCGCATCCTGCTTGACTGTAGAAGGAGCTGCTAACGTCCTCATGTTAGTGGCAGGGAAAGGTTGTGAGAAAAGCATGTGGAATCGTTGTGCCTGAACCCACGTGTATCTGAGTTGAATACAGCGATTTCCAAAGTCCTTCTTCATCAGAGTGTAGCTAGGTTCCCACTCGCATGTCCGAGTGGGTAGCAGACATCTGCCTCCCATGCATACCCACTTCTGAGAGTTGAGCTTCTGGCCTGTAACCCTACCTCCTGCCTGCAGCTACCTTTCGCTTCCAAAAGGCCTAGGCTCGCTGCTTCACCGAAGTGTTGGGAGAGGTAACTGGAATCTGCCGGCACACAAGACTAGTGCCTCCAAGCTCAATGCAGCGATTTCCCAGTAATTCCTGGGGTAGACTGGTGCTACATACTAAGTTCCATATGTGAGAGGGTAACTGAACGCCTTGTCCAAAATCATCTTACTGCTGAGAGTTGAGCTCACCCTCAGTCCCTCACAGTTCCACACTGCCTGCAGAGTGAGTTTCCCACGTCTTCACCAGAGACTTTTGCCAGAGGCCTCTGAGACGCAAGTTAACAATGCAGACCTGGAGGGTATCTCCAGGTGCAGTAGAGTGGTGATCTGGGAACCTCCTTACTCAGAATACTGCTACCTTCACACTGTCATAAGAATGCAGCTAGTTGAGAGCTGGCTTCTAGGCATGCTTCCCTGTGAGAGCTGAGGACAGGGCAGAACCCTCCCGCATCCTGCCTGACTGTAGACGTACCTGCTAACCTCCTTATGTTAGTGGCTGGGATAGGTTGTGGGAAAAGCATGTGTAAGCATTGGGCCTGAACTCCCGTGTATCTGAGTTGAATACAGCGATTTCCAACATCCTTCTTCAATAGGAGTGTAGCTAGGTTCCAACTCCCATGTCCGAGTGGGTAGCAGACATCTGCCTCCCATGCATACACACTTCTGAGAGTTGAGCTTATGGCCTGTAAGCCTACATCCTGCCTGCCGCTACCTTTCGCTTCCAAAAGGCCTAGGCTCGCTGCTTGACGCAAGTGTTGGGAGAGGTAACTGGAATCTCCCGGCACACAAGACGAGTGCCTCCAAGCTCAATCGAGCGATTTCCTAGTAATTCCTGGGGTAGACTGGTGCTACATACTAAGTGCCATACGTGAGTAGGTAGTTGAACGCCTTGTCCAAAAACATCTTACTTCTGAGAGTTGAGCTCACCCTCAGTCCCTCACAGTTCCACACTGCCTGCAGAGTGAGTTTCGCACGTCTTCACCAGAGACGTTTGCCAGAGGCTTCTGAGACGCAAGTTAACAATGCAGCCCTGGAGGGTATCTCCAGGTGCAGTAGAGTGGTAATCTGGGAACCTCCTGTCTCAGAATACTGCTACCTTCACCCTGCCATAAGAATGCAGCTAGTTGACAGCTGGCTTCAAGGCATGCTTCCCTGTGAGAGCTAAGGACAGGGCACAACCCTCCCGCATCCTGCTTGACTGTAGAAGGAGCTGCTAACGTCCTCATGTTAGTGGCAGGGAAAGGTTGTGAGAAAAGCATGTGGAATCGTTGTGCCTGAACCCACGTGTATCTGAGTTGAATACAGCGATTTCCAAAGTCCTTCTTCATCAGAGTGTAGCTAGGTTCCCACTCGCATGTCCGAGTGGGTAGCAGACATCTGCCTCCCATGCATACCCACTTCTGAGAGTTGAGCTTCTGGCCTGTAACCCTACCTCCTGCCTGCAGCTACCTTTCGCTTCCAAAAGGCCTAGGCTCGCTGCTTCACCGAAGTGTTGGGAGAGGTAACTGGAATCTGCCGGCACACAAGACTAGTGCCTCCAAGCTCAATGCAGCGATTTCCCAGTAATTCCTGGGGTAGACTGGTGCTACATACTAAGTTCCATATGTGAGAGGGTAACTGAACGCCTTGTCCAAAATCATCTTACTGCTGAGAGTTGAGCTCACCCTCAGTCCCTCACAGTTCCACACTGCCTGCAGAGTGAGTTTCCCACGTCTTCACCAGAGACTTTTGCCAGAGGCCTCTGAGACGCAAGTTAACAATGCAGACCTGGAGGGTATCTCCAGGTGCAGTAGAGTGGTGATCTGGGAACCTCCTTACTCAGAATACTGCTACCTTCACACTGTCATAAGAATGCAGCTAGTTGAGAGCTGGCTTCTAGGCATGCTTCCCTGTGAGAGCTGAGGACAGGGCAGAACCCTCCCGCATCCTGCCTGACTGTAGACGTACCTGCTAACCTCCTTATGTTAGTGGCTGGGATAGGTTGTGGGAAAAGCATGTGTAAGCATTGGGCCTGAACTCCCGTGTATCTGAGTTGAATACAGCGATTTCCAACATCCTTCTTCAATAGGAGTGTAGCTAGGTTCCAACTCCCATGTCCGAGTGGGTAGCAGACATCTGCCTCCCATGCATACACACTTCTGAGAGTTGAGCTTATGGCCTGTAAGCCTACATCCTGCCTGCCGCTACCTTTCGCTTCCAAAAGGCCTAGGCTCGCTGCTTGACGCAAGTGTTGGGAGAGGTAACTGGAATCTCCCGGCACACAAGACGAGTGCCTCCAAGCTCAATCGAGCGATTTCCTAGTAATTCCTGGGGTAGACTGGTGCTACATACTAAGTGCCATACGTGAGTAGGTAGTTGAACGCCTTGTCCAAAAACATCTTACTTCTGAGAGTTGAGCTCACCCTCAGTGCCTCACAGTTCCACACTGCCTGCAGAGTGAGTTTCGCACGTCTTCACCAGAGACGTTTGCCAGAGGCTTCTGAGACGCAAGTTAACAATGCAGCCCTGGAGGGTATCTCCAGGTGCAGTAGAGTGGTAATCTGGGAACCTCCTGTCTCAGAATACTGCTACCTTCACCCTGCCATAAGAATGCAGCTAGTTGACAGCTGGCTTCAAGGCATGCTTCCCTGTGAGAGCTAAGGACAGGGCACAACCCTCCCGCATCCTGCTTGACTGTAGAAGGAGCTGCTAACGTCCTCATGTTAGTGGCAGGGAAAGGTTGTGAGAAAAGCATGTGGAATCGTTGTGCCTGAACCCACGTGTATCTGAGTTGAATACAGCGATTTCCAAAGTCCTTCTTCATCAGAGTGTAGCTAGGTTCCCACTCGCATGTCCGAGTGGGTAGCAGACATCTGCCTCCCATGCATACCCACTTCTGAGAGTTGAGCTTCTGGCCTGTAACCCTACCTCCTGCCTGCAGCTACCTTTCGCTTCCAAAAGGCCTAGGCTCGCTGCTTCACCGAAGTGTTGGGAGAGGTAACTGGAATCTGCCGGCACACAAGACTAGTGCCTCCAAGCTCAATGCAGCGATTTCCCAGTAATTCCTGGGGTAGACTGGTGCTACATACTAAGTTCCATATGTGAGAGGGTAACTGAACGCCTTGTCCAAAATCATCTTACTGCTGAGAGTTGAGCTCACCCTCAGTCCCTCACAGTTCCACACTGCCTGCAGAGTGAGTTTCCCACGTCTTCACCAGAGACTTTTGCCAGAGGCCTCTGAGACGCAAGTTAACAATGCAGACCTGGAGGGTATCTCCAGGTGCAGTAGAGTGGTGATCTGGGAACCTCCTTACTCAGAATACTGCTACCTTCACACTGTCATAAGAATGCAGCTAGTTGAGAGCTGGCTTCTAGGCATGCTTCCCTGTGAGAGCTGAGGACAGGGCAGAACCCTCCCGCATCCTGCCTGACTGTAGACGTACCTGCTAACCTCCTTATGTTAGTGGCTGGGATAGGTTGTGGGAAAAGCATGTGTAAGCATTGGGCCTGAACTCCCGTGTATCTGAGTTGAATACAGCGATTTCCAACATCCTTCTTCAATAGGAGTGTAGCTAGGTTCCAACTCCCATGTCCGAGTGGGTAGCAGACATCTGCCTCCCATGCATACACACTTCTGAGAGTTGAGCTAATGGCCTGTAAGCCTACATCCTGCCTGCCGCTACCTTTCGCTTCCAAAAGGCCTAGGCTCGCTGCTTGACGCAAGTGTTGGGAGAGGTAACTGGAATCTCCCGGCACACAAGACGAGTGCCTCCAAGCTCAATCGAGCGATTTCCTAGTAATTCCTGGGGTAGACTGGTGCTACATACTAAGTTCCATACGTGAGTAGGTAGTTGAACGCCTTGTCCAAAAACATCTTACTTCTGAGAGTTGAGCTCACCCTCAGTCCCTCACAGTTCCACACTGCCTGCAGAGTGAGTTTCGCACGTCTTCACCAGAGACGTTTGCCAGAGGCTTCTGAGACGCAAGTTAACAATGCAGCCCTGGAGGGTATCTCCAGGTGCAGTAGAGTGGTAATCTGGGAACCTCCTGTCTCAGAATACTGCTACCTTCACCCTGCCATAAGAATGCAGCTAGTTGACAGCTGGCTTCAAGGCATGCTTCCCTGTGAGAGCTAAGGACAGGGCACAACCCTCCCGCATCCTGCTTGACTGTAGAAGGAGCTGCTAACGTCCTCATGTTAGTGGCAGGGAAAGGTTGTGAGAAAAGCATGTGGAATCGCTGTGCCTGAACCCACGTGTATCTGAGTTGAATACAGCGATTTCCAAAGTCCTTCTTCATCAGAGTGTAGCTAGGTTCCCACTCGCATGTCCGAGTGGGTAGCAGACATCTGCCTCCCATGCATACCCACTTCTGAGAGTTGAGCTTCTGGCCTGTAACCCTACCTCCTGCCTGCAGCTACCTTTCGCTTCCAAAAGGCCTAGGCTCGCTGCTTCACCGAAGTGTTGGGAGAGGTAACTGGAATCTGCCGGCACACAAGACTAGTGCCTCCAAGCTCAATGCAGCGATTTCCCAGTAATTCCTGGGGTAGACTGGTGCTACATACTAAGTTCCATATGTGAGAGGGTAACTGAACGCCTTGTCCAAAATCATCTTACTGCTGAGAGTTGAGCTCACCCTCAGTCCCTCACAGTTCCACACTGCCTGCAGAGTGAGTTTCCCACGTCTTCACCAGAGACTTTTGCCAGAGGCCTCTGAGACGCAAGTTAACAATGCAGACCTGGAGGGTATCTCCAGGTGCAGTAGAGTGGTGATCTGGGAACCTCCTTACTCAGAATACTGCTACCTTCACACTGTCATAAGAATGCAGCTAGTTGAGAGCTGGCTTCTAGGCATGCTTCCCTGTGAGAGCTGAGGACAGGGCAGAACCCTCCCGCATCCTGCCTGACTGTAGACGTACCTGCTAACCTCCTTATGTTAGTGGCTGGGATAGGTTGTGGGAAAAGCATGTGTAAGCATTGGGCCTGAACTCCCGTGTATCTGTGTTGAATACAGCGATTTCCAACATCCTTCTTCAATAGGAGTGTAGCTAGGTTCCAACTCCCATGTCCGAGTGGGTAGCAGACATCTGCCTCCCATGCATACACACTTCTGAGAGTTGAGCTTATGGCCTGTAAGCCTACATCCTGCCTGCAGCTACCTTTCGCTTCCAAAAGGCCTAGGCTCGCTGCTTGACGCAAGTGTTGGGAGAGGTAACTGGAATCTCCCGGCACACAAGACGAGTGCCTCCAAGCTCAATCGAGCGATTTCCTAGTAATTCCTGGGGTAGACTGGTGCTACATACTAAGTGCCATACGTGAGTAGGTAGTTGAACGCCTTGTCCAAAAACATCTTACTTCTGAGAGTTGAGCTCACCCTCAGTCCCTCACAGTTCCACACTGCCTGCAGAGTGAGTTTCGCACGTCTTCACCAGAGACGTTTGCCAGAGGCTTCTGAGACGCAAGTTAACAATGCAGCCCTGGAGGGTATCTCCAGGTGCAGTAGAGTGGTAATCTGGGAACCTCCTGTCTCAGAATACTGCTACCTTCACCCTGCCATAAGAATGCAGCTAGTTGACAGCTGGCTTCAAGGCATGCTTCCCTGTGAGAGCTAAGGACAGGGCACAACCCTCCCGCATCCTGCTTGACTGTAGAAGGAGCTGCTAACGTCCTCATGTTAGTGGCAGGGAAAGGTTGTGAGAAAAGCATGTGGAATCGTTGTGCCTGAACCCACGTGTATCTGAGTTGAATACAGCGATTTCCAAAGTCCTTCTTCATCAGAGTGTAGCTAGGTTCCCACTCGCATGTCCGAGTGGGTAGCAGACATCTGCCTCCCATGCATACCCACTTCTGAGAGTTGAGCTTCTGGCCTGTAACCCTACCTCCTGCCTGCAGCTACCTTTCGCTTCCAAAAGGCCTAGGCTCGCTGCTTCACCGAAGTGTTGGGAGAGGTAACTGGAATCTGCCGGCACACAAGACTAGTGCCTCCAAGCTCAATGCAGCGATTTCCCAGTAATTCCTGGGGTAGACTGGTGCTACATACTAAGTTCCATATGTGAGAGGGTAACTGAACGCCTTGTCCAAAATCATCTTACTGCTGAGAGTTGAGCTCACCCTCAGTCCCTCACAGTTCCACACTGCCTGCAGAGTGAGTTTCCCACGTCTTCACCAGAGACTTTTGCCAGAGGCCTCTGAGACGCAAGTTAACAATGCAGACCTGGAGGGTATCTCCAGGTGCAGTAGAGTGGTGATCTGGGAACCTCCTTACTCAGAATACTGCTACCTTCACACTGTCATAAGAATGCAGCTAGTTGAGAGCTGGCTTCTAGGCATGCTTCCCTGTGAGAGCTGAGGACAGGGCAGAACCCTCCCGCATCCTGCCTGACTGTAGACGTACCTGCTAACCTCCTTATGTTAGTGGCTGGGATAGGTTGTGGGAAAAGCATGTGTAAGCATTGGGCCTGAACTCCCGTGTATCTGAGTTGAATACAGCGATTTCCAACATCCTTCTTCAATAGGAGTGTAGCTAGGTTCCAACTCCCATGTCCGAGTGGGTAGCAGACATCTGCCTCCCATGCATACACACTTCTGAGAGTTGAGCTTATGGCCTGTAAGCCTACATCCTGCCTGCAGCTACCTTTCGCTTCCAAAAGGCCTAGGCTCGCTGCTTGACGCAAGTGTTGGGAGAGGTAACTGGAATCTCCCGGCACACAAGACGAGTGCCTCCAAGCTCAATCGAGCGATTTCCTAGTAATTCCTGGGGTAGACTGGTGCTACATACTAAGTGCCATACGTGAGTAGGTAGTTGAACGCCTTGTCCAAAAACATCTTACTTCTGAGAGTTGAGCTCACCCTCAGTGCCTCACAGTTCCACACTGCCTGCAGAGTGAGTTTCGCACGTCTTCACCAGAGACGTTTGCCAGAGGCTTCTGAGACGCAAGTTAACAATGCAGCCCTGGAGGGTATCTCCAGGTGCAGTAGAGTGGTAATCTGGGAACCTCCTGTCTCAGAATACTGCTACCTTCACCCTGCCATAAGAATGCAGCTAGTTGACAGCTGGCTTCAAGGCATGCTTCCCTGTGAGAGCTAAGGACAGGGCACAACCCTCCCGCATCCTGCTTGACTGTAGAAGGAGCTGCTAACGTCCTCATGTTAGTGGCAGGGAAAGGTTGTGAGAAAAGCATGTGGAATCGTTGTGCCTGAACCCACGTGTATCTGAGTTGAATACAGCGATTTCCAAAGTCCTTCTTCATCAGAGTGTAGCTAGGTTCCCACTCGCATGTCCGAGTGGGTAGCAGACATCTGCCTCCCATGCATACCCACTTCTGAGAGTTGAGCTTCTGGCCTGTAACCCTACCTCCTGCCTGCAGCTACCTTTCGCTTCCAAAAGGCCTAGGCTCGCTGCTTCACCGAAGTGTTGGGAGAGGTAACTGGAATCTGCCGGCACACAAGACTAGTGCCTCCAAGCTCAATGCAGCGATTTCCCAGTAATTCCTGGGGTAGACTGGTGCTACATACTAAGTTCCATATGTGAGAGGGTAACTGAACGCCTTGTCCAAAATCATCTTACTGCTGAGAGTTGAGCTCACCCTCAGTCCCTCACAGTTCCACACTGCCTGCAGAGTGAGTTTCCCACGTCTTCACCAGAGACTTTTGCCAGAGGCCTCTGAGACGCAAGTTAACAATGCAGACCTGGAGGGTATCTCCAGGTGCAGTAGAGTGGTGATCTGGGAACCTCCTTACTCAGAATACTGCTACCTTCACACTGTCATAAGAATGCAGCTAGTTGAGAGCTGGCTTCTAGGCATGCTTCCCTGTGAGAGCTGAGGACAGGGCAGAACCCTCCCGCATCCTGCCTGACTGTAGACGTACCTGCTAACCTCCTTATGTTAGTGGCTGGGATAGGTTGTGGGAAAAGCATGTGTAAGCATTGGGCCTGAACTCCCGTGTATCTGAGTTGAATACAGCGATTTCCAACATCCTTCTTCAATAGGAGTGTAGCTAGGTTCCAACTCCCATGTCCGAGTGGGTAGCAGACATCTGCCTCCCATGCATACACACTTCTGAGAGTTGAGCTAATGGCCTGTAAGCCTACATCCTGCCTGCCGCTACCTTTCGCTTCCAAAAGGCCTAGGCTCGCTGCTTGACGCAAGTGTTGGGAGAGGTAACTGGAATCTCCCGGCACACAAGACGAGTGCCTCCAAGCTCAATCGAGCGATTTCCTAGTAATTCCTGGGGTAGACTGGTGCTACATACTAAGTGCCATACGTGAGTAGGTAGTTGAACGCCTTGTCCAAAAACATCTTACTTCTGAGAGTTGAGCTCACCCTCAGTCCCTCACAGTTCCACACTGCCTGCAGAGTGAGTTTCGCACGTCTTCACCAGAGACGTTTGCCAGAGGCTTCTGAGACGCAAGTTAACAATGCAGCCCTGGAGGGTATCTCCAGGTGCAGTAGAGTGGTAATCTGGGAACCTCCTGTCTCAGAATACTGCTACCTTCACCCTGCCATAAGAATGCAGCTAGTTGACAGCTGGCTTCAAGGCATGCTTCCCTGTGAGAGCTAAGGACAGGGCACAACCCTCCCGCATCCTGCTTGACTGTAGAAGGAGCTGCTAACGTCCTCATGTTAGTGGCAGGGAAAGGTTGTGAGAAAAGCATGTGGAATCGTTGTGCCTGAACCCACGTGTATCTGAGTTGAATACAGCGATTTCCAAAGTCCTTCTTCATCAGAGTGTAGCTAGGTTCCCACTCGCATGTCCGAGTGGGTAGCAGACATCTGCCTCCCATGCATACCCACTTCTGAGAGTTGAGCTTCTGGCCTGTAACCCTACCTCCTGCCTGCAGCTACCTTTCGCTTCCAAAAGGCCTAGGCTCGCTGCTTCACCGAAGTGTTGGGAGAGGTAACTGGAATCTGCCGGCACACAAGACTAGTGCCTCCAAGCTCAATGCAGCGATTTCCCAGTAATTCCTGGGGTAGACTGGTGCTACATACTAAGTTCCATATGTGAGAGGGTAACTGAACGCCTTGTCCAAAATCATCTTACTGCTGAGAGTTGAGCTCACCCTCAGTCCCTCACAGTTCCACACTGCCTGCAGAGTGAGTTTCCCACGTCTTCACCAGAGACTTTTGCCAGAGGCCTCTGAGACGCAAGTTAACAATGCAGACCTGGAGGGTATCTCCAGGTGCAGTAGAGTGGTGATCTGGGAACCTCCTTACTCAGAATACTGCTACCTTCACACTGTCATAAGAATGCAGCTAGTTGAGAGCTGGCTTCTAGGCATGCTTCCCTGTGAGAGCTAAGGACAGGGCACAACCCTCCCGCATCCTGCCTGACTGTAGACGTACCTGCTAACCTCCTTATGTTAGTGGCTGGGATAGGTTGTGGGAAAAGCATGTGTAAGCATTGGGCCTGAACTCCCGTGTATCTGAGTTGAATACAGCGATTTCCAACATCCTTCTTCAATAGGAGTGTAGCTAGGTTCCAACTCCCATGTCCGAGTGGGTAGCAGACATCTGCCTCCCATGCATACACACTTCTGAGAGTTGAGCTAATGGCCTGTAAGCCTACATCCTGCCTGCCGCTACCTTTCGCTTCCAAAAGGCCTAGGCTCGCTGCTTGACGCAAGTGTTGGGAGAGGTAACTGGAATCTCCCGGCACACAAGACGAGTGCCTCCAAGCTCAATCGAGCGATTTCCTAGTAATTCCTGGGGTAGACTGGTGCTACATACTAAGTTCCATACGTGAGTAGGTAGTTGAACGCCTTGTCCAAAAACATCTTACTTCTGAGAGTTGAGCTCACCCTCAGTCCCTCACAGTTCCACACTGCCTGCAGAGTGAGTTTCGCACGTCTTCACCAGAGACGTTTGCCAGAGGCTTCTGAGACGCAAGTTAACAATGCAGCCCTGGAGGGTATCTCCAGGTGCAGTAGAGTGGTAATCTGGGAACCTCCTGTCTCAGAATACTGCTACCTTCACCCTGCCATAAGAATGCAGCTAGTTGACAGCTGGCTTCAAGGCATGCTTCCCTGTGAGAGCTAAGGACAGGGCACAACCCTCCCGCATCCTGCTTGACTGTAGAAGGAGCTGCTAACGTCCTCATGTTAGTGGCAGGGAAAGGTTGTGAGAAAAGCATGTGGAATCGTTGTGCCTGAACCCACGTGTATCTGAGTTGAATACAGCGATTTCCAAAGTCCTTCTTCATCAGAGTGTAGCTAGGTTCCCACTCGCATGTCCGAGTGGGTAGCAGACATCTGCCTCCCATGCATACCCACTTCTGAGAGTTGAGCTTCTGGCCTGTAACCCTACCTCCTGCCTGCAGCTACCTTTCGCTTCCAAAAGGCCTAGGCTCGCTGCTTCACCGAAGTGTTGGGAGAGGTAACTGGAATCTGCCGGCACACAAGACTAGTGCCTCCAAGCTCAATGCAGCGATTTCCCAGTAATTCCTGGGGTAGACTGGTGCTACATACTAAGTTCCATATGTGAGAGGGTAACTGAACGCCTTGTCCAAAATCATCTTACTGCTGAGAGTTGAGCTCACCCTCAGTCCCTCACAGTTCCACACTGCCTGCAGAGTGAGTTTCCCACGTCTTCACCAGAGACTTTTGCCAGAGGCCTCTGAGACGCAAGTTAACAATGCAGACCTGGAGGGTATCTCCAGGTGCAGTAGAGTGGTGATCTGGGAACCTCCTTACTCAGAATACTGCTACCTTCACACTGTCATAAGAATGCAGCTAGTTGAGAGCTGGCTTCTAGGCATGCTTCCCTGTGAGAGCTGAGGACAGGGCAGAACCCTCCCGCATCCTGCCTGACTGTAGACGTACCTGCTAACCTCCTTATGTTAGTGGCTGGGATAGGTTGTGGGAAAAGCATGTGTAAGCATTGGGCCTGAACTCCCGTGTATCTGAGTTGAATACAGCGATTTCCAACATCCTTCTTCAATAGGAGTGTAGCTAGGTTCCAACTCCCATGTCCGAGTGGGTAGCAGACATCTGCCTCCCATGCATACACACTTCTGAGAGTTGAGCTTATGGCCTGTAAGCCTACATCCTGCCTGCAGCTACCTTTCGCTTCCAAAAGGCCTAGGCTCGCTGCTTGACGCAAGTGTTGGGAGAGGTAACTGGAATCTCCCGGCACACAAGACGAGTGCCTCCAAGCTCAATCGAGCGATTTCCTAGTAATTCCTGGGGTAGACTGGTGCTACATACTAAGTGCCATACGTGAGTAGGTAGTTGAACGCCTTGTCCAAAAACATCTTACTTCTGAGAGTTGAGCTCACCCTCAGTGCCTCACAGTTCCACACTGCCTGCAGAGTGAGTTTCGCACGTCTTCACCAGAGACGTTTGCCAGAGGCTTCTGAGACGCAAGTTAACAATGCAGCCCTGGAGGGTATCTCCAGGTGCAGTAGAGTGGTAATCTGGGAACCTCCTGTCTCAGAATACTGCTACCTTCACCCTGCCATAAGAATGCAGCTAGTTGACAGCTGGCTTCAAGGCATGCTTCCCTGTGAGAGCTAAGGACAGGGCACAACCCTCCCGCATCCTGCTTGACTGTAGAAGGAGCTGCTAACGTCCTCATGTTAGTGGCAGGGAAAGGTTGTGAGAAAAGCATGTGGAATCGTTGTGCCTGAACCCACGTGTATCTGAGTTGAATACAGCGATTTCCAAAGTCCTTCTTCATCAGAGTGTAGCTAGGTTCCCACTCGCATGTCCGAGTGGGTAGCAGACATCTGCCTCCCATGCATACCCACTTCTGAGAGTTGAGCTTCTGGCCTGTAACCCTACCTCCTGCCTGCAGCTACCTTTCGCTTCCAAAAGGCCTAGGCTCGCTGCTTCACCGAAGTGTTGGGAGAGGTAACTGGAATCTGCCGGCACACAAGACTAGTGCCTCCAAGCTCAATGCAGCGATTTCCCAGTAATTCCTGGGGTAGACTGGTGCTACATACTAAGTTCCATATGTGAGAGGGTAACTGAACGCCTTGTCCAAAATCATCTTACTGCTGAGAGTTGAGCTCACCCTCAGTCCCTCACAGTTCCACACTGCCTGCAGAGTGAGTTTCCCACGTCTTCACCAGAGACTTTTGCCAGAGGCCTCTGAGACGCAAGTTAACAATGCAGACCTGGAGGGTATCTCCAGGTGCAGTAGAGTGGTGATCTGGGAACCTCCTTACTCAGAATACTGCTACCTTCACACTGTCATAAGAATGCAGCTAGTTGAGAGCTGGCTTCTAGGCATGCTTCCCTGTGAGAGCTGAGGACAGGGCAGAACCCTCCCGCATCCTGCCTGACTGTAGACGTACCTGCTAACCTCCTTATGTTAGTGGCTGGGATAGGTTGTGGGAAAAGCATGTGTAAGCATTGGGCCTGAACTCCCGTGTATCTGAGTTGAATACAGCGATTTCCAACATCCTTCTTCAATAGGAGTGTAGCTAGGTTCCAACTCCCATGTCCGAGTGGGTAGCAGACATCTGCCTCCCATGCATACACACTTCTGAGAGTTGAGCTAATGGCCTGTAAGCCTACATCCTGCCTGCCGCTACCTTTCGCTTCCAAAAGGCCTAGGCTCGCTGCTTGACGCAAGTGTTGGGAGAGGTAACTGGAATCTCCCGGCACACAAGACGAGTGCCTCCAAGCTCAATCGAGCGATTTCCTAGTAATTCCTGGGGTAGACTGGTGCTACATACTAAGTGCCATACGTGAGTAGGTAGTTGAACGCCTTGTCCAAAAACATCTTACTTCTGAGAGTTGAGCTCACCCTCAGTCCCTCACAGTTCCACACTGCCTGCAGAGTGAGTTTCGCACGTCTTCACCAGAGACGTTTGCCAGAGGCTTCTGAGACGCAAGTTAACAATGCAGCCCTGGAGGGTATCTCCAGGTGCAGTAGAGTGGTAATCTGGGAACCTCCTGTCTCAGAATACTGCTACCTTCACCCTGCCATAAGAATGCAGCTAGTTGACAGCTGGCTTCAAGGCATGCTTCCCTGTGAGAGCTAAGGACAGGGCACAACCCTCCCGCATCCTGCTTGACTGTAGAAGGAGCTGCTAACGTCCTCATGTTAGTGGCAGGGAAAGGTTGTGAGAAAAGCATGTGGAATCGTTGTGCCTGAACCCACGTGTATCTGAGTTGAATACAGCGATTTCCAAAGTCCTTCTTCATCAGAGTGTAGCTAGGTTCCCACTCGCATGTCCGAGTGGGTAGCAGACATCTGCCTCCCATGCATACCCACTTCTGAGAGTTGAGCTTCTGGCCTGTAACCCTACCTCCTGCCTGCAGCTACCTTTCGCTTCCAAAAGGCCTAGGCTCGCTGCTTCACCGAAGTGTTGGGAGAGGTAACTGGAATCTGCCGGCACACAAGACTAGTGCCTCCAAGCTCAATGCAGCGATTTCCCAGTAATTCCTGGGGTAGACTGGTGCTACATACTAAGTTCCATATGTGAGAGGGTAACTGAACGCCTTGTCCAAAATCATCTTACTGCTGAGAGTTGAGCTCACCCTCAGTCCCTCACAGTTCCACACTGCCTGCAGAGTGAGTTTCCCACGTCTTCACCAGAGACTTTTGCCAGAGGCCTCTGAGACGCAAGTTAACAATGCAGACCTGGAGGGTATCTCCAGGTGCAGTAGAGTGGTGATCTGGGAACCTCCTTACTCAGAATACTGCTACCTTCACACTGTCATAAGAATGCAGCTAGTTGAGAGCTGGCTTCTAGGCATGCTTCCCTGTGAGAGCTAAGGACAGGGCACAACCCTCCCGCATCCTGCCTGACTGTAGACGTACCTGCTAACCTCCTTATGTTAGTGGCTGGGATAGGTTGTGGGAAAAGCATGTGTAAGCATTGGGCCTGAACTCCCGTGTATCTGAGTTGAATACAGCGATTTCCAACATCCTTCTTCAATAGGAGTGTAGCTAGGTTCCAACTCCCATGTCCGAGTGGGTAGCAGACATCTGCCTCCCATGCATACACACTTCTGAGAGTTGAGCTAATGGCCTGTAAGCCTACATCCTGCCTGCCGCTACCTTTCGCTTCCAAAAGGCCTAGGCTCGCTGCTTGACGCAAGTGTTGGGAGAGGTAACTGGAATCTCCCGGCACACAAGACGAGTGCCTCCAAGCTCAATCGAGCGATTTCCTAGTAATTCCTGGGGTAGACTGGTGCTACATACTAAGTTCCATACGTGAGTAGGTAGTTGAACGCCTTGTCCAAAAACATCTTACTTCTGAGAGTTGAGCTCACCCTCAGTCCCTCACAGTTCCACACTGCCTGCAGAGTGAGTTTCGCACGTCTTCACCAGAGACGTTTGCCAGAGGCTTCTGAGACGCAAGTTAACAATGCAGCCCTGGAGGGTATCTCCAGGTGCAGTAGAGTGGTAATCTGGGAACCTCCTGTCTCAGAATACTGCTACCTTCACCCTGCCATAAGAATGCAGCTAGTTGACAGCTGGCTTCAAGGCATGCTTCCCTGTGAGAGCTAAGGACAGGGCACAACCCTCCCGCATCCTGCTTGACTGTAGAAGGAGCTGCTAACGTCCTCATGTTAGTGGCAGGGAAAGGTTGTGAGAAAAGCATGTGGAATCGTTGTGCCTGAACCCACGTGTATCTGAGTTGAATACAGCGATTTCCAAAGTCCTTCTTCATCAGAGTGTAGCTAGGTTCCCACTCGCATGTCCGAGTGGGTAGCAGACATCTGCCTCCCATGCATACCCACTTCTGAGAGTTGAGCTTCTGGCCTGTAACCCTACCTCCTGCCTGCAGCTACCTTTCGCTTCCAAAAGGCCTAGGCTCGCTGCTTCACCGAAGTGTTGGGAGAGGTAACTGGAATCTGCCGGCACACAAGACTAGTGCCTCCAAGCTCAATGCAGCGATTTCCCAGTAATTCCTGGGGTAGACTGGTGCTACATACTAAGTTCCATATGTGAGAGGGTAACTGAACGCCTTGTCCAAAATCATCTTACTGCTGAGAGTTGAGCTCACCCTCAGTCCCTCACAGTTCCACACTGCCTGCAGAGTGAGTTTCCCACGTCTTCACCAGAGACTTTTGCCAGAGGCCTCTGAGACGCAAGTTAACAATGCAGACCTGGAGGGTATCTCCAGGTGCAGTAGAGTGGTGATCTGGGAACCTCCTTACTCAGAATACTGCTACCTTCACACTGTCATAAGAATGCAGCTAGTTGAGAGCTGGCTTCTAGGCATGCTTCCCTGTGAGAGCTGAGGACAGGGCAGAACCCTCCCGCATCCTGCCTGACTGTAGACGTACCTGCTAACCTCCTTATGTTAGTGGCTGGGATAGGTTGTGGGAAAAGCATGTGTAAGCATTGGGCCTGAACTCCCGTGTATCTGAGTTGAATACAGCGATTTCCAACATCCTTCTTCAATAGGAGTGTAGCTAGGTTCCAACTCCCATGTCCGAGTGGGTAGCAGACATCTGCCTCCCATGCATACACACTTCTGAGAGTTGAGCTTATGGCCTGTAAGCCTACATCCTGCCTGCCGCTACCTTTCGCTTCCAAAAGGCCTAGGCTCGCTGCTTGACGCAAGTGTTGGGAGAGGTAACTGGAATCTCCCGGCACACAAGACGAGTGCCTCCAAGCTCAATCGAGCGATTTCCTAGTAATTCCTGGGGTAGACTGGTGCTACATACTAAGTGCCATACGTGAGTAGGTAGTTGAACGCCTTGTCCAAAAACATCTTACTTCTGAGAGTTGAGCTCACCCTCAGTGCCTCACAGTTCCACACTGCCTGCAGAGTGAGTTTCGCACGTCTTCACCAGAGACGTTTGCCAGAGGCTTCTGAGACGCAAGTTAACAATGCAGCCCTGGAGGGTATCTCCAGGTGCAGTAGAGTGGTAATCTGGGAACCTCCTGTCTCAGAATACTGCTACCTTCACCCTGCCATAAGAATGCAGCTAGTTGACAGCTGGCTTCAAGGCATGCTTCCCTGTGAGAGCTAAGGACAGGGCACAACCCTCCCGCATCCTGCTTGACTGTAGAAGGAGCTGCTAACGTCCTCATGTTAGTGGCAGGGAAAGGTTGTGAGAAAAGCATGTGGAATCGTTGTGCCTGAACCCACGTGTATCTGAGTTGAATACAGCGATTTCCAAAGTCCTTCTTCATCAGAGTGTAGCTAGGTTCCCACTCGCATGTCCGAGTGGGTAGCAGACATCTGCCTCCCATGCATACCCACTTCTGAGAGTTGAGCTTCTGGCCTGTAACCCTACCTCCTGCCTGCAGCTACCTTTCGCTTCCAAAAGGCCTAGGCTCGCTGCTTCACCGAAGTGTTGGGAGAGGTAACTGGAATCTGCCGGCACACAAGACTAGTGCCTCCAAGCTCAATGCAGCGATTTCCCAGTAATTCCTGGGGTAGACTGGTGCTACATACTAAGTTCCATATGTGAGAGGGTAACTGAACGCCTTGTCCAAAATCATCTTACTGCTGAGAGTTGAGCTCACCCTCAGTCCCTCACAGTTCCACACTGCCTGCAGAGTGAGTTTCCCACGTCTTCACCAGAGACTTTTGCCAGAGGCCTCTGAGACGCAAGTTAACAATGCAGACCTGGAGGGTATCTCCAGGTGCAGTAGAGTGGTGATCTGGGAACCTCCTTACTCAGAATACTGCTACCTTCACACTGTCATAAGAATGCAGCTAGTTGAGAGCTGGCTTCTAGGCATGCTTCCCTGTGAGAGCTGAGGACAGGGCAGAACCCTCCCGCATCCTGCCTGACTGTAGACGTACCTGCTAACCTCCTTATGTTAGTGGCTGGGATAGGTTGTGGGAAAAGCATGTGTAAGCATTGGGCCTGAACTCCCGTGTATCTGAGTTGAATACAGCGATTTCCAACATCCTTCTTCAATAGGAGTGTAGCTAGGTTCCAACTCCCATGTCCGAGTGGGTAGCAGACATCTGCCTCCCATGCATACACACTTCTGAGAGTTGAGCTAATGGCCTGTAAGCCTACATCCTGCCTGCCGCTACCTTTCGCTTCCAAAAGGCCTAGGCTCGCTGCTTGACGCAAGTGTTGGGAGAGGTAACTGGAATCTCCCGGCACACAAGACGAGTGCCTCCAAGCTCAATCGAGCGATTTCCTAGTAATTCCTGGGGTAGACTGGTGCTACATACTAAGTGCCATACGTGAGTAGGTAGTTGAACGCCTTGTCCAAAAACATCTTACTTCTGAGAGTTGAGCTCACCCTCAGTCCCTCACAGTTCCACACTGCCTGCAGAGTGAGTTTCGCACGTCTTCACCAGAGACGTTTGCCAGAGGCTTCTGAGACGCAAGTTAACAATGCAGCCCTGGAGGGTATCTCCAGGTGCAGTAGAGTGGTAATCTGGGAACCTCCTGTCTCAGAATACTGCTACCTTCACCCTGCCATAAGAATGCAGCTAGTTGACAGCTGGCTTCAAGGCATGCTTCCCTGTGAGAGCTAAGGACAGGGCACAACCCTCCCGCATCCTGCTTGACTGTAGAAGGAGCTGCTAACGTCCTCATGTTAGTGGCAGGGAAAGGTTGTGAGAAAAGCATGTGGAATCGTTGTGCCTGAACCCACGTGTATCTGAGTTGAATACAGCGATTTCCAAAGTCCTTCTTCATCAGAGTGTAGCTAGGTTCCCACTCGCATGTCCGAGTGGGTAGCAGACATCTGCCTCCCATGCATACCCACTTCTGAGAGTTGAGCTTCTGGCCTGTAACCCTACCTCCTGCCTGCAGCTACCTTTCGCTTCCAAAAGGCCTAGGCTCGCTGCTTCACCGAAGTGTTGGGAGAGGTAACTGGAATCTGCCGGCACACAAGACTAGTGCCTCCAAGCTCAATGCAGCGATTTCCCAGTAATTCCTGGGGTAGACTGGTGCTACATACTAAGTTCCATATGTGAGAGGGTAACTGAACGCCTTGTCCAAAATCATCTTACTGCTGAGAGTTGAGCTCACCCTCAGTCCCTCACAGTTCCACACTGCCTGCAGAGTGAGTTTCCCACGTCTTCACCAGAGACTTTTGCCAGAGGCCTCTGAGACGCAAGTTAACAATGCAGACCTGGAGGGTATCTCCAGGTGCAGTAGAGTGGTGATCTGGGAACCTCCTTACTCAGAATACTGCTACCTTCACACTGTCATAAGAATGCAGCTAGTTGAGAGCTGGCTTCTAGGCATGCTTCCCTGTGAGAGCTAAGGACAGGGCACAACCCTCCCGCATCCTGCCTGACTGTAGACGTACCTGCTAACCTCCTTATGTTAGTGGCTGGGATAGGTTGTGGGAAAAGCATGTGTAAGCATTGGGCCTGAACTCCCGTGTATCTGAGTTGAATACAGCGATTTCCAACATCCTTCTTCAATAGGAGTGTAGCTAGGTTCCAACTCCCATGTCCGAGTGGGTAGCAGACATCTGCCTCCCATGCATACACACTTCTGAGAGTTGAGCTAATGGCCTGTAAGCCTACATCCTGCCTGCCGCTACCTTTCGCTTCCAAAAGGCCTAGGCTCGCTGCTTGACGCAAGTGTTGGGAGAGGTAACTGGAATCTCCCGGCACACAAGACGAGTGCCTCCAAGCTCAATCGAGCGATTTCCTAGTAATTCCTGGGGTAGACTGGTGCTACATACTAAGTTCCATACGTGAGTAGGTAGTTGAACGCCTTGTCCAAAAACATCTTACTTCTGAGAGTTGAGCTCACCCTCAGTCCCTCACAGTTCCACACTGCCTGCAGAGTGAGTTTCGCACGTCTTCACCAGAGACGTTTGCCAGAGGCTTCTGAGACGCAAGTTAACAATGCAGCCCTGGAGGGTATCTCCAGGTGCAGTAGAGTGGTAATCTGGGAACCTCCTGTCTCAGAATACTGCTACCTTCACCCTGCCATAAGAATGCAGCTAGTTGACAGCTGGCTTCAAGGCATGCTTCCCTGTGAGAGCTAAGGACAGGGCACAACCCTCCCGCATCCTGCTTGACTGTAGAAGGAGCTGCTAACGTCCTCATGTTAGTGGCAGGGAAAGGTTGTGAGAAAAGCATGTGGAATCGTTGTGCCTGAACCCACGTGTATCTGAGTTGAATACAGCGATTTCCAAAGTCCTTCTTCATCAGAGTGTAGCTAGGTTCCCACTCGCATGTCCGAGTGGGTAGCAGACATCTGCCTCCCATGCATACCCACTTCTGAGAGTTGAGCTTCTGGCCTGTAACCCTACCTCCTGCCTGCAGCTACCTTTCGCTTCCAAAAGGCCTAGGCTCGCTGCTTCACCGAAGTGTTGGGAGAGGTAACTGGAATCTGCCGGCACACAAGACTAGTGCCTCCAAGCTCAATGCAGCGATTTCCCAGTAATTCCTGGGGTAGACTGGTGCTACATACTAAGTTCCATATGTGAGAGGGTAACTGAACGCCTTGTCCAAAATCATCTTACTGCTGAGAGTTGAGCTCACCCTCAGTCCCTCACAGTTCCACACTGCCTGCAGAGTGAGTTTCCCACGTCTTCACCAGAGACTTTTGCCAGAGGCCTCTGAGACGCAAGTTAACAATGCAGACCTGGAGGGTATCTCCAGGTGCAGTAGAGTGGTGATCTGGGAACCTCCTTACTCAGAATACTGCTACCTTCACACTGTCATAAGAATGCAGCTAGTTGAGAGCTGGCTTCTAGGCATGCTTCCCTGTGAGAGCTGAGGACAGGGCAGAACCCTCCCGCATCCTGCCTGACTGTAGACGTACCTGCTAACCTCCTTATGTTAGTGGCTGGGATAGGTTGTGGGAAAAGCATGTGTAAGCATTGGGCCTGAACTCCCGTGTATCTGAGTTGAATACAGCGATTTCCAACATCCTTCTTCAATAGGAGTGTAGCTAGGTTCCAACTCCCATGTCCGAGTGGGTAGCAGACATCTGCCTCCCATGCATACACACTTCTGAGAGTTGAGCTTATGGCCTGTAAGCCTACATCCTGCCTGCCGCTACCTTTCGCTTCCAAAAGGCCTAGGCTCGCTGCTTGACGCAAGTGTTGGGAGAGGTAACTGGAATCTCCCGGCACACAAGACGAGTGCCTCCAAGCTCAATCGAGCGATTTCCTAGTAATTCCTGGGGTAGACTGGTGCTACATACTAAGTGCCATACGTGAGTAGGTAGTTGAACGCCTTGTCCAAAAACATCTTACTTCTGAGAGTTGAGCTCACCCTCAGTGCCTCACAGTTCCACACTGCCTGCAGAGTGAGTTTCGCACGTCTTCACCAGAGACGTTTGCCAGAGGCTTCTGAGACGCAAGTTAACAATGCAGCCCTGGAGGGTATCTCCAGGTGCAGTAGAGTGGTAATCTGGGAACCTCCTGTCTCAGAATACTGCTACCTTCACCCTGCCATAAGAATGCAGCTAGTTGACAGCTGGCTTCAAGGCATGCTTCCCTGTGAGAGCTAAGGACAGGGCACAACCCTCCCGCATCCTGCTTGACTGTAGAAGGAGCTGCTAACGTCCTCATGTTAGTGGCAGGGAAAGGTTGTGAGAAAAGCATGTGGAATCGTTGTGCCTGAACCCACGTGTATCTGAGTTGAATACAGCGATTTCCAAAGTCCTTCTTCATCAGAGTGTAGCTAGGTTCCCACTCGCATGTCCGAGTGGGTAGCAGACATCTGCCTCCCATGCATACCCACTTCTGAGAGTTGAGCTTCTGGCCTGTAACCCTACCTCCTGCCTGCAGCTACCTTTCGCTTCCAAAAGGCCTAGGCTCGCTGCTTCACCGAAGTGTTGGGAGAGGTAACTGGAATCTGCCGGCACACAAGACTAGTGCCTCCAAGCTCAATGCAGCGATTTCCCAGTAATTCCTGGGGTAGACTGGTGCTACATACTAAGTTCCATATGTGAGAGGGTAACTGAACGCCTTGTCCAAAATCATCTTACTGCTGAGAGTTGAGCTCACCCTCAGTCCCTCACAGTTCCACACTGCCTGCAGAGTGAGTTTCCCACGTCTTCACCAGAGACTTTTGCCAGAGGCCTCTGAGACGCAAGTTAACAATGCAGACCTGGAGGGTATCTCCAGGTGCAGTAGAGTGGTGATCTGGGAACCTCCTTACTCAGAATACTGCTACCTTCACACTGTCATAAGAATGCAGCTAGTTGAGAGCTGGCTTCTAGGCATGCTTCCCTGTGAGAGCTGAGGACAGGGCAGAACCCTCCCGCATCCTGCCTGACTGTAGACGTACCTGCTAACCTCCTTATGTTAGTGGCTGGGATAGGTTGTGGGAAAAGCATGTGTAAGCATTGGGCCTGAACTCCCGTGTATCTGAGTTGAATACAGCGATTTCCAACATCCTTCTTCAATAGGAGTGTAGCTAGGTTCCAACTCCCATGTCCGAGTGGGTAGCAGACATCTGCCTCCCATGCATACACACTTCTGAGAGTTGAGCTAATGGCCTGTAAGCCTACATCCTGCCTGCCGCTACCTTTCGCTTCCAAAAGGCCTAGGCTCGCTGCTTGACGCAAGTGTTGGGAGAGGTAACTGGAATCTCCCGGCACACAAGACGAGTGCCTCCAAGCTCAATCGAGCGATTTCCTAGTAATTCCTGGGGTAGACTGGTGCTACATACTAAGTGCCATACGTGAGTAGGTAGTTGAACGCCTTGTCCAAAAACATCTTACTTCTGAGAGTTGAGCTCACCCTCAGTGCCTCACAGTTCCACACTGCCTGCAGAGTGAGTTTCGCACGTCTTCACCAGAGACGTTTGCCAGAGGCTTCTGAGACGCAAGTTAACAATGCAGCCCTGGAGGGTATCTCCAGGTGCAGTAGAGTGGTAATCTGGGAACCTCCTGTCTCAGAATACTGCTACCTTCACCCTGCCATAAGAATGCAGCTAGTTGACAGCTGGCTTCAAGGCATGCTTCCCTGTGAGAGCTAAGGACAGGGCACAACCCTCCCGCATCCTGCTTGACTGTAGAAGGAGCTGCTAACGTCCTCATGTTAGTGGCAGGGAAAGGTTGTGAGAAAAGCATGTGGAATCGTTGTGCCTGAACCCACGTGTATCTGAGTTGAATACAGCGATTTCCAAAGTCCTTCTTCATCAGAGTGTAGCTAGGTTCCCACTCGCATGTCCGAGTGGGTAGCAGACATCTGCCTCCCATGCATACCCACTTCTGAGAGTTGAGCTTCTGGCCTGTAACCCTACCTCCTGCCTGCAGCTACCTTTCGCTTCCAAAAGGCCTAGGCTCGCTGCTTCACCGAAGTGTTGGGAGAGGTAACTGGAATCTGCCGGCACACAAGACTAGTGCCTCCAAGCTCAATGCAGCGATTTCCCAGTAATTCCTGGGGTAGACTGGTGCTACATACTAAGTTCCATATGTGAGAGGGTAACTGAACGCCTTGTCCAAAATCATCTTACTGCTGAGAGTTGAGCTCACCCTCAGTCCCTCACAGTTCCACACTGCCTGCAGAGTGAGTTTCCCACGTCTTCACCAGAGACTTTTGCCAGAGGCCTCTGAGACGCAAGTTAACAATGCAGACCTGGAGGGTATCTCCAGGTGCAGTAGAGTGGTGATCTGGGAACCTCCTTACTCAGAATACTGCTACCTTCACACTGTCATAAGAATGCAGCTAGTTGAGAGCTGGCTTCTAGGCATGCTTCCCTGTGAGAGCTGAGGACAGGGCAGAACCCTCCCGCATCCTGCCTGACTGTAGACGTACCTGCTAACCTCCTTATGTTAGTGGCTGGGATAGGTTGTGGGAAAAGCATGTGTAAGCATTGGGCCTGAACTCCCGTGTATCTGAGTTGAATACAGCGATTTCCAACATCCTTCTTCAATAGGAGTGTAGCTAGGTTCCAACTCCCATGTCCGAGTGGGTAGCAGACATCTGCCTCCCATGCATACACACTTCTGAGAGTTGAGCTTATGGCCTGTAAGCCTACATCCTGCCTGCAGCTACCTTTCGCTTCCAAAAGGCCTAGGCTCGCTGCTTGACGCAAGTGTTGGGAGAGGTAACTGGAATCTCCCGGCACACAAGACGAGTGCCTCCAAGCTCAATCGAGCGATTTCCTAGTAATTCCTGGGGTAGACTGGTGCTACATACTAAGTGCCATACGTGAGTAGGTAGTTGAACGCCTTGTCCAAAAACATCTTACTTCTGAGAGTTGAGCTCACCCTCAGTGCCTCACAGTTCCACACTGCCTGCAGAGTGAGTTTCGCACGTCTTCACCAGAGACGTTTGCCAGAGGCTTCTGAGACGCAAGTTAACAATGCAGCCCTGGAGGGTATCTCCAGGTGCAGTAGAGTGGTAATCTGGGAACCTCCTGTCTCAGAATACTGCTACCTTCACCCTGCCATAAGAATGCAGCTAGTTGACAGCTGGCTTCAAGGCATGCTTCCCTGTGAGAGCTAAGGACAGGGCACAACCCTCCCGCATCCTGCTTGACTGTAGAAGGAGCTGCTAACGTCCTCATGTTAGTGGCAGGGAAAGGTTGTGAGAAAAGCATGTGGAATCGTTGTGCCTGAACCCACGTGTATCTGAGTTGAATACAGCGATTTCCAAAGTCCTTCTTCATCAGAGTGTAGCTAGGTTCCCACTCGCATGTCCGAGTGGGTAGCAGACATCTGCCTCCCATGCATACCCACTTCTGAGAGTTGAGCTTCTGGCCTGTAACCCTACCTCCTGCCTGCAGCTACCTTTCGCTTCCAAAAGGCCTAGGCTCGCTGCTTCACCGAAGTGTTGGGAGAGGTAACTGGAATCTGCCGGCACACAAGACTAGTGCCTCCAAGCTCAATGCAGCGATTTCCCAGTAATTCCTGGGGTAGACTGGTGCTACATACTAAGTTCCATATGTGAGAGGGTAACTGAACGCCTTGTCCAAAATCATCTTACTGCTGAGAGTTGAGCTCACCCTCAGTCCCTCACAGTTCCACACTGCCTGCAGAGTGAGTTTCCCACGTCTTCACCAGAGACTTTTGCCAGAGGCCTCTGAGACGCAAGTTAACAATGCAGACCTGGAGGGTATCTCCAGGTGCAGTAGAGTGGTGATCTGGGAACCTCCTTACTCAGAATACTGCTACCTTCACACTGTCATAAGAATGCAGCTAGTTGAGAGCTGGCTTCTAGGCATGCTTCCCTGTGAGAGCTGAGGACAGGGCAGAACCCTCCCGCATCCTGCCTGACTGTAGACGTACCTGCTAACCTCCTTATGTTAGTGGCTGGGATAGGTTGTGGGAAAAGCATGTGTAAGCATTGGGCCTGAACTCCCGTGTATCTGAGTTGAATACAGCGATTTCCAACATCCTTCTTCAATAGGAGTGTAGCTAGGTTCCAACTCCCATGTCCGAGTGGGTAGCAGACATCTGCCTCCCATGCATACACACTTCTGAGAGTTGAGCTAATGGCCTGTAAGCCTACATCCTGCCTGCCGCTACCTTTCGCTTCCAAAAGGCCTAGGCTCGCTGCTTGACGCAAGTGTTGGGAGAGGTAACTGGAATCTCCCGGCACACAAGACGAGTGCCTCCAAGCTCAATCGAGCGATTTCCTAGTAATTCCTGGGGTAGACTGGTGCTACATACTAAGTGCCATACGTGAGTAGGTAGTTGAACGCCTTGTCCAAAAACATCTTACTTCTGAGAGTTGAGCTCACCCTCAGTGCCTCACAGTTCCACACTGCCTGCAGAGTGAGTTTCGCACGTCTTCACCAGAGACGTTTGCCAGAGGCTTCTGAGACGCAAGTTAACAATGCAGCCCTGGAGGGTATCTCCAGGTGCAGTAGAGTGGTAATCTGGGAACCTCCTGTCTCAGAATACTGCTACCTTCACCCTGCCATAAGAATGCAGCTAGTTGACAGCTGGCTTCAAGGCATGCTTCCCTGTGAGAGCTAAGGACAGGGCACAACCCTCCCGCATCCTGCTTGACTGTAGAAGGAGCTGCTAACGTCCTCATGTTAGTGGCAGGGAAAGGTTGTGAGAAAAGCATGTGGAATCGTTGTGCCTGAACCCACGTGTATCTGAGTTGAATACAGCGATTTCCAAAGTCCTTCTTCATCAGAGTGTAGCTAGGTTCCCACTCGCATGTCCGAGTGGGTAGCAGACATCTGCCTCCCATGCATACCCACTTCTGAGAGTTGAGCTTCTGGCCTGTAACCCTACCTCCTGCCTGCAGCTACCTTTCGCTTCCAAAAGGCCTAGGCTCGCTGCTTCACCGAAGTGTTGGGAGAGGTAACTGGAATCTGCCGGCACACAAGACTAGTGCCTCCAAGCTCAATGCAGCGATTTCCCAGTAATTCCTGGGGTAGACTGGTGCTACATACTAAGTTCCATATGTGAGAGGGTAACTGAACGCCTTGTCCAAAATCATCTTACTGCTGAGAGTTGAGCTCACCCTCAGTCCCTCACAGTTCCACACTGCCTGCAGAGTGAGTTTCCCACGTCTTCACCAGAGACTTTTGCCAGAGGCCTCTGAGACGCAAGTTAACAATGCAGACCTGGAGGGTATCTCCAGGTGCAGTAGAGTGGTGATCTGGGAACCTCCTTACTCAGAATACTGCTACCTTCACACTGTCATAAGAATGCAGCTAGTTGAGAGCTGGCTTCTAGGCATGCTTCCCTGTGAGAGCTAAGGACAGGGCACAACCCTCCCGCATCCTGCCTGACTGTAGACGTACCTGCTAACCTCCTTATGTTAGTGGCTGGGATAGGTTGTGGGAAAAGCATGTGTAAGCATTGGGCCTGAACTCCCGTGTATCTGAGTTGAAAACAGCGATTTCCAACATCCTTCTTCAATAGGAGTGTAGCTAGGTTCCAACTCCCATGTCCGAGTGGGTAGCAGACATCTGCCTCCCATGCATACACACTTCTGAGAGTTGAGCTAATGGCCTGTAAGCCTACATCCTGCCTGCCGCTACCTTTCGCTTCCAAAAGGCCTAGGCTCGCTGCTTGACGCAAGTGTTGGGAGAGGTAACTGGAATCTCCCGGCACACAAGACGAGTGCCTCCAAGCTCAATCGAGCGATTTCCTAGTAATTCCTGGGGTAGACTGGTGCTACATACTAAGTTCCATACGTGAGTAGGTAGTTGAACGCCTTGTCCAAAAACATCTTACTTCTGAGAGTTGAGCTCACCCTCAGTCCCTCACAGTTCCACACTGCCTGCAGAGTGAGTTTCGCACGTCTTCACCAGAGACGTTTGCCAGAGGCTTCTGAGACGCAAGTTAACAATGCAGCCCTGGAGGGTATCTCCAGGTGCAGTAGAGTGGTAATCTGGGAACCTCCTGTCTCAGAATACTGCTACCTTCACCCTGCCATAAGAATGCAGCTAGTTGACAGCTGGCTTCAAGGCATGCTTCCCTGTGAGAGCTAAGGACAGGGCACAACCCTCCCGCATCCTGCTTGACTGTAGAAGGAGCTGCTAACGTCCTCATGTTAGTGGCAGGGAAAGGTTGTGAGAAAAGCATGTGGAATCGTTGTGCCTGAACCCACGTGTATCTGAGTTGAATACAGCGATTTCCAAAGTCCTTCTTCATCAGAGTGTAGCTAGGTTCCCACTCGCATGTCCGAGTGGGTAGCAGACATCTGCCTCCCATGCATACCCACTTCTGAGAGTTGAGCTTCTGGCCTGTAACCCTACCTCCTGCCTGCAGCTACCTTTCGCTTCCAAAAGGCCTAGGCTCGCTGCTTCACCGAAGTGTTGGGAGAGGTAACTGGAATCTGCCGGCACACAAGACTAGTGCCTCCAAGCTCAATGCAGCGATTTCCCAGTAATTCCTGGGGTAGACTGGTGCTACATACTAAGTTCCATATGTGAGAGGGTAACTGAACGCCTTGTCCAAAATCATCTTACTGCTGAGAGTTGAGCTCACCCTCAGTCCCTCACAGTTCCACACTGCCTGCAGAGTGAGTTTCCCACGTCTTCACCAGAGACTTTTGCCAGAGGCCTCTGAGACGCAAGTTAACAATGCAGACCTGGAGGGTATCTCCAGGTGCAGTAGAGTGGTGATCTGGGAACCTCCTTACTCAGAATACTGCTACCTTCACACTGTCATAAGAATGCAGCTAGTTGAGAGCTGGCTTCTAGGCATGCTTCCCTGTGAGAGCTGAGGACAGGGCAGAACCCTCCCGCATCCTGCCTGACTGTAGACGTACCTGCTAACCTCCTTATGTTAGTGGCTGGGATAGGTTGTGGGAAAAGCATGTGTAAGCATTGGGCCTGAACTCCCGTGTATCTGAGTTGAATACAGCGATTTCCAACATCCTTCTTCAATAGGAGTGTAGCTAGGTTCCAACTCCCATGTCCGAGTGGGTAGCAGACATCTGCCTCCCATGCATACACACTTCTGAGAGTTGAGCTTATGGCCTGTAAGCCTACATCCTGCCTGCCGCTACCTTTCGCTTCCAAAAGGCCTAGGCTCGCTGCTTGACGCAAGTGTTGGGAGAGGTAACTGGAATCTCCCGGCACACAAGACGAGTGCCTCCAAGCTCAATCGAGCGATTTCCTAGTAATTCCTGGGGTAGACTGGTGCTACATACTAAGTGCCATACGTGAGTAGGTAGTTGAACGCCTTGTCCAAAAACATCTTACTTCTGAGAGTTGAGCTCACCCTCAGTGCCTCACAGTTCCACACTGCCTGCAGAGTGAGTTTCGCACGTCTTCACCAGAGACGTTTGCCAGAGGCTTCTGAGACGCAAGTTAACAATGCAGCCCTGGAGGGTATCTCCAGGTGCAGTAGAGTGGTAATCTGGGAACCTCCTGTCTCAGAATACTGCTACCTTCACCCTGCCATAAGAATGCAGCTAGTTGACAGCTGGCTTCAAGGCATGCTTCCCTGTGAGAGCTAAGGACAGGGCACAACCCTCCCGCATCCTGCTTGACTGTAGAAGGAGCTGCTAACGTCCTCATGTTAGTGGCAGGGAAAGGTTGTGAGAAAAGCATGTGGAATCGTTGTGCCTGAACCCACGTGTATCTGAGTTGAATACAGCGATTTCCAAAGTCCTTCTTCATCAGAGTGTAGCTAGGTTCCCACTCGCATGTCCGAGTGGGTAGCAGACATCTGCCTCCCATGCATACCCACTTCTGAGAGTTGAGCTTCTGGCCTGTAACCCTACCTCCTGCCTGCAGCTACCTTTCGCTTCCAAAAGGCCTAGGCTCGCTGCTTCACCGAAGTGTTGGGAGAGGTAACTGGAATCTGCCGGCACACAAGACTAGTGCCTCCAAGCTCAATGCAGCGATTTCCCAGTAATTCCTGGGGTAGACTGGTGCTACATACTAAGTTCCATATGTGAGAGGGTAACTGAACGCCTTGTCCAAAATCATCTTACTGCTGAGAGTTGAGCTCACCCTCAGTCCCTCACAGTTCCACACTGCCTGCAGAGTGAGTTTCCCACGTCTTCACCAGAGACTTTTGCCAGAGGCCTCTGAGACGCAAGTTAACAATGCAGACCTGGAGGGTATCTCCAGGTGCAGTAGAGTGGTGATCTGGGAACCTCCTTACTCAGAATACTGCTACCTTCACACTGTCATAAGAATGCAGCTAGTTGAGAGCTGGCTTCTAGGCATGCTTCCCTGTGAGAGCTGAGGACAGGGCAGAACCCTCCCGCATCCTGCCTGACTGTAGACGTACCTGCTAACCTCCTTATGTTAGTGGCTGGGATAGGTTGTGGGAAAAGCATGTGTAAGCATTGGGCCTGAACTCCCGTGTATCTGAGTTGAATACAGCGATTTCCAACATCCTTCTTCAATAGGAGTGTAGCTAGGTTCCAACTCCCATGTCCGAGTGGGTAGCAGACATCTGCCTCCCATGCATACACACTTCTGAGAGTTGAGCTAATGGCCTGTAAGCCTACATCCTGCCTGCCGCTACCTTTCGCTTCCAAAAGGCCTAGGCTCGCTGCTTGACGCAAGTGTTGGGAGAGGTAACTGGAATCTCCCGGCACACAAGACGAGTGCCTCCAAGCTCAATCGAGCGATTTCCTAGTAATTCCTGGGGTAGACTGGTGCTACATACTAAGTTCCATACGTGAGTAGGTAGTTGAACGCCTTGTCCAAAAACATCTTACTTCTGAGAGTTGAGCTCACCCTCAGTCCCTCACAGTTCCACACTGCCTGCAGAGTGAGTTTCGCACGTCTTCACCAGAGACGTTTGCCAGAGGCTTCTGAGACGCAAGTTAACAATGCAGCCCTGGAGGGTATCTCCAGGTGCAGTAGAGTGGTAATCTGGGAACCTCCTGTCTCAGAATACTGCTACCTTCACCCTGCCATAAGAATGCAGCTAGTTGACAGCTGGCTTCAAGGCATGCTTCCCTGTGAGAGCTAAGGACAGGGCACAACCCTCCCGCATCCTGCTTGACTGTAGAAGGAGCTGCTAACGTCCTCATGTTAGTGGCAGGGAAAGGTTGTGAGAAAAGCATGTGGAATCGCTGTGCCTGAACCCACGTGTATCTGAGTTGAATACAGCGATTTCCAAAGTCCTTCTTCATCAGAGTGTAGCTAGGTTCCCACTCGCATGTCCGAGTGGGTAGCAGACATCTGCCTCCCATGCATACCCACTTCTGAGAGTTGAGCTTCTGGCCTGTAACCCTACCTCCTGCCTGCAGCTACCTTTCGCTTCCAAAAGGCCTAGGCTCGCTGCTTCACCGAAGTGTTGGGAGAGGTAACTGGAATCTGCCGGCACACAAGACTAGTGCCTCCAAGCTCAATGCAGCGATTTCCCAGTAATTCCTGGGGTAGACTGGTGCTACATACTAAGTTCCATATGTGAGAGGGTAACTGAACGCCTTGTCCAAAATCATCTTACTGCTGAGAGTTGAGCTCACCCTCAGTCCCTCACAGTTCCACACTGCCTGCAGAGTGAGTTTCCCACGTCTTCACCAGAGACTTTTGCCAGAGGCCTCTGAGACGCAAGTTAACAATGCAGACCTGGAGGGTATCTCCAGGTGCAGTAGAGTGGTGATCTGGGAACCTCCTTACTCAGAATACTGCTACCTTCACACTGTCATAAGAATGCAGCTAGTTGAGAGCTGGCTTCTAGGCATGCTTCCCTGTGAGAGCTGAGGACAGGGCAGAACCCTCCCGCATCCTGCCTGACTGTAGACGTACCTGCTAACCTCCTTATGTTAGTGGCTGGGATAGGTTGTGGGAAAAGCATGTGTAAGCATTGGGCCTGAACTCCCGTGTATCTGAGTTGAATACAGCGATTTCCAACATCCTTCTTCAATAGGAGTGTAGCTAGGTTCCAACTCCCATGTCCGAGTGGGTAGCAGACATCTGCCTCCCATGCATACACACTTCTGAGAGTTGAGCTTATGGCCTGTAAGCCTACATCCTGCCTGCAGCTACCTTTCGCTTCCAAAAGGCCTAGGCTCGCTGCTTGACGCAAGTGTTGGGAGAGGTAACTGGAATCTCCCGGCACACAAGACGAGTGCCTCCAAGCTCAATCGAGCGATTTCCTAGTAATTCCTGGGGTAGACTGGTGCTACATACTAAGTGCCATACGTGAGTAGGTAGTTGAACGCCTTGTCCAAAAACATCTTACTTCTGAGAGTTGAGCTCACCCTCAGTCCCTCACAGTTCCACACTGCCTGCAGAGTGAGTTTCGCACGTCTTCACCAGAGACGTTTGCCAGAGGCTTCTGAGACGCAAGTTAACAATGCAGCCCTGGAGGGTATCTCCAGGTGCAGTAGAGTGGTAATCTGGGAACCTCCTGTCTCAGAATACTGCTACCTTCACCCTGCCATAAGAATGCAGCTAGTTGACAGCTGGCTTCAAGGCATGCTTCCCTGTGAGAGCTAAGGACAGGGCACAACCCTCCCGCATCCTGCTTGACTGTAGAAGGAGCTGCTAACGTCCTCATGTTAGTGGCAGGGAAAGGTTGTGAGAAAAGCATGTGGAATCGTTGTGCCTGAACCCACGTGTATCTGAGTTGAATACAGCGATTTCCAAAGTCCTTCTTCATCAGAGTGTAGCTAGGTTCCCACTCGCATGTCCGAGTGGGTAGCAGACATCTGCCTCCCATGCATACCCACTTCTGAGAGTTGAGCTTCTGGCCTGTAACCCTACCTCCTGCCTGCAGCTACCTTTCGCTTCCAAAAGGCCTAGGCTCGCTGCTTCACCGAAGTGTTGGGAGAGGTAACTGGAATCTGCCGGCACACAAGACTAGTGCCTCCAAGCTCAATGCAGCGATTTCCCAGTAATTCCTGGGGTAGACTGGTGCTACATACTAAGTTCCATATGTGAGAGGGTAACTGAACGCCTTGTCCAAAATCATCTTACTGCTGAGAGTTGAGCTCACCCTCAGTCCCTCACAGTTCCACACTGCCTGCAGAGTGAGTTTCCCACGTCTTCACCAGAGACTTTTGCCAGAGGCCTCTGAGACGCAAGTTAACAATGCAGACCTGGAGGGTATCTCCAGGTGCAGTAGAGTGGTGATCTGGGAACCTCCTTACTCAGAATACTGCTACCTTCACACTGTCATAAGAATGCAGCTAGTTGAGAGCTGGCTTCTAGGCATGCTTCCCTGTGAGAGCTGAGGACAGGGCAGAACCCTCCCGCATCCTGCCTGACTGTAGACGTACCTGCTAACCTCCTTATGTTAGTGGCTGGGATAGGTTGTGGGAAAAGCATGTGTAAGCATTGGGCCTGAACTCCCGTGTATCTGAGTTGAATACAGCGATTTCCAACATCCTTCTTCAATAGGAGTGTAGCTAGGTTCCAACTCCCATGTCCGAGTGGGTAGCAGACATCTGCCTCCCATGCATACACACTTCTGAGAGTTGAGCTTATGGCCTGTAAGCCTACATCCTGCCTGCAGCTACCTTTCGCTTCCAAAAGGCCTAGGCTCGCTGCTTGACGCAAGTGTTGGGAGAGGTAACTGGAATCTCCCGGCACACAAGACGAGTGCCTCCAAGCTCAATCGAGCGATTTCCTAGTAATTCCTGGGGTAGACTGGTGCTACATACTAAGTGCCATACGTGAGTAGGTAGTTGAACGCCTTGTCCAAAAACATCTTACTTCTGAGAGTTGAGCTCACCCTCAGTGCCTCACAGTTCCACACTGCCTGCAGAGTGAGTTTCGCACGTCTTCACCAGAGACGTTTGCCAGAGGCTTCTGAGACGCAAGTTAACAATGCAGCCCTGGAGGGTATCTCCAGGTGCAGTAGAGTGGTAATCTGGGAACCTCCTGTCTCAGAATACTGCTACCTTCACCCTGCCATAAGAATGCAGCTAGTTGACAGCTGGCTTCAAGGCATGCTTCCCTGTGAGAGCTAAGGACAGGGCACAACCCTCCCGCATCCTGCTTGACTGTAGAAGGAGCTGCTAACGTCCTCATGTTAGTGGCAGGGAAAGGTTGTGAGAAAAGCATGTGGAATCGTTGTGCCTGAACCCACGTGTATCTGAGTTGAATACAGCGATTTCCAAAGTCCTTCTTCATCAGAGTGTAGCTAGGTTCCCACTCGCATGTCCGAGTGGGTAGCAGACATCTGCCTCCCATGCATACCCACTTCTGAGAGTTGAGCTTCTGGCCTGTAACCCTACCTCCTGCCTGCAGCTACCTTTCGCTTCCAAAAGGCCTAGGCTCGCTGCTTCACCGAAGTGTTGGGAGAGGTAACTGGAATCTGCCGGCACACAAGACTAGTGCCTCCAAGCTCAATGCAGCGATTTCCCAGTAATTCCTGGGGTAGACTGGTGCTACATACTAAGTTCCATATGTGAGAGGGTAACTGAACGCCTTGTCCAAAATCATCTTACTGCTGAGAGTTGAGCTCACCCTCAGTCCCTCACAGTTCCACACTGCCTGCAGAGTGAGTTTCCCACGTCTTCACCAGAGACTTTTGCCAGAGGCCTCTGAGACGCAAGTTAACAATGCAGACCTGGAGGGTATCTCCAGGTGCAGTAGAGTGGTGATCTGGGAACCTCCTTACTCAGAATACTGCTACCTTCACACTGTCATAAGAATGCAGCTAGTTGAGAGCTGGCTTCTAGGCATGCTTCCCTGTGAGAGCTGAGGACAGGGCAGAACCCTCCCGCATCCTGCCTGACTGTAGACGTACCTGCTAACCTCCTTATGTTAGTGGCTGGGATAGGTTGTGGGAAAAGCATGTGTAAGCATTGGGCCTGAACTCCCGTGTATCTGAGTTGAATACAGCGATTTCCAACATCCTTCTTCAATAGGAGTGTAGCTAGGTTCCAACTCCCATGTCCGAGTGGGTAGCAGACATCTGCCTCCCATGCATACACACTTCTGAGAGTTGAGCTAATGGCCTGTAAGCCTACATCCTGCCTGCCGCTACCTTTCGCTTCCAAAAGGCCTAGGCTCGCTGCTTGACGCAAGTGTTGGGAGAGGTAACTGGAATCTCCCGGCACACAAGACGAGTGCCTCCAAGCTCAATCGAGCGATTTCCTAGTAATTCCTGGGGTAGACTGGTGCTACATACTAAGTGCCATACGTGAGTAGGTAGTTGAACGCCTTGTCCAAAAACATCTTACTTCTGAGAGTTGAGCTCACCCTCAGTCCCTCACAGTTCCACACTGCCTGCAGAGTGAGTTTCGCACGTCTTCACCAGAGACGTTTGCCAGAGGCTTCTGAGACGCAAGTTAACAATGCAGCCCTGGAGGGTATCTCCAGGTGCAGTAGAGTGGTAATCTGGGAACCTCCTGTCTCAGAATACTGCTACCTTCACCCTGCCATAAGAATGCAGCTAGTTGACAGCTGGCTTCAAGGCATGCTTCCCTGTGAGAGCTAAGGACAGGGCACAACCCTCCCGCATCCTGCTTGACTGTAGAAGGAGCTGCTAACGTCCTCATGTTAGTGGCAGGGAAAGGTTGTGAGAAAAGCATGTGGAATCGTTGTGCCTGAACCCACGTGTATCTGAGTTGAATACAGCGATTTCCAAAGTCCTTCTTCATCAGAGTGTAGCTAGGTTCCCACTCGCATGTCCGAGTGGGTAGCAGACATCTGCCTCCCATGCATACCCACTTCTGAGAGTTGAGCTTCTGGCCTGTAACCCTACCTCCTGCCTGCAGCTACCTTTCGCTTCCAAAAGGCCTAGGCTCGCTGCTTCACCGAAGTGTTGGGAGAGGTAACTGGAATCTGCCGGCACACAAGACTAGTGCCTCCAAGCTCAATGCAGCGATTTCCCAGTAATTCCTGGGGTAGACTGGTGCTACATACTAAGTTCCATATGTGAGAGGGTAACTGAACGCCTTGTCCAAAATCATCTTACTGCTGAGAGTTGAGCTCACCCTCAGTCCCTCACAGTTCCACACTGCCTGCAGAGTGAGTTTCCCACGTCTTCACCAGAGACTTTTGCCAGAGGCCTCTGAGACGCAAGTTAACAATGCAGACCTGGAGGGTATCTCCAGGTGCAGTAGAGTGGTGATCTGGGAACCTCCTTACTCAGAATACTGCTACCTTCACACTGTCATAAGAATGCAGCTAGTTGAGAGCTGGCTTCTAGGCATGCTTCCCTGTGAGAGCTGAGGACAGGGCAGAACCCTCCCGCATCCTGCCTGACTGTAGACGTACCTGCTAACCTCCTTATGTTAGTGGCTGGGATAGGTTGTGGGAAAAGCATGTGTAAGCATTGGGCCTGAACTCCCGTGTATCTGAGTTGAATACAGCGATTTCCAACATCCTTCTTCAATAGGAGTGTAGCTAGGTTCCAACTCCCATGTCCGAGTGGGTAGCAGACATCTGCCTCCCATGCATACACACTTCTGAGAGTTGAGCTTATGGCCTGTAAGCCTACATCCTGCCTGCAGCTACCTTTCGCTTCCAAAAGGCCTAGGCTCGCTGCTTGACGCAAGTGTTGGGAGAGGTAACTGGAATCTCCCGGCACACAAGACGAGTGCCTCCAAGCTCAATCGAGCGATTTCCTAGTAATTCCTGGGGTAGACTGGTGCTACATACTAAGTGCCATACGTGAGTAGGTAGTTGAACGCCTTGTCCAAAAACATCTTACTTCTGAGAGTTGAGCTCACCCTCAGTCCCTCACAGTTCCACACTGCCTGCAGAGTGAGTTTCACACGTCTTCACCAGAGACGTTTGCCAGAGGCTTCTGAGACGCAAGTTAACAATGCAGCCCTGGAGGGTATCTCCAGGTGCAGTAGAGTGGTAATCTGGGAACCTCCTGTCTCAGAATACTGCTACCTTGACCCTGCCATAAGAATGCAGCTAGTTGACAGCTGGCTTCAAGGCATGCTTCCCTGTGAGAGCTAAGGACAGGGCACAACCCTCCCGCATCCTGCTTGACTGTAGAAGGAGCTGCTAACGTCCTCATGTTAGTGGCAGGGAAAGGTTGTGAGAAAAGCATGTGGAATCGTTGTGCCTGAACCCACGTGTATCTGAGTTGAATACAGCGATTTCCAAAGTCCTTCTTCATCAGAGTGTAGCTAGGTTCCCACTCGCATGTCCGAGTGGGTAGCAGACATCTGCCTCCCATGCATACCCACTTCTGAGAGTTGAGCTTCTGGCCTGTAACCCTACCTCCTGCCTGCAGCTACCTTTCGCTTCCAAAAGGCCTAGGCTCGCTGCTTCACCGAAGTGTTGGGAGAGGTAACTGGAATCTGCCGGCACACAAGACTAGTGCCTCCAAGCTCAATGCAGCGATTTCCCAGTAATTCCTGGGGTAGACTGGTGCTACATACTAAGTTCCATATGTGAGAGGGTAACTGAACGCCTTGTCCAAAATCATCTTACTGCTGAGAGTTGAGCTCACCCTCAGTCCCTCACAGTTCCACACTGCCTGCAGAGTGAGTTTCCCACGTCTTCACCAGAGACTTTTGCCAGAGGCCTCTGAGACGCAAGTTAACAATGCAGACCTGGAGGGTATCTCCAGGTGCAGTAGAGTGGTGATCTGGGAACCTCCTTACTCAGAATACTGCTACCTTCACACTGTCATAAGAATGCAGCTAGTTGAGAGCTGGCTTCTAGGCATGCTTCCCTGTGAGAGCTGAGGACAGGGCAGAACCCTCCCGCATCCTGCCTGACTGTAGACGTACCTGCTAACCTCCTTATGTTAGTGGCTGGGATAGGTTGTGGGAAAAGCATGTGTAAGCATTGGGCCTGAACTCCCGTGTATCTGAGTTGAATACAGCGATTTCCAACATCCTTCTTCAATAGGAGTGTAGCTAGGTTCCAACTCCCATGTCCGAGTGGGTAGCAGACATCTGCCTCCCATGCATACACACTTCTGAGAGTTGAGCTAATGGCCTGTAAGCCTACATCCTGCCTGCCGCTACCTTTCGCTTCCAAAAGGCCTAGGCTCGCTGCTTGACGCAAGTGTTGGGAGAGGTAACTGGAATCTCCCGGCACACAAGACGAGTGCCTCCAAGCTCAATCGAGCGATTTCCTAGTAATTCCTGGGGTAGACTGGTGCTACATACTAAGTGCCATACGTGAGTAGGTAGTTGAACGCCTTGTCCAAAAACATCTTACTTCTGAGAGTTGAGCTCACCCTCAGTCCCTCACAGTTCCACACTGCCTGCAGAGTGAGTTTCGCACGTCTTCACCAGAGACGTTTGCCAGAGGCTTCTGAGACGCAAGTTAACAATGCAGCCCTGGAGGGTATCTCCAGGTGCAGTAGAGTGGTAATCTGGGAACCTCCTGTCTCAGAATACTGCTACCTTGACCCTGCCATAAGAATGCAGCTAGTTGACAGCTGGCTTCAAGGCATGCTTCCCTGTGAGAGCTAAGGACAGGGCACAACCCTCCCGCATCCTGCTTGACTGTAGAAGGAGCTGCTAACGTCCTCATGTTAGTGGCAGGGAAAGGTTGTGAGAAAAGCATGTGGAATCGTTGTGCCTGAACCCACGTGTATCTGAGTTGAATACAGCGATTTCCAAAGTCCTTCTTCATCAGAGTGTAGCTAGGTTCCCACTCGCATGTCCGAGTGGGTAGCAGACATCTGCCTCCCATGCATACCCACTTCTGAGAGTTGAGCTTCTGGCCTGTAACCCTACCTCCTGCCTGCAGCTACCTTTCGCTTCCAAAAGGCCTAGGCTCGCTGCTTCACCGAAGTGTTGGGAGAGGTAACTGGAATCTGCCGGCACACAAGACTAGTGCCTCCAAGCTCAATGCAGCGATTTCCCAGTAATTCCTGGGGTAGACTGGTGCTACATACTAAGTTCCATATGTGAGAGGGTAACTGAACGCCTTGTCCAAAATCATCTTACTGCTGAGAGTTGAGCTCACCCTCAGTCCCTCACAGTTCCACACTGCCTGCAGAGTGAGTTTCCCACGTCTTCACCAGAGACTTTTGCCAGAGGCCTCTGAGACGCAAGTTAACAATGCAGACCTGGAGGGTATCTCCAGGTGCAGTAGAGTGGTGATCTGGGAACCTCCTTACTCAGAATACTGCTACCTTCACACTGTCATAAGAATGCAGCTAGTTGAGAGCTGGCTTCTAGGCATGCTTCCCTGTGAGAGCTGAGGACAGGGCAGAACCCTCCCGCATCCTGCCTGACTGTAGACGTACCTGCTAACCTCCTTATGTTAGTGGCTGGGATAGGTTGTGGGAAAAGCATGTGTAAGCATTGGGCCTGAACTCCCGTGTATCTGAGTTGAATACAGCGATTTCCAACATCCTTCTTCAATAGGAGTGTAGCTAGGTTCCAACTCCCATGTCCGAGTGGGTAGCAGACATCTGCCTCCCATGCATACACACTTCTGAGAGTTGAGCTTATGGCCTGTAAGCCTACATCCTGCCTGCCGCTACCTTTCGCTTCCAAAAGGCCTAGGCTCGCTGCTTGACGCAAGTGTTGGGAGAGGTAACTGGAATCTCCCGGCACACAAGACGAGTGCCTCCAAGCTCAATCGAGCGATTTCCTAGTAATTCCTGGGGTAGACTGGTGCTACATACTAAGTGCCATACGTGAGTAGGTAGTTGAACGCCTTGTCCAAAAACATCTTACTTCTGAGAGTTGAGCTCACCCTCAGTCCCTCACAGTTCCACACTGCCTGCAGAGTGAGTTTCGCACGTCTTCACCAGAGACGTTTGCCAGAGGCTTCTGAGACGCAAGTGAACAATGCAGCCCTGGAAGGTATCTCCAGGTGCAGTAGAGTGGTAATCTGGGAACCTCCTGTCTCAGAATACTGCTACCTTGACCCTGCCATAAGAATGCAGCTAGTTGACAGCTGGCTTCAAGGCATGCTTCCCTGTGAGAGCTAAGGACAGGGCACAACCCTCCCGCATCCTGCTTGACTGTAGAAGGAGCTGCTAACGTCCTCATGTTAGTGGCAGGGAAAGGTTGTGAGAAAAGCATGTGGAATCGTTGTGCCTGAACCCACGTGTATCTGAGTTGAATACAGCGATTTCCAAAGTCCTTCTTCATCAGAGTGTAGCTAGGTTCCCACTCGCATGTCCGAGTGGGTAGCAGACATCTGCCTCCCATGCATACCCACTTCTGAGAGTTGAGCTTCTGGCCTGTAACCCTACCTCCTGCCTGCAGCTACCTTTCGCTTCCAAAAGGCCTAGGCTCGCTGCTTCACCGAAGTGTTGGGAGAGGTAACTGGAATCTGCCGGCACACAAGACTAGTGCCTCCAAGCTCAATGCAGCGATTTCCCAGTAATTCCTGGGGTAGACTGGTGCTACATACTAAGTTCCATATGTGAGAGGGTAACTGAACGCCTTGTCCAAAATCATCTTACTGCTGAGAGTTGAGCTCACCCTCAGTCCCTCACAGTTCCACACTGCCTGCAGAGTGAGTTTCCCACGTCTTCACCAGAGACTTTTGCCAGAGGCCTCTGAGACGCAAGTTAACAATGCAGACCTGGAGGGTATCTCCAGGTGCAGTAGAGTGGTGATCTGGGAACCTCCTTACTCAGAATACTGCTGCCTTCACACTGTGATAAGAATGCAGCTAGTTGAGAGCTGGCTTCTAGGCATGCTTCCCTGTGAGAGCTGAGGACAGGGCAGAACCCTCCCGCATCCTGCCTGACTGTAGACGTACCTGCTAACCTCCTTATGTTAGTGGCTGGGATAGGTTGTGGGAAAAGCATGTGTAAGCATTGGGCCTGAACTCCCGTGTATCTGAGTTGAATACAGCGATTTCCAACATCCTTCTTCAATAGGAGTGTAGCTAGGTTCCAACTCCCATGTCCGAGTGGGTAGCAGACATCTGCCTCCCATGCATACACACTTCTGAGAGTTGAGCTTATGGCCTGTAAGCCTACATCCTGCCTGCCGCTACCTTTCGCTTCCAAAAGGCCTAGGCTCGCTGCTTGACGCAAGTGTTGGGAGAGGTAACTGGAATCTCCCGGCACACAAGACGAGTGCCTCCAAGCTCAATCGAGCGATTTCCTAGTAATTCCTGGGGTAGACTGGTGCTACATACTAAGTGCCATACGTGAGTAGGTAGTTGAACGCCTTGTCCAAAAACATCTTACTTCTGAGAGTTGAGCTCACCCTCAGTGCCTCACAGTTCCACACTGCCTGCAGAGTGAGTTTCGCACGTCTTCACCAGAGACGTTTGCCAGAGGCTTCTGAGACGCAAGTTAACAATGCAGCCCTGGAGGGTATCTCCAGGTGCAGTAGAGTGGTAATCTGGGAACCTCCTGTCTCAGAATACTGCTACCTTCACCCTGCCATAAGAATGCAGCTAGTTGACAGCTGGCTTCAAGGCATGCTTCCCTGTGAGAGCTAAGGACAGGGCACAACCCTCCCGCATCCTGCTTGACTGTAGAAGGAGCTGCTAACGTCCTCATGTTAGTGGCAGGGAAAGGTTGTGAGAAAAGCATGTGGAATCGTTGTGCCTGAACCCACGTGTATCTGAGTTGAATACAGCGATTTCCAAAGTCCTTCTTCATCAGAGTGTAGCTAGGTTCCCACTCGCATGTCCGAGTGGGTAGCAGACATCTGCCTCCCATGCATACCCACTTCTGAGAGTTGAGCTTCTGGCCTGTAACCCTACCTCCTGCCTGCAGCTACCTTTCGCTTCCAAAAGGCCTAGGCTCGCTGCTTCACCGAAGTGTTGGGAGAGGTAACTGGAATCTGCCGGCACACAAGACTAGTGCCTCCAAGCTCAATGCAGCGATTTCCCAGTAATTCCTGGGGTAGACTGGTGCTACATACTAAGTTCCATATGTGAGAGGGTAACTGAACGCCTTGTCCAAAATCATCTTACTGCTGAGAGTTGAGCTCACCCTCAGTCCCTCACAGTTCCACACTGCCTGCAGAGTGAGTTTCCCACGTCTTCACCAGAGACTTTTGCCAGAGGCCTCTGAGACGCAAGTTAACAATGCAGACCTGGAGGGTATCTCCAGGTGCAGTAGAGTGGTGATCTGGGAACCTCCTTACTCAGAATACTGCTACCTTCACACTGTCATAAGAATGCAGCTAGTTGAGAGCTGGCTTCTAGGCATGCTTCCCTGTGAGAGCTGAGGACAGGGCAGAACCCTCCCGCATCCTGCCTGACTGTAGACGTACCTGCTAACCTCCTTATGTTAGTGGCTGGGATAGGTTGTGGGAAAAGCATGTGTAAGCATTGGGCCTGAACTCCCGTGTATCTGAGTTGAATACAGCGATTTCCAACATCCTTCTTCAATAGGAGTGTAGCTAGGTTCCAACTCCCATGTCCGAGTGGGTAGCAGACATCTGCCTCCCATGCATACACACTTCTGAGAGTTGAGCTAATGGCCTGTAAGCCTACATCCTGCCTGCCGCTACCTTTCGCTTCCAAAAGGCCTAGGCTCGCTGCTTGACGCAAGTGTTGGGAGAGGTAACTGGAATCTCCCGGCACACAAGACGAGTGCCTCCAAGCTCAATCGAGCGATTTCCTAGTAATTCCTGGGGTAGACTGGTGCTACATACTAAGTGCCATACGTGAGTAGGTAGTTGAACGCCTTGTCCAAAAACATCTTACTTCTGAGAGTTGAGCTCACCCTCAGTCCCTCACAGTTCCACACTGCCTGCAGAGTGAGTTTCACACGTCTTCACCAGAGACGTTTGCCAGAGGCTTCTGAGACGCAAGTTAACAATGCAGCCCTGGAGGGTATCTCCAGGTGCAGTAGAGTGGTAATCTGGGAACCTCCTGTCTCAGAATACTGCTACCTTGACCCTGCCATAAGAATGCAGCTAGTTGACAGCTGGCTTCAAGGCATGCTTCCCTGTGAGAGCTAAGGACAGGGCACAACCCTCCCGCATCCTGCTTGACTGTAGAAGGAGCTGCTAACGTCCTCATGTTAGTGGCAGGGAAAGGTTGTGAGAAAAGCATGTGGAATCGTTGTGCCTGAACCCACGTGTATCTGAGTTGAATACAGCGATTTCCAAAGTCCTTCTTCATCAGAGTGTAGCTAGGTTCCCACTCGCATGTCCGAGTGGGTAGCAGACATCTGCCTCCCATGCATACCCACTTCTGAGAGTTGAGCTTCTGGCCTGTAACCCTACCTCCTGCCTGCAGCTACCTTTCGCTTCCAAAAGGCCTAGGCTCGCTGCTTCACCGAAGTGTTGGGAGAGGTAACTGGAATCTGCCGGCACACAAGACTAGTGCCTCCAAGCTCAATGCAGCGATTTCCCAGTAATTCCTGGGGTAGACTGGTGCTACATACTAAGTTCCATATGTGAGAGGGTAACTGAACGCCTTGTCCAAAATCATCTTACTGCTGAGAGTTGAGCTCACCCTCAGTCCCTCACAGTTCCACACTGCCTGCAGAGTGAGTTTCCCACGTCTTCACCAGAGACTTTTGCCAGAGGCCTCTGAGACGCAAGTTAACAATGCAGACCTGGAGGGTATCTCCAGGTGCAGTAGAGTGGTGATCTGGGAACCTCCTTACTCAGAATACTGCTACCTTCACACTGTCATAAGAATGCAGCTAGTTGAGAGCTGGCTTCTAGGCATGCTTCCCTGTGAGAGCTGAGGACAGGGCAGAACCCTCCCGCATCCTGCCTGACTGTAGACGTACCTGCTAACCTCCTTATGTTAGTGGCTGGGATAGGTTGTGGGAAAAGCATGTGTAAGCATTGGGCCTGAACTCCCGTGTATCTGAGTTGAATACAGCGATTTCCAACATCCTTCTTCAATAGGAGTGTAGCTAGGTTCCAACTCCCATGTCCGAGTGGGTAGCAGACATCTGCCTCCCATGCATACACACTTCTGAGAGTTGAGCTAATGGCCTGTAAGCCTACATCCTGCCTGCCGCTACCTTTCGCTTCCAAAAGGCCTAGGCTCGCTGCTTGACGCAAGTGTTGGGAGAGGTAACTGGAATCTCCCGGCACACAAGACGAGTGCCTCCAAGCTCAATCGAGCGATTTCCTAGTAATTCCTGGGGTAGACTGGTGCTACATACTAAGTGCCATACGTGAGTAGGTAGTTGAACGCCTTGTCCAAAAACATCTTACTTCTGAGAGTTGAGCTCACCCTCAGTCCCTCACAGTTCCACACTGCCTGCAGAGTGAGTTTCGCACGTCTTCACCAGAGACGTTTGCCAGAGGCTTCTGAGACGCAAGTTAACAATGCAGCCCTGGAGGGTATCTCCAGGTGCAGTAGAGTGGTAATCTGGGAACCTCCTGTCTCAGAATACTGCTACCTTGACCCTGCCATAAGAATGCAGCTAGTTGACAGCTGGCTTCAAGGCATGCTTCCCTGTGAGAGCTAAGGACAGGGCACAACCCTCCCGCATCCTGCTTGACTGTAGAAGGAGCTGCTAACGTCCTCATGTTAGTGGCAGGGAAAGGTTGTGAGAAAAGCATGTGGAATCGTTGTGCCTGAACCCACGTGTATCTGAGTTGAATACAGCGATTTCCAAAGTCCTTCTTCATCAGAGTGTAGCTAGGTTCCCACTCGCATGTCCGAGTGGGTAGCAGACATCTGCCTCCCATGCATACCCACTTCTGAGAGTTGAGCTTCTGGCCTGTAACCCTACCTCCTGCCTGCAGCTACCTTTCGCTTCCAAAAGGCCTAGGCTCGCTGCTTCACCGAAGTGTTGGGAGAGGTAACTGGAATCTGCCGGCACACAAGACTAGTGCCTCCAAGCTCAATGCAGCGATTTCCCAGTAATTCCTGGGGTAGACTGGTGCTACATACTAAGTTCCATATGTGAGAGGGTAACTGAACGCCTTGTCCAAAATCATCTTACTGCTGAGAGTTGAGCTCACCCTCAGTCCCTCACAGTTCCACACTGCCTGCAGAGTGAGTTTCCCACGTCTTCACCAGAGACTTTTGCCAGAGGCCTCTGAGACGCAAGTTAACAATGCAGACCTGGAGGGTATCTCCAGGTGCAGTAGAGTGGTGATCTGGGAACCTCCTTACTCAGAATACTGCTACCTTCACACTGTCATAAGAATGCAGCTAGTTGAGAGCTGGCTTCTAGGCATGCTTCCCTGTGAGAGCTGAGGACAGGGCAGAACCCTCCCGCATCCTGCCTGACTGTAGACGTACCTGCTAACCTCCTTATGTTAGTGGCTGGGATAGGTTGTGGGAAAAGCATGTGTAAGCATTGGGCCTGAACTCCCGTGTATCTGAGTTGAATACAGCGATTTCCAACATCCTTCTTCAATAGGAGTGTAGCTAGGTTCCAACTCCCATGTCCGAGTGGGTAGCAGACATCTGCCTCCCATGCATACACACTTCTGAGAGTTGAGCTAATGGCCTGTAAGCCTACATCCTGCCTGCCGCTACCTTTCGCTTCCAAAAGGCCTAGGCTCGCTGCTTGACGCAAGTGTTGGGAGAGGTAACTGGAATCTCCCGGCACACAAGACGAGTGCCTCCAAGCTCAATCGAGCGATTTCCTAGTAATTCCTGGGGTAGACTGGTGCTACATACTAAGTGCCATACGTGAGTAGGTAGTTGAACGCCTTGTCCAAAAACATCTTACTTCTGAGAGTTGAGCTCACCCTCAGTCCCTCACAGTTCCACACTGCCTGCAGAGTGAGTTTCGCACGTCTTCACCAGAGACGTTTGCCAGAGGCTTCTGAGACGCAAGTTAACAATGCAGCCCTGGAGGGTATCTCCAGGTGCAGTAGAGTGGTAATCTGGGAACCTCCTGTCTCAGAATACTGCTACCTTCACCCTGCCATAAGAATGCAGCTAGTTGACAGCTGGCTTCAAGGCATGCTTCCCTGTGAGAGCTAAGGACAGGGCACAACCCTCCCGCATCCTGCTTGACTGTAGAAGGAGCTGCTAACGTCCTCATGTTAGTGGCAGGGAAAGGTTGTGAGAAAAGCATGTGGAATCGTTGTGCCTGAACCCACGTGTATCTGAGTTGAATACAGCGATTTCCAAAGTCCTTCTTCATCAGAGTGTAGCTAGGTTCCCACTCGCATGTCCGAGTGGGTAGCAGACATCTGCCTCCCATGCATACCCACTTCTGAGAGTTGAGCTTCTGGCCTGTAACCCTACCTCCTGCCTGCAGCTACCTTTCGCTTCCAAAAGGCCTAGGCTCGCTGCTTCACCGAAGTGTTGGGAGAGGTAACTGGAATCTGCCGGCACACAAGACTAGTGCCTCCAAGCTCAATGCAGCGATTTCCCAGTAATTCCTGGGGTAGACTGGTGCTACATACTAAGTTCCATATGTGAGAGGGTAACTGAACGCCTTGTCCAAAATCATCTTACTGCTGAGAGTTGAGCTCACCCTCAGTCCCTCACAGTTCCACACTGCCTGCAGAGTGAGTTTCCCACGTCTTCACCAGAGACTTTTGCCAGAGGCCTCTGAGACGCAAGTTAACAATGCAGACCTGGAGGGTATCTCCAGGTGCAGTAGAGTGGTGATCTGGGAACCTCCTTACTCAGAATACTGCTACCTTCACACTGTCATAAGAATGCAGCTAGTTGAGAGCTGGCTTCTAGGCATGCTTCCCTGTGAGAGCTGAGGACAGGGCAGAACCCTCCCGCATCCTGCCTGACTGTAGACGTACCTGCTAACCTCCTTATGTTAGTGGCTGGGATAGGTTGTGGGAAAAGCATGTGTAAGCATTGGGCCTGAACTCCCGTGTATCTGAGTTGAATACAGCGATTTCCAACATCCTTCTTCAATAGGAGTGTAGCTAGGTTCCAACTCCCATGTCCGAGTGGGTAGCAGACATCTGCCTCCCATGCATACACACTTCTGAGAGTTGAGCTTATGGCCTGTAAGCCTACATCCTGCCTGCAGCTACCTTTCGCTTCCAAAAGGCCTAGGCTCGCTGCTTGACGCAAGTGTTGGGAGAGGTAACTGGAATCTCCCGGCACACAAGACGAGTGCCTCCAAGCTCAATCGAGCGATTTCCTAGTAATTCCTGGGGTAGACTGGTGCTACATACTAAGTGCCATACGTGAGTAGGTAGTTGAACGCCTTGTCCAAAAACATCTTACTTCTGAGAGTTGAGCTCACCCTCAGTCCCTCACAGTTCCACACTGCCTGCAGAGTGAGTTTCACACGTCTTCACCAGAGACGTTTGCCAGAGGCTTCTGAGACGCAAGTTAACAATGCAGCCCTGGAGGGTATCTCCAGGTGCAGTAGAGTGGTAATCTGGGAACCTCCTGTCTCAGAATACTGCTACCTTGACCCTGCCATAAGAATGCAGCTAGTTGACAGCTGGCTTCAAGGCATGCTTCCCTGTGAGAGCTAAGGACAGGGCACAACCCTCCCGCATCCTGCTTGACTGTAGAAGGAGCTGCTAACGTCCTCATGTTAGTGGCAGGGAAAGGTTGTGAGAAAAGCATGTGGAATCGTTGTGCCTGAACCCACGTGTATCTGAGTTGAATACAGCGATTTCCAAAGTCCTTCTTCATCAGAGTGTAGCTAGGTTCCCACTCGCATGTCCGAGTGGGTAGCAGACATCTGCCTCCCATGCATACCCACTTCTGAGAGTTGAGCTTCTGGCCTGTAACCCTACCTCCTGCCTGCAGCTACCTTTCGCTTCCAAAAGGCCTAGGCTCGCTGCTTCACCGAAGTGTTGGGAGAGGTAACTGGAATCTGCCGGCACACAAGACTAGTGCCTCCAAGCTCAATGCAGCGATTTCCCAGTAATTCCTGGGGTAGACTGGTGCTACATACTAAGTTCCATATGTGAGAGGGTAACTGAACGCCTTGTCCAAAATCATCTTACTGCTGAGAGTTGAGCTCACCCTCAGTCCCTCACAGTTCCACACTGCCTGCAGAGTGAGTTTCCCACGTCTTCACCAGAGACTTTTGCCAGAGGCCTCTGAGACGCAAGTTAACAATGCAGACCTGGAGGGTATCTCCAGGTGCAGTAGAGTGGTGATCTGGGAACCTCCTTACTCAGAATACTGCTACCTTCACACTGTCATAAGAATGCAGCTAGTTGAGAGCTGGCTTCTAGGCATGCTTCCCTGTGAGAGCTGAGGACAGGGCAGAACCCTCCCGCATCCTGCCTGACTGTAGACGTACCTGCTAACCTCCTTATGTTAGTGGCTGGGATAGGTTGTGGGAAAAGCATGTGTAAGCATTGGGCCTGAACTCCCGTGTATCTGAGTTGAATACAGCGATTTCCAACATCCTTCTTCAATAGGAGTGTAGCTAGGTTCCAACTCCCATGTCCGAGTGGGTAGCAGACATCTGCCTCCCATGCATACACACTTCTGAGAGTTGAGCTAATGGCCTGTAAGCCTACATCCTGCCTGCCGCTACCTTTCGCTTCCAAAAGGCCTAGGCTCGCTGCTTGACGCAAGTGTTGGGAGAGGTAACTGGAATCTCCCGGCACACAAGACGAGTGCCTCCAAGCTCAATCGAGCGATTTCCTAGTAATTCCTGGGGTAGACTGGTGCTACATACTAAGTGCCATACGTGAGTAGGTAGTTGAACGCCTTGTCCAAAAACATCTTACTTCTGAGAGTTGAGCTCACCCTCAGTCCCTCACAGTTCCACACTGCCTGCAGAGTGAGTTTCGCACGTCTTCACCAGAGACGTTTGCCAGAGGCTTCTGAGACGCAAGTTAACAATGCAGCCCTGGAGGGTATCTCCAGGTGCAGTAGAGTGGTAATCTGGGAACCTCCTGTCTCAGAATACTGCTACCTTGACCCTGCCATAAGAATGCAGCTAGTTGACAGCTGGCTTCAAGGCATGCTTCCCTGTGAGAGCTAAGGACAGGGCACAACCCTCCCGCATCCTGCTTGACTGTAGAAGGAGCTGCTAACGTCCTCATGTTAGTGGCAGGGAAAGGTTGTGAGAAAAGCATGTGGAATCGTTGTGCCTGAACCCACGTGTATCTGAGTTGAATACAGCGATTTCCAAAGTCCTTCTTCATCAGAGTGTAGCTAGGTTCCCACTCGCATGTCCGAGTGGGTAGCAGACATCTGCCTCCCATGCATACCCACTTCTGAGAGTTGAGCTTCTGGCCTGTAACCCTACCTCCTGCCTGCAGCTACCTTTCGCTTCCAAAAGGCCTAGGCTCGCTGCTTCACCGAAGTGTTGGGAGAGGTAACTGGAATCTGCCGGCACACAAGACTAGTGCCTCCAAGCTCAATGCAGCGATTTCCCAGTAATTCCTGGGGTAGACTGGTGCTACATACTAAGTTCCATATGTGAGAGGGTAACTGAACGCCTTGTCCAAAATCATCTTACTGCTGAGAGTTGAGCTCACCCTCAGTCCCTCACAGTTCCACACTGCCTGCAGAGTGAGTTTCCCACGTCTTCACCAGAGACTTTTGCCAGAGGCCTCTGAGACGCAAGTTAACAATGCAGACCTGGAGGGTATCTCCAGGTGCAGTAGAGTGGTGATCTGGGAACCTCCTTACTCAGAATACTGCTACCTTCACACTGTCATAAGAATGCAGCTAGTTGAGAGCTGGCTTCTAGGCATGCTTCCCTGTGAGAGCTGAGGACAGGGCAGAACCCTCCCGCATCCTGCCTGACTGTAGACGTACCTGCTAACCTCCTTATGTTAGTGGCTGGGATAGGTTGTGGGAAAAGCATGTGTAAGCATTGGGCCTGAACTCCCGTGTATCTGAGTTGAATACAGCGATTTCCAACATCCTTCTTCAATAGGAGTGTAGCTAGGTTCCAACTCCCATGTCCGAGTGGGTAGCAGACATCTGCCTCCCATGCATACACACTTCTGAGAGTTGAGCTTATGGCCTGTAAGCCTACATCCTGCCTGCCGCTACCTTTCGCTTCCAAAAGTCCTAGGCTCGCTGCTTGACGCAAGTGTTGGGAGAGGTAACTGGAATCTCCCGGCACACAAGACGAGTGCCTCCAAGCTCAATCGAGCGATTTCCTAGTAATTCCTGGGGTAGACTGGTGCTACATACTAAGTGCCATACGTGAGTAGGTAGTTGAACGCCTTGTCCAAAAACATCTTACTTCTGAGAGTTGAGCTCACCCTCAGTCCCTCACAGTTCCACACTGCCTGCAGAGTGAGTTTCGCACGTCTTCACCAGAGACGTTTGCCAGAGGCTTCTGAGACGCAAGTTAACAATGCAGCCCTGGAAGGTATCTCCAGGTGCAGTAGAGTGGTAATCTGGGAACCTCCTGTCTCAGAATACTGCTACCTTGACCCTGCCATAAGAATGCAGCTAGTTGACAGCTGGCTTCAAGGCATGCTTCCCTGTGAGAGCTAAGGACAGGGCACAACCCTCCCGCATCCTGCTTGACTGTAGAAGGAGCTGCTAACGTCCTCATGTTAGTGGCAGGGAAAGGTTGTGAGAAAAGCATGTGGAATCGTTGTGCCTGAACCCACGTGTATCTGAGTTGAATACAGCGATTTCCAAAGTCCTTCTTCATCAGAGTGTAGCTAGGTTCCCACTCGCATGTCCGAGTGGGTAGCAGACATCTGCCTCCCATGCATACCCACTTCTGAGAGTTGAGCTTCTGGCCTGTAACCCTACCTCCTGCCTGCAGCTACCTTTCGCTTCCAAAAGGCCTAGGCTCGCTGCTTCACCGAAGTGTTGGGAGAGGTAACTGGAATCTGCCGGCACACAAGACTAGTGCCTCCAAGCTCAATGCAGCGATTTCCCAGTAATTCCTGGGGTAGACTGGTGCTACATACTAAGTTCCATATGTGAGAGGGTAACTGAACGCCTTGTCCAAAATCATCTTACTGCTGAGAGTTGAGCTCACCCTCAGTCCCTCACAGTTCCACACTGCCTGCAGAGTGAGTTTCCCACGTCTTCACCAGAGACTTTTGCCAGAGGCCTCTGAGACGCAAGTTAACAATGCAGACCTGGAGGGTATCTCCAGGTGCAGTAGAGTGGTGATCTGGGAACCTCCTTACTCAGAATACTGCTGCCTTCACACTGTGATAAGAATGCAGCTAGTTGAGAGCTGGCTTCTAGGCATGCTTCCCTGTGAGAGCTGAGGACAGGGCAGAACCCTCCCGCATCCTGCCTGACTGTAGACGTACCTGCTAACCTCCTTATGTTAGTGGCTGGGATAGGTTGTGGGAAAAGCATGTGTAAGCATTGGGCCTGAACTCCCGTGTATCTGAGTTGAATACAGCGATTTCCAACATCCTTCTTCAATAGGAGTGTAGCTAGGTTCCAACTCCCATGTCCGAGTGGGTAGCAGACATCTGCCTCCCATGCATACACACTTCTGAGAGTTGAGCTTATGGCCTGTAAGCCTACATCCTGCCTGCCGCTACCTTTCGCTTCCAAAAGGCCTAGGCTCGCTGCTTGACGCAAGTGTTGGGAGAGGTAACTGGAATCTCCCGGCACACAAGACGAGTGCCTCCAAGCTCAATCGAGCGATTTCCTAGTAATTCCTGGGGTAGACTGGTGCTACATACTAAGTGCCATACGTGAGTAGGTAGTTGAACGCCTTGTCCAAAAACATCTTACTTCTGAGAGTTGAGCTCACCCTCAGTCCCTCACAGTTCCACACTGCCTGCAGAGTGAGTTTCGCACGTCTTCACCAGAGACGTTTGCCAGAGGCTTCTGAGACGCAAGTTAACAATGCAGCCCTGGAGGGTATCTCCAGGTGCAGTAGAGTGGTAATCTGGGAACCTCCTGTCTCAGAATACTGCTACCTTCACCCTGCCATAAGAATGCAGCTAGTTGACAGCTGGCTTCAAGGCATGCTTCCCTGTGAGAGCTAAGGACAGGGCACAACCCTCCCGCATCCTGCTTGACTGTAGAAGGAGCTGCTAACGTCCTCATGTTAGTGGCAGGGAAAGGTTGTGAGAAAAGCATGTGGAATCGTTGTGCCTGAACCCACGTGTATCTGAGTTGAATACAGCGATTTCCAAAGTCCTTCTTCATCAGAGTGTAGCTAGGTTCCCACTCGCATGTCCGAGTGGGTAGCAGACATCTGCCTCCCATGCATACCCACTTCTGAGAGTTGAGCTTCTGGCCTGTAACCCTACCACCTGCCTGCAGCTACCTTTCGCTTCCAAAAGGCCTAGGCTCGCTGCTTCACCGAAGTGTTGGGAGAGGTAACTGGAATCTGCCGGCACACAAGACTAGTGCCTCCAAGCTCAATGCAGCGATTTCCCAGTAATTCCTGGGGTAGACTGGTGCTACATACTAAGTTCCATATGTGAGAGGGTAACTGAACGCCTTGTCCAAAATCATCTTACTGCTGAGAGTTGAGCTCACGCTCAGTCCCTCACAGTTCCACACTGCCTGCAGAGTGAGTTTCCCACGTCTTCACCAGAGACGTTTGCCAGAGGCTTCTGAGACGCAAGTTAACAATGCAGCCCTGGAAGGTATCTCCAGGTGCAGTAGAGTGGTAATCTGGGAACCTCCTGTCTCAGAATACTGCTACCTTCACCCTGCCATAAGAATGAAGCTAGTTGACAGCTGGCTTCAAGGTATGCTTCCCTGTGAGAGCTAAGGACAGGGCACAACCCTCCCGCATCCTGCTTGACTGTAGAAGGAGCTGCTAACGTCCTCATGTTAGTGGCAGGGAAAGGTTGTGAGAAAAGCATGTGGAATCGTTGTGCCTGAACCCACGTGTATCTGAGTTGAATACAGCGATTTCCAAAGTCCTTCTTCATCAGAGTGTAGCTAGGTTCCCACTCGCATGTCCGAGTGGGTAGCAGACATCTGCCTCCCATGCATACCCACTTCTGAGAGTTGAGCTTCTGGCCTGTAACCCTACCTCCTGCCTGCAGCTACCTTTCGCTTCCAAAAGGCCTAGGCTCGCTGCTTCACCGAAGTGTTGGGAGAGGTAACTGGAATCTGCCGGCACACAAGACTAGTGCCTCCAAGCTCAATGCAGCGATTTCCCAGTAATTCCTGGGGTAGACTGGTGCTACATACTAAGTTCCATATGTGAGAGGGTAACTGAACGCCTTGTCCAAAATCATCTTACTGCTGAGAGTTGAGCTCACGCTCAGTCCCTCACAGTTCCACACTGCCTGCAGAGTGAGTTTCCCACGTCTTCACCAGAGACGTTTGCCAGAGGCTTCTGAGACGCAAGTTAACAATGCAGCCCTGGAAGGTATCTCCAGGTGCAGTAGAGTGGTAATCTGGGAACCTCCTGTCTCAGAATACTGCTACCTTCACCCTGCCATAAGAATGCAGCTAGTTGACAGCTGGCTTCAAGGTATGCTTCCCTGTGAGAGCTAAGGACAGGGCACAACCCTCCCGCATCCTGCTTGACTGTAGAAGGAGCTGCTAACGTCCTCATGTTAGTGGCAGGGAAAGGTTGTGAGAAAAGCATGTGGAATCGTTGTGCCTGAACCCACGTGTATCTGAGTTGAATACAGCGATTTCCAAAGTCCTTCTTCATCAGAGTGTAGCTAGGTTCCCACTCGCATGTCCGAGTGGGTAGCAGACATCTGCCTCCCATGCATACCCACTTCTGAGAGTTGAGCTTCTGGCCTGTAACCCTACCTCCTGCCTGCAGCTACCTTTCGCTTCCAAAAGGCCTAGGCTCGCTGCTTCACCGAAGTGTTGGGAGAGGTAACTGGAATCTGCCGGCACACAAGACTAGTGCCTCCAAGCTCAATGCAGCGATTTCCCAGTAATTCCTGGGGTAGACTGGTGCTACATACTAAGTTCCATATGTGAGAGGGTAACTGAACGCCTTGTCCAAAATCATCTTACTGCTGAGAGTTGAGCTCACCCTCAGTCCCTCACAGTTCCACACTGCCTGCAGAGTGAGTTTCCCACGTCTTCACCAGAGACTTTTGCCAGAGGCCTCTGAGACGCAAGTTAACAATGCAGACCTGGAGGGTATCTCCAGGTGCAGTAGAGTGGTGATCTGGGAACCTCCTGTCTCAGAATACTGCTACCTTCACCCTGCCATAAGAATGCAGCTAGTTGAGAGCTGGCTTCTAGGCATGCTTCCCTGTGAGAGCTGAGGACAGGGCAGAACCCTCCCGCATCCTGCCTGACTGTAGACGTACCTGCTAACCTCCTTATGTTAGTGGCTGGGATAGGTTGTGGGAAAAGCATGTGTAAGCATTGGGCCTGAACTCCCGTGTATCTGAGTTGAATACAGCGATTTCCAACATCCTTCTTCAATAGGAGTGTAGCTAGGTTCCAACTCCCATGTCCGAGTGGGTAGCAGACATCTGCCTCCCATGCATACACACTTCTGAGAGTTGAGCTTATGGCCTGTAAGCCTACATCCTGCCTGCCGCTACCTTTCGCTTCCAAAAGGCCTAGGCTCGCTGCTTGACGCAAGTGTTGGGAGAGGTAACTGGAATCTCCCGGCACACAAGACGAGTGCCTCCAAGCTCAATCGAGCGATTTCCTAGTAATTCCTGGGGTAGACTGGTGCTACATACTAAGTGCCATACGTGAGTAGGTAGTTGAACGCCTTGTCCAAAAACATCTTACTTCTGAGAGTTGAGCTCACCCTCAGTCCCTCACAGTTCCACACTGCCTGCAGAGTGAGTTTCGCACGTCTTCACCAGAGACGTTTGCCAGAGGCTTCTGAGACGCAAGTTAACAATGCAGCCCTGGAGGGTATCTCCAGGTGCAGTAGAGTGGTAATCTGGGAACCTCCTGTCTCAGAATACTGCTACCTTGACCCTGCCATAAGAATGCAGCTAGTTGACAGCTGGCTTCAAGGCATGCTTCCCTGTGAGAGCTAAGGACAGGGCACAACCCTCCCGCATCCTGCTTGACTGTAGAAGGAGCTGCTAACGTCCTCATGTTAGTGGCAGGGAAAGGTTGTGAGAAAAGCATGTGGAATCGTTGTGCCTGAACCCACGTGTATCTGAGTTGAATACAGCGATTTCCAAAGTCCTTCTTCATCAGAGTGTAGCTAGGTTCCCACTCGCATGTCCGAGTGGGTAGCAGACATCTGCCTCCCATGCATACCCACTTCTGAGAGTTGAGCTTCTGGCCTGTAACCCTACCTCCTGCCTGCAGCTACCTTTCGCTTCCAAAAGGCCTAGGCTCGCTGCTTCACCGAAGTGTTGGGAGAGGTAACTGGAATCTGCCGGCACACAAGACTAGTGCCTCCAAGCTCAATGCAGCGATTTCCCAGTAATTCCTGGGGTAGACTGGTGCTACATACTAAGTTCCATATGTGAGAGGGTAACTGAACGCCTTGTCCAAAATCATCTTACTGCTGAGAGTTGAGCTCACCCTCAGTCCCTCACAGTTCCACACTGCCTGCAGAGTGAGTTTCCCACGTCTTCACCAGAGACTTTTGCCAGAGGCCTCTGAGACGCAAGTTAACAATGCAGACCTGGAGGGTATCTCCAGGTGCAGTAGAGTGGTGATCTGGGAACCTCCTTACTCAGAATACTGCTACCTTCACACTGTCATAAGAATGCAGCTAGTTGAGAGCTGGCTTCTAGGCATGCTTCCCTGTGAGAGCTGAGGACAGGGCAGAACCCTCCCGCATCCTGCCTGACTGTAGACGTACCTGCTAACCTCCTTATGTTAGTGGCTGGGATAGGTTGTGGGAAAAGCATGTGTAAGCATTGGGCCTGAACTCCCGTGTATCTGAGTTGAATACAGCGATTTCCAACATCCTTCTTCAATAGGAGTGTAGCTAGGTTCCAACTCCCATGTCCGAGTGGGTAGCAGACATCTGCCTCCCATGCATACACACTTCTGAGAGTTGAGCTTATGGCCTGTAAGCCTACATCCTGCCTGCAGCTACCTTTCGCTTCCAAAAGGCCTAGGCTCGCTGCTTGACGCAAGTGTTGGGAGAGGTAACTGGAATCTCCCGGCACACAAGACGAGTGCCTCCAAGCTCAATCGAGCGATTTCCTAGTAATTCCTGGGGTAGACTGGTGCTACATACTAAGTGCCATACGTGAGTAGGTAGTTGAACGCCTTGTCCAAAAACATCTTACTTCTGAGAGTTGAGCTCACCCTCAGTCCCTCACAGTTCCACACTGCCTGCAGAGTGAGTTTCGCACGTCTTCACCAGAGACGTTTGCCAGAGGCTTCTGAGACGCAAGTTAACAATGCAGCCCTGGAGGGTATCTCCAGGTGCAGTAGAGTGGTAATCTGGGAACCTCCTGTCTCAGAATACTGCTACCTTGACCCTGCCATAAGAATGCAGCTAGTTGACAGCTGGCTTCAAGGCATGCTTCCCTGTGAGAGCTAAGGACAGGGCACAACCCTCCCGCATCCTGCTTGACTGTAGAAGGAGCTGCTAACGTCCTCATGTTAGTGGCAGGGAAAGGTTGTGAGAAAAGCATGTGGAATCGTTGTGCCTGAACCCACGTGTATCTGAGTTGAATACAGCGATTTCCAAAGTCCTTCTTCATCAGAGTGTAGCTAGGTTCCCACTCGCATGTCCGAGTGGGTAGCAGACATCTGCCTCCCATGCATACCCACTTCTGAGAGTTGAGCTTCTGGCCTGTAACCCTACCTCCTGCCTGCAGCTACCTTTCGCTTCCAAAAGGCCTAGGCTCGCTGCTTCACCGAAGTGTTGGGAGAGGTAACTGGAATCTGCCGGCACACAAGACTAGTGCCTCCAAGCTCAATGCAGCGATTTCCCAGTAATTCCTGGGGTAGACTGGTGCTACATACTAAGTTCCATATGTGAGAGGGTAACTGAACGCCTTGTCCAAAATCATCTTACTGCTGAGAGTTGAGCTCACCCTCAGTCCCTCACAGTTCCACACTGCCTGCAGAGTGAGTTTCCCACGTCTTCACCAGAGACTTTTGCCAGAGGCCTCTGAGACGCAAGTTAACAATGCAGACCTGGAGGGTATCTCCAGGTGCAGTAGAGTGGTGATCTGGGAACCTCCTTACTCAGAATACTGCTACCTTCACACTGTCATAAGAATGCAGCTAGTTGAGAGCTGGCTTCTAGGCATGCTTCCCTGTGAGAGCTGAGGACAGGGCAGAACCCTCCCGCATCCTGCCTGACTGTAGACGTACCTGCTAACCTCCTTATGTTAGTGGCTGGGATAGGTTGTGGGAAAAGCATGTGTAAGCATTGGGCCTGAACTCCCGTGTATCTGAGTTGAATACAGCGATTTCCAACATCCTTCTTCAATAGGAGTGTAGCTAGGTTCCAACTCCCATGTCCGAGTGGGTAGCAGACATCTGCCTCCCATGCATACACACTTCTGAGAGTTGAGCTTATGGCCTGTAAGCCTACATCCTGCCTGCCGCTACCTTTCGCTTCCAAAAGGCCTAGGCTCGCTGCTTGACGCAAGTGTTGGGAGAGGTAACTGGAATCTCCCGGCACACAAGACGAGTGCCTCCAAGCTCAATCGAGCGATTTCCTAGTAATTCCTGGGGTAGACTGGTGCTACATACTAAGTGCCATACGTGAGTAGGTAGTTGAACGCCTTGTCCAAAAACATCTTACTTCTGAGAGTTGAGCTCACCCTCAGTCCCTCACAGTTCCACACTGCCTGCAGAGTGAGTTTCGCACGTCTTCACCAGAGACGTTTGCCAGAGGCTTCTGAGACGCAAGTTAACAATGCAGCCCTGGAGGGTATCTCCAGGTGCAGTAGAGTGGTAATCTGGGAACCTCCTGTCTCAGAATACTGCTACCTTGACCCTGCCATAAGAATGCAGCTAGTTGACAGCTGGCTTCAAGGCATGCTTCCCTGTGAGAGCTAAGGACAGGGCACAACCCTCCCGCATCCTGCTTGACTGTAGAAGGAGCTGCTAACGTCCTCATGTTAGTGGCAGGGAAAGGTTGTGAGAAAAGCATGTGGAATCGTTGTGCCTGAACCCACGTGTATCTGAGTTGAATACAGCGATTTCCAAAGTCCTTCTTCATCAGAGTGTAGCTAGGTTCCCACTCGCATGTCCGAGTGGGTAGCAGACATCTGCCTCCCATGCATACCCACTTCTGAGAGTTGAGCTTCTGGCCTGTAACCCTACCTCCTGCCTGCAGCTACCTTTCGCTTCCAAAAGGCCTAGGCTCGCTGCTTCACCGAAGTGTTGGGAGAGGTAACTGGAATCTGCCGGCACACAAGACTAGTGCCTCCAAGCTCAATGCAGCGATTTCCCAGTAATTCCTGGGGTAGACTGGTGCTACATACTAAGTTCCATATGTGAGAGGGTAACTGAACGCCTTGTCCAAAATCATCTTACTGCTGAGAGTTGAGCTCACCCTCAGTCCCTCACAGTTCCACACTGCCTGCAGAGTGAGTTTCCCACGTCTTCACCAGAGACTTTTGCCAGAGGCCTCTGAGACGCAAGTTAACAATGCAGACCTGGAGGGTATCTCCAGGTGCAGTAGAGTGGTGATCTGGGAACCTCCTTACTCAGAATACTGCTACCTTCACACTGTCATAAGAATGCAGCTAGTTGAGAGCTGGCTTCTAGGCATGCTTCCCTGTGAGAGCTGAGGACAGGGCAGAACCCTCCCGCATCCTGCCTGACTGTAGACGTACCTGCTAACCTCCTTATGTTAGTGGCTGGGATAGGTTGTGGGAAAAGCATGTGTAAGCATTGGGCCTGAACTCCCGTGTATCTGAGTTGAATACAGCGATTTCCAACATCCTTCTTCAATAGGAGTGTAGCTAGGTTCCAACTCCCATGTCCGAGTGGGTAGCAGACATCTGCCTCCCATGCATACACACTTCTGAGAGTTGAGCTAATGGCCTGTAAGCCTACATCCTGCCTGCCGCTACCTTTCGCTTCCAAAAGGCCTAGGCTCGCTGCTTGACGCAAGTGTTGGGAGAGGTAACTGGAATCTCCCGGCACACAAGACGAGTGCCTCCAAGCTCAATCGAGCGATTTCCTAGTAATTCCTGGGGTAGACTGGTGCTACATACTAAGTGCCATACGTGAGTAGGTAGTTGAACGCCTTGTCCAAAAACATCTTACTTCTGAGAGTTGAGCTCACCCTCAGTCCCTCACAGTTCCACACTGCCTGCAGAGTGAGTTTCGCACGTCTTCACCAGAGACGTTTGCCAGAGGCTTCTGAGACGCAAGTTAACAATGCAGCCCTGGAAGGTATCTCCAGGTGCAGTAGAGTGGTAATCTGGGAACCTCCTGTCTCAGAATACTGCTACCTTGACCCTGCCATAAGAATGCAGCTAGTTGACAGCTGGCTTCAAGGCATGCTTCCCTGTGAGAGCTAAGGACAGGGCACAACCCTCCCGCATCCTGCTTGACTGTAGAAGGAGCTGCTAACGTCCTCATGTTAGTGGCAGGGAAAGGTTGTGAGAAAAGCATGTGGAATCGTTGTGCCTGAACCCACGTGTATCTGAGTTGAATACAGCGATTTCCAAAGTCCTTCTTCATCAGAGTGTAGCTAGGTTCCCACTCGCATGTCCGAGTGGGTAGCAGACATCTGCCTCCCATGCATACCCACTTCTGAGAGTTGAGCTTCTGGCCTGTAACCCTACCTCCTGCCTGCAGCTACCTTTCGCTTCCAAAAGGCCTAGGCTCGCTGCTTCACCGAAGTGTTGGGAGAGGTAACTGGAATCTGCCGGCACACAAGACTAGTGCCTCCAAGCTCAATGCAGCGATTTCCCAGTAATTCCTGGGGTAGACTGGTGCTACATACTAAGTTCCATATGTGAGAGGGTAACTGAACGCCTTGTCCAAAATCATCTTACTGCTGAGAGTTGAGCTCACCCTCAGTCCCTCACAGTTCCACACTGCCTGCAGAGTGAGTTTCCCACGTCTTCACCAGAGACTTTTGCCAGAGGCCTCTGAGACGCAAGTTAACAATGCAGACCTGGAGGGTATCTCCAGGTGCAGTAGAGTGGTGATCTGGGAACCTCCTTACTCAGAATACTGCTGCCTTCACACTGTGATAAGAATGCAGCTAGTTGAGAGCTGGCTTCTAGGCATGCTTCCCTGTGAGAGCTGAGGACAGGGCAGAACCCTCCCGCATCCTGCCTGACTGTAGACGTACCTGCTAACCTCCTTATGTTAGTGGCTGGGATAGGTTGTGGGAAAAGCATGTGTAAGCATTGGGCCTGAACTCCCGTGTATCTGAGTTGAATACAGCGATTTCCAACATCCTTCTTCAATAGGAGTGTAGCTAGGTTCCAACTCCCATGTCCGAGTGGGTAGCAGACATCTGCCTCCCATGCATACACACTTCTGAGAGTTGAGCTTATGGCCTGTAAGCCTACATCCTGCCTGCCGCTACCTTTCGCTTCCAAAAGGCCTAGGCTCGCTGCTTGACGCAAGTGTTGGGAGAGGTAACTGGAATCTCCCGGCACACAAGACGAGTGCCTCCAAGCTCAATCGAGCGATTTCCTAGTAATTCCTGGGGTAGACTGGTGCTACATACTAAGTGCCATACGTGAGTAGGTAGTTGAACGCCTTGTCCAAAAACATCTTACTTCTGAGAGTTGAGCTCACCCTCAGTCCCTCACAGTTCCACACTGCCTGCAGAGTGAGTTTCGCACGTCTTCACCAGAGACGTTTGCCAGAGGCTTCTGAGACGCAAGTTAACAATGCAGCCCTGGAGGGTATCTCCAGGTGCAGTAGAGTGGTAATCTGGGAACCTCCTGTCTCAGAATACTGCTACCTTCACCCTGCCATAAGAATGCAGCTAGTTGACAGCTGGCTTCAAGGCATGCTTCCCTGTGAGAGCTAAGGACAGGGCACAACCCTCCCGCATCCTGCTTGACTGTAGAAGGAGCTGCTAACGTCCTCATGTTAGTGGCAGGGAAAGGTTGTGAGAAAAGCATGTGGAATCGTTGTGCCTGAACCCACGTGTATCTGAGTTGAATACAGCGATTTCCAAAGTCCTTCTTCATCAGAGTGTAGCTAGGTTCCCACTCGCATGTCCGAGTGGGTAGCAGACATCTGCCTCCCATGCATACCCACTTCTGAGAGTTGAGCTTCTGGCCTGTAACCCTACCACCTGCCTGCAGCTACCTTTCGCTTCCAAAAGGCCTAGGCTCGCTGCTTCACCGAAGTGTTGGGAGAGGTAACTGGAATCTGCCGGCACACAAGACTAGTGCCTCCAAGCTCAATGCAGCGATTTCCCAGTAATTCCTGGGGTAGACTGGTGCTACATACTAAGTTCCATATGTGAGAGGGTAACTGAACGCCTTGTCCAAAATCATCTTACTGCTGAGAGTTGAGCTCACGCTCAGTCCCTCACAGTTCCACACTGCCTGCAGAGTGAGTTTCCCACGTCTTCACCAGAGACGTTTGCCAGAGGCTTCTGAGACGCAAGTTAACAATGCAGCCCTGGAAGGTATCTCCAGGTGCAGTAGAGTGGTAATCTGGGAACCTCCTGTCTCAGAATACTGCTACCTTCACCCTGCCATAAGAATGCAGCTAGTTGACAGCTGGCTTCAAGGTATGCTTCCCTGTGAGAGCTAAGGACAGGGCACAACCCTCCCGCATCCTGCTTGACTGTAGAAGGAGCTGCTAACGTCCTCATGTTAGTGGCAGGGAAAGGTTGTGAGAAAAGCATGTGGAATCGTTGTGCCTGAACCCACGTGTATCTGAGTTGAATACAGCGATTTCCAAAGTCCTTCTTCATCAGAGTGTAGCTAGGTTCCCACTCGCATGTCCGAGTGGGTAGCAGACATCTGCCTCCCATGCATACCCACTTCTGAGAGTTGAGCTTCTGGCCTGTAACCCTACCTCCTGCCTGCAGCTACCTTTCGCTTCCAAAAGGCCTAGGCTCGCTGCTTCACCGAAGTGTTGGGAGAGGTAACTGGAATCTGCCGGCACACAAGACTAGTGCCTCCAAGCTCAATGCAGCGATTTCCCAGTAATTCCTGGGGTAGACTGGTGCTACATACTAAGTTCCATATGTGAGAGGGTAACTGAACGCCTTGTCCAAAATCATCTTACTGCTGAGAGTTGAGCTCACCCTCAGTCCCTCACAGTTCCACACTGCCTGCAGAGTGAGTTTCCCACGTCTTCACCAGAGACTTTTGCCAGAGGCCTCTGAGACGCAAGTTAACAATGCAGACCTGGAGGGTATCTCCAGGTGCAGTAGAGTGGTGATCTGGGAACCTCCTGTCTCAGAATACTGCTACCTTCACCCTGCCATAAGAATGCAGCTAGTTGAGAGCTGGCTTCTAGGCATGCTTCCCTGTGAGAGCTGAGGACAGGGCAGAACCCTCCCGCATCCTGCCTGACTGTAGACGTACCTGCTAACCTCCTTATGTTAGTGGCTGGGATAGGTTGTGGGAAAAGCATGTGTAAGCATTGGGCCTGAACTCCCGTGTATCTGAGTTGAATACAGCGATTTCCAACATCCTTCTTCAATAGGAGTGTAGCTAGGTTCCAACTCCCATGTCCGAGTGGGTAGCAGACATCTGCCTCCCATGCATACACACTTCTGAGAGTTGAGCTTATGGCCTGTAAGCCTACATCCTGCCTGCCGCTACCTTTCGCTTCCAAAAGGCCTAGGCTCGCTGCTTGACGCAAGTGTTGGGAGAGGTAACTGGAATCTCCCGGCACACAAGACGAGTGCCTCCAAGCTCAATCGAGCGATTTCCTAGTAATTCCTGGGGTAGACTGGTGCTACATACTAAGTGCCATACGTGAGTAGGTAGTTGAACGCCTTGTCCAAAAACATCTTACTTCTGAGAGTTGAGCTCACCCTCAGTCCCTCACAGTTCCACACTGCCTGCAGAGTGAGTTTCGCACGTCTTCACCAGAGACGTTTGCCAGAGGCTTCTGAGACGCAAGTTAACAATGCAGCCCTGGAGGGTATCTCCAGGTGCAGTAGAGTGGTAATCTGGGAACCTCCTGTCTCAGAATACTGCTACCTTGACCCTGCCATAAGAATGCAGCTAGTTGACAGCTGGCTTCAAGGCATGCTTCCCTGTGAGAGCTAAGGACAGGGCACAACCCTCCCGCATCCTGCTTGACTGTAGAAGGAGCTGCTAACGTCCTCATGTTAGTGGCAGGGAAAGGTTGTGAGAAAAGCATGTGGAATCGTTGTGCCTGAACCCACGTGTATCTGAGTTGAATACAGCGATTTCCAAAGTCCTTCTTCATCAGAGTGTAGCTAGGTTCCCACTCGCATGTCCGAGTGGGTAGCAGACATCTGCCTCCCATGCATACCCACTTCTGAGAGTTGAGCTTCTGGCCTGTAACCCTACCTCCTGCCTGCAGCTACCTTTCGCTTCCAAAAGGCCTAGGCTCGCTGCTTCACCGAAGTGTTGGGAGAGGTAACTGGAATCTGCCGGCACACAAGACTAGTGCCTCCAAGCTCAATGCAGCGATTTCCCAGTAATTCCTGGGGTAGACTGGTGCTACATACTAAGTTCCATATGTGAGAGGGTAACTGAACGCCTTGTCCAAAATCATCTTACTGCTGAGAGTTGAGCTCACCCTCAGTCCCTCACAGTTCCACACTGCCTGCAGAGTGAGTTTCCCACGTCTTCACCAGAGACTTTTGCCAGAGGCCTCTGAGACGCAAGTTAACAATGCAGACCTGGAGGGTATCTCCAGGTGCAGTAGAGTGGTGATCTGGGAACCTCCTTACTCAGAATACTGCTACCTTCACACTGTCATAAGAATGCAGCTAGTTGAGAGCTGGCTTCTAGGCATGCTTCCCTGTGAGAGCTGAGGACAGGGCAGAACCCTCCCGCATCCTGCCTGACTGTAGACGTACCTGCTAACCTCCTTATGTTAGTGGCTGGGATAGGTTGTGGGAAAAGCATGTGTAAGCATTGGGCCTGAACTCCCGTGTATCTGAGTTGAATACAGCGATTTCCAACATCCTTCTTCAATAGGAGTGTAGCTAGGTTCCAACTCCCATGTCCGAGTGGGTAGCAGACATCTGCCTCCCATGCATACACACTTCTGAGAGTTGAGCTTATGGCCTGTAAGCCTACATCCTGCCTGCAGCTACCTTTCGCTTCCAAAAGGCCTAGGCTCGCTGCTTGACGCAAGTGTTGGGAGAGGTAACTGGAATCTCCCGGCACACAAGACGAGTGCCTCCAAGCTCAATCGAGCGATTTCCTAGTAATTCCTGGGGTAGACTGGTGCTACATACTAAGTGCCATACGTGAGTAGGTAGTTGAACGCCTTGTCCAAAAACATCTTACTTCTGAGAGTTGAGCTCACCCTCAGTCCCTCACAGTTCCACACTGCCTGCAGAGTGAGTTTCGCACGTCTTCACCAGAGACGTTTGCCAGAGGCTTCTGAGACGCAAGTTAACAATGCAGCCCTGGAGGGTATCTCCAGGTGCAGTAGAGTGGTAATCTGGGAACCTCCTGTCTCAGAATACTGCTACCTTGACCCTGCCATAAGAATGCAGCTAGTTGACAGCTGGCTTCAAGGCATGCTTCCCTGTGAGAGCTAAGGACAGGGCACAACCCTCCCGCATCCTGCTTGACTGTAGAAGGAGCTGCTAACGTCCTCATGTTAGTGGCAGGGAAAGGTTGTGAGAAAAGCATGTGGAATCGTTGTGCCTGAACCCACGTGTATCTGAGTTGAATACAGCGATTTCCAAAGTCCTTCTTCATCAGAGTGTAGCTAGGTTCCCACTCGCATGTCCGAGTGGGTAGCAGACATCTGCCTCCCATGCATACCCACTTCTGAGAGTTGAGCTTCTGGCCTGTAACCCTACCTCCTGCCTGCAGCTACCTTTCGCTTCCAAAAGGCCTAGGCTCGCTGCTTCACCGAAGTGTTGGGAGAGGTAACTGGAATCTGCCGGCACACAAGACTAGTGCCTCCAAGCTCAATGCAGCGATTTCCCAGTAATTCCTGGGGTAGACTGGTGCTACATACTAAGTTCCATATGTGAGAGGGTAACTGAACGCCTTGTCCAAAATCATCTTACTGCTGAGAGTTGAGCTCACCCTCAGTCCCTCACAGTTCCACACTGCCTGCAGAGTGAGTTTCCCACGTCTTCACCAGAGACTTTTGCCAGAGGCCTCTGAGACGCAAGTTAACAATGCAGACCTGGAGGGTATCTCCAGGTGCAGTAGAGTGGTGATCTGGGAACCTCCTTACTCAGAATACTGCTACCTTCACACTGTCATAAGAATGCAGCTAGTTGAGAGCTGGCTTCTAGGCATGCTTCCCTGTGAGAGCTGAGGACAGGGCAGAACCCTCCCGCATCCTGCCTGACTGTAGACGTACCTGCTAACCTCCTTATGTTAGTGGCTGGGATAGGTTGTGGGAAAAGCATGTGTAAGCATTGGGCCTGAACTCCCGTGTATCTGAGTTGAATACAGCGATTTCCAACATCCTTCTTCAATAGGAGTGTAGCTAGGTTCCAACTCCCATGTCCGAGTGGGTAGCAGACATCTGCCTCCCATGCATACACACTTCTGAGAGTTGAGCTTATGGCCTGTAAGCCTACATCCTGCCTGCCGCTACCTTTCGCTTCCAAAACGCCTAGGCTCGCTGCTTGACGCAAGTGTTGGGAGAGGTAACTGGAATCTCCCGGCACACAAGACGAGTGCCTCCAAGCTCAATCGAGCGATTTCCTAGTAATTCCTGGGGTAGACTGGTGCTACATACTAAGTGCCATACGTGAGTAGGTAGTTGAACGCCTTGTCCAAAAACATCTTACTTCTGAGAGTTGAGCTCACCCTCAGTCCCTCACAGTTCCACACTGCCTGCAGAGTGAGTTTCGCACGTCTTCACCAGAGACGTTTGCCAGAGGCTTCTGAGACGCAAGTTAACAATGCAGCCCTGGAGGGTATCTCCAGGTGCAGTAGAGTGGTAATCTGGGAACCTCCTGTCTCAGAATACTGCTACCTTGACCCTGCCATAAGAATGCAGCTAGTTGACAGCTGGCTTCAAGGCATGCTTCCCTGTGAGAGCTAAGGACAGGGCACAACCCTCCCGCATCCTGCTTGACTGTAGAAGGAGCTGCTAACGTCCTCATGTTAGTGGCAGGGAAAGGTTGTGAGAAAAGCATGTGGAATCGTTGTGCCTGAACCCACGTGTATCTGAGTTGAATACAGCGATTTCCAAAGTCCTTCTTCATCAGAGTGTAGCTAGGTTCCCACTCGCATGTCCGAGTGGGTAGCAGACATCTGCCTCCCATGCATACCCACTTCTGAGAGTTGAGCTTCTGGCCTGTAACCCTACCTCCTGCCTGCAGCTACCTTTCGCTTCCAAAAGGCCTAGGCTCGCTGCTTCACCGAAGTGTTGGGAGAGGTAACTGGAATCTGCCGGCACACAAGACTAGTGCCTCCAAGCTCAATGCAGCGATTTCCCAGTAATTCCTGGGGTAGACTGGTGCTACATCCTAAGTTCCATATGTGAGAGGGTAACTGAACGCCTTGTCCAAAATCATCTTACTGCTGAGAGTTGAGCTCACCCTCAGTCCCTCACAGTTCCACACTGCCTGCAGAGTGAGTTTCCCACGTCTTCACCAGAGACTTTTGCCAGAGGCCTCTGAGACGCAAGTTAACAATGCAGACCTGGAGGGTGTCTCCAGGTGCAGTAGAGTGGTGATCTGGGAACCTCCTTACTCAGAATACTGCTGCCTTCACATTGTGATAAGAATGCAGCTAGTTGAGAGCTGGCTTCTAGGCATGCTTCCCTGTGAGAGCTGAGGACAGGGCAGAACCCTCCCGCATCCTGCCTGACTGTAGACGTACCTGCTAACCTCCTTATGTTAGTGGCTGGGATAGGTTGTGGGAAAAGCATGTGTAAGCATTGGGCCTGAACTCCCGTGTATCTGAGTTGAATACAGCGATTTCCAACATCCTTCTTCACTAGGAGTGTAGCTAGGTTCCAACTCCCATGTCCGAGTGGGTAGCAGACATCTGCCTCCCATGCATACACACTTCTGAGAGTTGAGCTTATGGCCTGTAAGCCTACATCCTGCCTGCCGCTACCTTTCGCTTCCAAAAGGCCTAGGCTCGCTGCTTGACGCAAGTGTTGGGAGAGGTAACTGGAATCTCCCGGCACACAAGACGAGTGCCTCCAAGCTCAATCGAGCGATTTCCTAGTAATTCCTGGGGTAGACTGGTGCTACATACTAAGTGCCATACGTGAGTAGGTAGTTGAACGCCTTGTCCAAAAACATCTTACTTCTGAGAGTTGAGCTCACCCTCAGTCCCTCACAGTTCCACACTGCCTGCAGAGTGAGTTTCGCACGTCTTCACCAGAGACGTTTGCCAGAGGCTTCTGAGACGCAAGTTAACAATGCAGCCCTGGAGGGTATCTCCAGGTGCAGTAGAGTGGTAATCTGGGAACCTCCTGTCTCAGAATACTGCTACCTTCACCCTGCCATAAGAATGCAGCTAGTTGACAGCTGGCTTCAAGGCATGCTTCCCTGTGAGAGCTAAGGACAGGGCACAACCCTCCCGCATCCTGCTTGACTGTAGAAGGAGCTGCTAACGTCCTCATGTTAGTGGCAGGGAAAGGTTGTGAGAAAAGCATGTGGAATCGTTGTGCCTGAACCCACGTGTATCTGAGTTGAATACAGCGATTTCCAAAGTCCTTCTTCATCAGAGTGTAGCTAGGTTCCCACTCGCATGTCCCAGTGGGTAGCAGACATCTGCCTCCCATGCATACCCACTTCTGAGAGTTGAGCTTCTGGCCTGTAACCCTACCTCCTGCCTGCAGCTACCTTTCGCTTCCAAAAGGCCTAGGCTCGCTGCTTCACCGAAGTGTTGGGAGAGGTAACTGGAATCTGCCGGCACACAAGACTAGTGCCTCCAAGCTCAATGCAGCGATTTCCCAGTAATTCCTGGGGTAGACTGGTGCTACATACTAAGTTCCATATGTGAGAGGGTAACTGAACGCCTTGTCCAAAATCATCTTACTGCTGAGAGTTGAGCTCACCCTCAGTCCCTCACAGTTCCACACTGCCTGCAGAGTGAGTTTCCCACGTCTTCACCAGAGACTTTTGCCAGAGGCCTCTGAGACGCAAGTTAACAATGCAGACCTGGAGGGTGTCTCCAGGTGCAGTAGAGTGGTGATCTGGGAACCTCCTTACTCAGAATACTGCTACCTTCACACTGTCATAAGAATGCAGCTAGTTGAGAGCTGGCTTCTAGGCATGCTTCCCTGTGAGAGCTGAGGACAGGGCAGAACCCTCCCGCATCCTGCCTGACTGTAGACGTACCTGCTAACCTCCTTATGTTAGTGGCTGGGATAGGTTGTGGGAAAAGCATGTGTAAGCATTGGGCCTGAACTCCCGTGTATCTGAGTTGAATACAGCGATTTCCAACATCCTTCTTCAATAGGAGTGTAGCTAGGTTCCAACTCCCATGTCCGAGTGGGTAGCAGACATCTGCCTCCCATGCATACACACTTCTGAGAGTTGAGCTTATGGCCTGTAAGCCTACATCCTGCCTGCCGCTACCTTTCGCTTCCAAAAGGCCTAGGCTCGCTGCTTGACGCAAGTGTTGGGAGAGGTAACTGGAATCTCCCGGCACACAAGACGAGTGCCTCCAAGCTCAATCGAGCGATTTCCTAGTAATTCCTGGGGTAGACTGGTGCTACATACTAAGTGCCATACGTGAGTAGGTAGTTGAACGCCTTGTCCAGAAACATCTTACTTCTGAGAGTTGAGCTCACCCTCAGTCCCTCACAGTTCCACACTGCCTGCAGAGTGAGTTTCGCACGTCTTCACCAGAGACGTTTGCCAGAGGCTTCTGAGACGCAAGTTAACAATGCAGCCCTGGAGGGTATCTCCAGGTGCAGTAGAGTGGTAATCTGGGAACCTCCTGTCTCAGAATACTGCTACCTTCACCCTGCCATAAGTATGCAGCTAGTTGACAGCTGGCTTCAGGCATGCTTCCCTGTGAGAGCTAAGGACAGGGCACAACCCTCCCGCATCCTGCTTGACTGTAGAAGGAGCTGCTAACGTCCTCATGTTAGTGGCAGGGAAAGGTTGTGAGAAAAGCATGTGGAATCGTTGTGCCTGAACCCACGTGTATCTGAGTTGAATACAGCGATTTCCAAAGTCCTTCTTCATCAGAGTGTAGCTAGGTTCCCACTCGCATGTCCGAGTGGGTAGCAGACATCTGCCTCCCATGCATACCCACTTCTGAGAGTTGAGCTTCTGGCCTGTAACCCTACCTCCTGCCTGCAGCTACCTTTCGCTTCCAAAAGGCCTAGGCTCGCTGCTTCACCGAAGTGTTGGGAGAGGTAACTGGAATCTGCCGGCACACAAGACTAGTGCCTCCAAGCTCAATGCAGCGATTTCCCAGTAATTCCTGGGGTAGACTGGTGCTACATACTAAGTTCCATATGTGAGAGGGTAACTGAACGCCTTGTCCAAAATCATCTTACTGCTGAGAGTTGAGCTCACCCTCAGTCCCTCACAGTTCCACACTGCCTGCAGAGTGAGTTTCCCACGTCTTCACCAGAGACTTTTGCCAGAGGCCTCTGAGACGCAAGTTAACAATGCAGACCTGGAGGGTATCTCCAGGTGCAGTAGAGTGGTGATCTGGGAACCTCCTTACTCAGAATACTGCTACCTTCACACTGTCATAAGAATGCAGCTAGTTGAGAGCTGGCTTCTAGGCATGCTTCCCTGTGAGAGCTGAGGACAGGGCAGAACCCTCCCGCATCCTGCCTGACTGTAGACGTACCTGCTAACCTCCTTATGTTAGTGGCTGGGATAGGTTGTGGGAAAAGCATGTGTAAGCATTGGGCCTGAACTCCCGTGTATCTGAGTTGAATACAGCGATTTCCAACATCCTTCTTCAATAGGAGTGTAGCTAGGTTCCAACTCCCATGTCCGAGTGGGTAGCAGACATCTGCCTCCCATGCATACACACTTCTGAGAGTTGAGCTAATGGCCTGTAAGCCTACATCCTGCCTGCCGCTACCTTTCGCTTCCAAAAGGCCTAGGCTCGCTGCTTGACGCAAGTGTTGGGAGAGGTAACTGGAATCTCCCGGCACACAAGACGAGTGCCTCCAAGCTCAATCGAGCGATTTCCTAGTAATTCCTGGGGTAGACTAGTGCTACATACTAAGTTCCATACGTGAGTAGGTAGTTGAACGCCTTGTCCAAAAACATCTTACTTCTGAGAGTTGAGCTCACCCTCAGTCCCTCACAGTTCCACACTGCCTGCAGAGTGAGTTTCGCACGTCTTCACCAGAGACGTTTGCCAGAGGCTTCTGAGACGCAAGTTAACAATGCAGCCCTGGAGGGTATCTCCAGGTGCAGTAGAGTGGTAATCTGGGAACCTCCTGTCTCAGAATACTGCTACCTTGACCCTGCCATAAGTATGCAGCTAGTTGACAGCTGGCTTCAAGGCATGCTTCCCTGTGAGAGCTAAGGACAGGGCACAACCCTCCCGCATCCTGCTTGACTGTAGAAGGAGCTGCTAACGTCCTCATGTTAGTGGCAGGGAAAGGTTGTGAGAAAAGCATGTGGAATCGTTGTGCCTGAACCCACGTGTATCTGAGTTGAATACAGCGATTTCCAAAGTCCTTCTTCATCAGAGTGTAGCTAGGTTCCCACTCGCATGTCCGAGTGGGTAGCAGACATCTGCCTCCCATGCATACCCACTTCTGAGAGTTGAGCTTCTGGCCTGTAACCCTACCTCCTGCCTGCAGCTACCTTTCGCTTCCAAAAGGCCTAGGCTCGCTGCTTCACCGAAGTGTTGGGAGAGGTAACTGGAATCTGCCGGCACACAAGACTAGTGCCTCCAAGCTCAATGCAGCGATTTCCCAGTAATTCCTGGGGTAGACTGGTGCTACATACTAAGTTCCATATGTGAGAGGGTAACTGAACGCCTTGTCCAAAATCATCTTACTGCTGAGAGTTGAGCTCACCCTCAGTCCCTCACAGTTCCACACTGCCTGCAGAGTGAGTTTCCCACGTCTTCACCAGAGACTTTTGCCAGAGGCCTCTGAGACGCAAGTTAACAATGCAGACCTGGAGGGTGTCTCCAGGTGCAGTAGAGTGGTGATCTGGGAACCTCCTTACTCAGAATACTGCTACCTTCACACTGTCATAAGAATGCAGCTAGTTGAGAGCTGGCTTCTAGGCATGCTTCCCTGTGAGAGCTGAGGACAGGGCAGAACCCTCCCGCATCCTGCCTGACTGTAGACGTACCTGCTAACCTCCTTATGTTAGTGGCTGGGATAGGTTGTGGGAAAAGCATGTGTAAGCATTGGGCCTGAACTCCCGTGTATCTGAGTTGAATACAGCGATTTCCAACATCCTTCTTCAATAGGAGTGTAGCTAGGTTCCAACTCCCATGTCCGAGTGGGTAGCAGACATCTGCCTCCCATGCATACACACTTCTGAGAGTTGAGCTAATGGCCTGTAAGCCTACATCCTGCCTGCCGCTACCTTTCGCTTCCAAAAGGCCTAGGCTCGCTGCTTGACGCAAGTGTTGGGAGAGGTAACTGGAATCTCCCGGCACACAAGACGAGTGCCTCCAAGCTCAATCGAGCGATTTCCTAGTAATTCCTGGGGTAGACTGGTGCTACATACTAAGTTCCATACGTGAGTAGGTAGTTGAACGCCTTGTCCAAAAACATCTTACTTCTGAGAGTTGAGCTCACCCTCAGTCCCTCACAGTTCCACACTGCCTGCAGAGTGAGTTTCGCACGTCTTCACCAGAGACGTTTGCCAGAGGCTTCTGAGACGCAAGTTAACAATGCAGCCCTGGAGGGTATCTCCAGGTGCAGTAGAGTGGTAATCTGGGAACCTCCTGTCTCAGAATACTGCTACCTTGACCCTGCCATAAGTATGCAGCTAGTTGACAGCTGGCTTCAGGCATGCTTCCCTGTGAGAGCTAAGGACAGGGCACAACCCTCCCGCATCCTGCTTGACTGTAGAAGGAGCTGCTAACGTCCTCATGTTAGTGGCAGGGAAAGGTTGTGAGAAAAGCATGTGGAATCGTTGTGCCTGAACCCACGTGTATCTGAGTTGAATACAGCGATTTCCAAAGTCCTTCTTCATCAGAGTGTAGCTAGGTTCCCACTCGCATGTCCGAGTGGGTAGCAGACATCTGCCTCCCATGCATACCCACTTCTGAGAGTTGAGCTTCTGGCCTGTAACCCTACCTCCTGCCTGCAGCTACCTTTCGCTTCCAAAAGGCCTAGGCTCGCTGCTTCACCGAAGTGTTGGGAGAGGTAACTGGAATCTGCCGGCACACAAGACTAGTGCCTCCAAGCTCAATGCAGCGATTTCCCAGTAATTCCTGGGGTAGACTGGTGCTACATACTAAGTTCCATATGTGAGAGGGTAACTGAACGCCTTGTCCAAAATCATCTTACTGCTGAGAGTTGAGCTCACCCTCAGTCCCTCACAGTTCCACACTGCCTGCAGAGTGAGTTTCCCACGTCTTCACCAGAGACTTTTGCCAGAGGCCTCTGAGACGCAAGTTAACAATGCAGACCTGGAGGGTATCTCCAGGTGCAGTAGAGTGGTGATCTGGGAACCTCCTTACTCAGAATACTGCTACCTTCACACTGTCATAAGAATGCAGCTAGTTGAGAGCTGGCTTCTAGGCATGCTTCCCTGTGAGAGCTGAGGACAGGGCAGAACCCTCCCGCATCCTGCCTGACTGTAGACGTACCTGCTAACCTCCTTATGTTAGTGGCTGGGATAGGTTGTGGGAAAAGCATGTGTAAGCATTGGGCCTGAACTCCCGTGTATCTGAGTTGAATACAGCGATTTCCAACATCCTTCTTCAATAGGAGTGTAGCTAGGTTCCAACTCCCATGTCCGAGTGGGTAGCAGACATCTGCCTCCCATGCATACACACTTCTGAGAGTTGAGCTAATGGCCTGTAAGCCTACATCCTGCCTGCCGCTACCTTTCGCTTCCAAAAGGCCTAGGCTCGCTGCTTGACGCAAGTGTTGGGAGAGGTAACTGGAATCTCCCGGCACACAAGACGAGTGCCTCCAAGCTCAATCGAGCGATTTCCTAGTAATTCCTGGGGTAGACTAGTGCTACATACTAAGTTCCATACGTGAGTAGGTAGTTGAACGCCTTGTCCAAAAACATCTTACTTCTGAGAGTTGAGCTCACCCTCAGTCCCTCACAGTTCCACACTGCCTGCAGAGTGAGTTTCGCACGTCTTCACCAGAGACGTTTGCCAGAGGCTTCTGAGACGCAAGTTAACAATGCAGCCCTGGAGGGTATCTCCAGGTGCAGTAGAGTGGTAATCTGGGAACCTCCTGTCTCAGAATACTGCTACCTTGACCCTGCCATAAGTATGCAGCTAGTTGACAGCTGGCTTCAAGGCATGCTTCCCTGTGAGAGCTAAGGACAGGGCACAACCCTCCCGCATCCTGCTTGACTGTAGAAGGAGCTGCTAACGTCCTCATGTTAGTGGCAGGGAAAGGTTGTGAGAAAAGCATGTGGAATCGTTGTGCCTGAACCCACGTGTATCTGAGTTGAATACAGCGATTTCCAAAGTCCTTCTTCATCAGAGTGTAGCTAGGTTCCCACTCGCATGTCCGAGTGGGTAGCAGACATCTGCCTCCCATGCATACCCACTTCTGAGAGTTGAGCTTCTGGCCTGTAACCCTACCTCCTGCCTGCAGCTACCTTTCGCTTCCAAAAGGCCTAGGCTCGCTGCTTCACCGAAGTGTTGGGAGAGGTAACTGGAATCTGCCGGCACACAAGACTAGTGCCTCCAAGCTCAATGCAGCGATTTCCCAGTAATTCCTGGGGTAGACTGGTGCTACATACTAAGTTCCATATGTGAGAGGGTAACTGAACGCCTTGTCCAAAATCATCTTACTGCTGAGAGTTGAGCTCACCCTCAGTCCCTCACAGTTCCACACTGCCTGCAGAGTGAGTTTCCCACGTCTTCACCAGAGACTTTTGCCAGAGGCCTCTGAGACGCAAGTTAACAATGCAGACCTGGAGGGTATCTCCAGGTGCAGTAGAGTGGTGATCTGGGAACCTCCTTACTCAGAATACTGCTACCTTCACACTGTCATAAGAATGCAGCTAGTTGAGAGCTGGCTTCTAGGCATGCTTCCCTGTGAGAGCTGAGGACAGGGCAGAACCCTCCCGCATCCTGCCTGACTGTAGACGTACCTGCTAACCTCCTTATGTTAGTGGCTGGGATAGGTTGTGGGAAAAGCATGTGTAAGCATTGGGCCTGAACTCCCGTGTATCTGAGTTGAATACAGCGATTTCCAACATCCTTCTTCAATAGGAGTGTAGCTAGGTTCCAACTCCCATGTCCGAGTGGGTAGCAGACATCTGCCTCCCATGCATACACACTTCTGAGAGTTGAGCTTATGGCCTGTAAGCCTACATCCTGCCTGCCGCTACCTTTCGCTTCCAAAAGGCCTAGGCTCGCTGCTTGACGCAAGTGTTGGGAGAGGTAACTGGAATCTCCCGGCACACAAGACGAGTGCCTCCAAGCTCAATCGAGCGATTTCCTAGTAATTCCTGGGGTAGACTGGTGCTACATACTAAGTGCCATACGTGAGTAGGTAGTTGAACGCCTTGTCCAAAAACATCTTACTTCTGAGAGTTGAGCTCACCCTCAGTCCCTCACAGTTCCACACTGCCTGCAGAGTGAGTTTCGCACGTCTTCACCAGAGACGTTTGCCAGAGGCTTCTGAGACGCAAGTTAACAATGCAGCCCTGGAGGGTATCTCCAGGTGCAGTAGAGTGGTAATCTGGGAACCTCCTGTCTCAGAATACTGCTACCTTCACCCTGCCATAAGAATGCAGCTAGTTGACAGCTGGCTTCAAGGCATGCTTCCCTGTGAGAGCTAAGGACAGGGCACAACCCTCCCGCATCCTGCTTGACTGTAGAAGGAGCTGCTAACGTCCTCATGTTAGTGGCAGGGAAAGGTTGTGAGAAAAGCATGTGGAATCGTTGTGCCTGAACCCACGTGTATCTGAGTTGAATACAGCGATTTCCAAAGTCCTTCTTCATCAGAGTGTAGCTAGGTTCCCACTCGCATGTCCGAGTGGGTAGCAGACATCTGCCTCCCATGCATACCCACTTCTGAGAGTTGAGCTTCTGGCCTGTAACCCTACCTCCTGCCTGCAGCTACCTTTCGCTTCCAAAAGGCCTAGGCTCGCTGCTTCACCGAAGTGTTGGGAGAGGTAACTGGAATCTGCCGGCACACAAGACTAGTGCCTCCAAGCTCAATGCAGCGATTTCCCAGTAATTCCTGGGGTAGACTGGTGCTACATACTAAGTTCCATATGTGAGAGGGTAACTGAACGCCTTGTCCAAAATCATCTTACTGCTGAGAGTTGAGCTCACCCTCAGTCCCTCACAGTTCCACACTGCCTGCAGAGTGAGTTTCCCACGTCTTCACCAGAGACTTTTGCCAGAGGCCTCTGAGACGCAAGTTAACAATGCAGACCTGGAGGGTGTCTCCAGGTGCAGTAGAGTGGTGATCTGGGAACCTCCTTACTCAGAATACTGCTACCTTCACACTGTCATAAGAATGCAGCTAGTTGAGAGCTGGCTTCTAGGCATGCTTCCCTGTGAGAGCTGAGGACAGGGCAGAACCCTCCCGCATCCTGCCTGACTGTAGACGTACCTGCTAACCTCCTTATGTTAGTGGCTGGGATAGGTTGTGGGAAAAGCATGTGTAAGCATTGGGCCTGAACTCCCGTGTATCTGAGTTGAATACAGCGATTTCCAACATCCTTCTTCAATAGGAGTGTAGCTAGGTTCCAACTCCCGTGTCCGAGTGGGTAGCAGACATCTGCCTCCCATGCATACACACTTCTGAGAGTTGAGCTTATGGCCTATAAGCCTACATCCTGCCTGCCGCTACCTTTCGCTTCCAAAAGGCCTAGGCTCGCTGCTTGACGCAAGTGTTGGGAGAGGTAACTGGAATCTCCCGGCACACAAGACGAGTGCCTCCAAGCTCAATCGAGCGATTTCCTAGTAATCCCTGCGGTAGACTGGTGCTACATACTAAGTGCCATACGTGAGTAGGTAGTTGAACGCCTTGTCCAAAAACATCTTACTTCTGAGAGTTGAGCTCACCCTCAGTCCCTCACAGTTCCACACTGCCTGCAGAGTGAGTTTCGCACGTCTTCACCAGAGACGTTTGCCAGAGGCTTCTGAGACGCAAGTTAACAATGCAGCCCTGGAGGGTATCTCCAGGTGCAGTAGAGTGGTAATCTGGGAACCTCCTGTCTCAGAATACTGCTACCTTCACCCTGCCATAAGAATGCAGCTAGTTGACAGCTGGCTTCAAGGCATGCTTCCCTGTGAGAGCTAAGGACAGGGCACAACCCTCCCGCATCCTGCTTGACTGTAGAAGGAGCTGCTAACGTCCTCATGTTAGTGGCAGGGAAAGGTTGTGAGAAAAGCATGTGGAATCGTTGTGCCTGAACCCACGTGTATCTGAGTTGAATACAGCGATTTCCAAAGTCCTTCTTCATCAGAGTGTAGCTAGGTTCCCACTCGCATGTCCGAGTGGATAGCAGACATCTGCCTCCCATGCATACCCACTTCTGAGAGTTGAGCTTCTGGCCTGTAACCCTACCTCCTGCCTGCAGCTACCTTTCGCTTCCAAAAGGCCTAGGCTCGCTGCTTCACCGAAGTGTTGGGAGAGGTAACTGGAATCTCCCGGCACACAAGACTAGTGCCTCCAAGCTCAATGCAGCGATTTCCCAGTAATTCCTGGGGTAGACTGGTGCTACATACTAAGTTCCATATGTGAGAGGGTAACTGAACGCCTTGTCCAAAATCATCTTACTGCTGAGAGTTGAGCTCACCCTCAGTCCCTCACAGTTCCACACTGCCTGCAGAGTGAGTTTCCCACGTCTTCACCAGAGAATTTTGCCAGAGGCCTCTGAGACGCAAGTTAACAATGCAGACCTGGAGGGTGTCTCCAGGTGCAGTAGAGTGGTGATCTGGGAACCTCCTTACTCAGAATACTGCTACCTTCACACTGTCATAAGAATGCAGCTAGTTGAGAGCTGGCTTCTAGGCATGCTTCCCTGTGAGAGCTGAGGACAGGGCAGAACCCTCCCGCATCCTGCCTGACTGTAGACGTACCTGCTAACCTCCTCATGTTAGTGGCTGGGATAGGTTGTGGGAAAAGCATGTGTAAGCATTGGGCCTGAACTCCCGTGTATGTGAGTTGAATATAGCGGTTTCCAACATCCTACTTCAATAGGAGTGTAGCTAGGTTCCAACTCCCGTGTCCGAGTGGGTAGCAGACATCTGCCTCCCATGCATACACACTTCTGAGAGTTGAGCTTATGGCCTGTAAGCCTACATCCTGCCTGCCGCTACCTTTCGCTTCCAAAAGGCCTAGGCTCGCTGCTTGACGCAAGTGTTGGGAGAGGTAACTGGAATCTCCCGGCACACAAGACGAGTGCCTCCAAGCTCAATCGAGCGATTTCCTAGTAATCCCTGCGGTAGACTGGTGCTACATACTAAGTTCCATACGTGAGTAGGTAGTTGAACGCCTTGTCCAGAAACATCTTACTTCTGAGAGTTGAGCTCACCCTCAGTCCCTCACAGTTCCACACTGCCTGCAGAGTGAGTTTCGCACGTCTTCACCAGAGACGTTTGCCAGAGGCTTCTGAGACGCAAGGTAACAATGCAGACCTGAAGGGTATCTCCAGGTGCAGTAGAGTGGTAATCTGGGAACCTCCTGTCTCAGAATACTGCTACCTTCACCCTGCCATAAGAATGCAGCTAGTTGACAGCTGGCTTCAAGGCCTGCTTCCCTGTGAGAGCTAAGGACAGGGCACAACCCTCCCGCATCCTGCTTGACTGTAGAAGGAGCTGCTAACGTCCTCATGTTAGTGGCAGGGAAAGGTTGTGAGAAAAGCATGTGGAATCGTTGTGCCTGAACCCACGTGTATCTGAGTTGAATACAGCGATTTCCAAAGTCCTTCTTCATCAGAGTGTAGCTAGGTTCCCACTCGCATGTCCGAGTGGGTAGCAGACATCTGCCTCCCATGCATACCCACTTCTGAGAGTTGAGCTTCTGGCCTGTAACCCTACCTCCTGCCTGCAGCTACCTTTCGCTTCCAAAAGGCCTAGGCTCGCTGCTTCACCGAAGTGTTGGGAGAGGTAACTGGAATCTGCCGGCACACAAGACTAGTGCCTCCAAGCTCAATGCAGCGATTTCCCAGTAATTCCTGGGGTAGACTGGTGCTACATACTAAGTTCCATATGTGAGAGGGTAACTGAACGCCTTGTCCAAAATCATCTTACTGCTGAGAGTTGAGCTCACCCTCAGTCCCTCACAGTTCCACACTGCCTGCAGAGTGAGTTTCCCACGTCTTCACCAGAGACTTTTGCCAGAGGCCTCTGAGACGCAAGTTAACAATGCAGACCTGGAGGGTATCTCCAGGTGCAGTAGAGTGGTGATCTGGGAACCTCCTTACTCAGAATACAGCTACCTTCACACTGTCATAAGAATGCAGCTAGTTGAGAGCTGGCTTCTAGGCATGCTTCCCTGTGAGAGCTGAGGACAGGGCAGAACCCTCCCGCATCCTGCCTGACTGTAGACGTACCTGCTAACCTCCTTATGTTAGTGGCTGGGATAGGTTGTGGGAAAAGCATGTGTAAGCATTGGGCCTGAACTCCCGTGTATCTGAGTTGAATACAGCGATTTCCAACATCCTTCTTCAATAGGAGTGTAGCTAGGTTCCAACTCCCATGTCCGAGTGGGTAGCAGACATCTGCCTCCCATGCATACACACTTCTGAGAGTTGAGCTTATGGCCTGTAAGCCTACATCCTGCCTGCCGCTACCTTTCGCTTCCAAAAGGCCTAGGCTCGCTGCTTGACGCAAGTGTTGGGAGAGGTAACTGGAATCTCCCGGCACACAAGACGAGTGCCTCCAAGCTCAATCGAGCGATTTCCTAGTAATTCCTGGGGTAGACTGGTGCTACATACTAAGTGCCATACGTGAGTAGGTAGTTGAACGCCTTGTCCAAAAACATCTTACTTCTGAGAGTTGAGCTCACCCTCAGTCCCTCACAGTTCCACACTGCCTGCAGAGTGAGTTTCGCACGTCTTCACCAGAGACGTTTGCCAGAGGCTTCTGAAACGCAAGTTAACAATGCAGCCCTGGAGGGTATCTCCAGGTGCAGTAGAGTGGTAATCTGGGAACCTCCTGTCTCAGAATACTGCTACCTTCACCCTGCCATAAGAATGCAGCTAGTTGACAGCTGGCTTCAAGGCATGCTTCCCTGTGAGAGCTAAGGACAGGGCACAACCCTCCCGCATCCTGCTTGACTGTAGAAGGAGCTGCTAACGTCCTCATGTTAGTGGCAGGGAAAGGTTGTGAGAAAAGCATGTGGAATCGTTGTGCCTGAACCCACGTGTATCTGAGTTGAATACAGCGATTTCCAAAGTCCTTCTTCATCAGAGTGTAGCTAGGTTCCCACTCGCATGTCCGAGTGGGTAGCAGACATCTGCCTCCCATGCATACCCACTTCTGAGAGTTGAGCTTCTGGCCTGTAACCCTACCTCCTGCCTGCAGCTACCTTTCGCTACCAAAAGGCCTAGGCTCGCTGCTTCACCGAAGTGTTGGGAGAGGTAACTGGAATCTCCCGGCACACAAGACTAGTGCCTCCAAGCTCAATGCAGCGATTTCCCAGTAATTCCTGGGGTAGACTGGTGCTACATACTAAGTTCCATATGTGAGAGGGTAACTGAACGCCTTGTCCAAAATCATCTTACTGCTGAGAGTTGAGCTCACCCTCAGTCCCTCACAGTTCCACACTGCCTGCAGAGTGAGTTTCCCACGTCTTCACCAGAGAATTTTGCCAGAGGCCTCTGAGACGCAAGTTAACAATGCAGACCTGGAGGGTGTCTCCAGGTGCAGTAGAGTGGTGATCTGGGAACCTCCTTACTCAGAATACTGCTACCTTCACACTGTCATAAGAATGCAGCTAGTTGAGAGCTGGCTTCTAGGCATGCTTCCCTGTGAGAGCTGAGGACAGGGCAGAACCCTCCCGCATCCTGCCTGACTGTAGACGTACCTGCTAACCTCCTCATGTTAGTGGCTGGGATAGGTTGTGGGAAAAGCATGTGTAAGCATTGGGCCTGAACTCCCGTGTATGTGAGTTGAATATAGCGGTTTCCAACATCCTACTTCAATAGGAGTGTAGCTAGGTTCCAACTCCCGTGTCCGAGTGGGTAGCAGACATCTGCCTCCCATGCATACACACTTCTGAGAGTTGAGCTTATGGCCTGTAAGCCTACATCCTGCCTGCCGCTACCTTTCGCTTCCAAAAGGCCTAGGCTCGCTGCTTGACGCAAGTGTTGGGAGAGGTAACTGGAATCTCCCGGCACACAAGACGAGTGCCTCCAAGCTCAATCGAGCGATTTCCTAGTAATCCCTGCGGTAGACTGGTGCTACATACTAAGTTCCATACGTGAGTAGGTAGTTGAACGCCTTGTCCAGAAACATCTTACTTCTGAGAGTTGAGCTCACCCTCAGTCCCTCACAGTTCCACACTGCCTGCAGAGTGAGTTTCGCACGTCTTCACCAGAGACGTTTGCCAGAGGCTTCTGAGACGCAAGGTAACAATGCAGACCTGAAGGGTATCTCCAGGTGCAGTAGAGTGGTAATCTGGGAACCTCCTGTCTCAGAATACTGCTACCTTCACCCTGCCATAAGAATGCAGCTAGTTGACAGCTGGCTTCAAGGCCTGCTTCCCTGTGAGAGCTAAGGACAGGGCACAACCCTCCCGCATCCTGCTTGACTGTAGAAGGAGCTGCTAACGTCCTCATGTTAGTGGCAGGGAAAGGTTGTGAGAAAAGCATGTGGAATCGTTGTGCCTGAACCCACGTGTATCTGAGTTGAATACAGCGATTTCCAAAGTCCTTCTTCATCAGAGTGTAGCTAGGTTCCCACTCGCATGTCCGAGTGGGTAGCAGACATCTGCCTCCCATGCATACCCACTTCTGAGAGTTGAGCTTCTGGCCTGTAACCCTACCTCCTGCCTGCAGCTACCTTTCGCTTCCAAAAGGCCTAGGCTCGCTGCTTCACCGAAGTGTTGGGAGAGGTAACTGGAATCTGCCGGCACACAAGACTAGTGCCTCCAAGCTCAATGCAGCGATTTCCCAGTAATTCCTGGGGTAGACTGGTGCTACATACTAAGTTCCATATGTGAGAGGGTAACTGAACGCCTTGTCCAAAATCATCTTACTGCTGAGAGTTGAGCTCACCCTCAGTCCCTCACAGTTCCACACTGCCTGCAGAGTGAGTTTCCCACGTCTTCACCAGAGACTTTTGCCAGAGGCCTCTGAGACGCAAGTTAACAATGCAGACCTGGAGGGTATCTCCAGGTGCAGTAGAGTGGTGATCTGGGAACCTCCTTACTCAGAATACAGCTACCTTCACACTGTCATAAGAATGCAGCTAGTTGAGAGCTGGCTTCTAGGCATGCTTCCCTGTGAGAGCTGAGGACAGGGCAGAACCCTCCCGCATCCTGCCTGACTGTAGACGTACCTGCTAACCTCCTTATGTTAGTGGCTGGGATAGGTTGTGGGAAAAGCATGTGTAAGCATTGGGCCTGAACTCCCGTGTATCTGAGTTGAATACAGCGATTTCCAACATCCTTCTTCAATAGGAGTGTAGCTAGGTTCCAACTCCCATGTCCGAGTGGGTAGCAGACATCTGCCTCCCATGCATACACACTTCTGAGAGTTGAGCTTATGGCCTGTAAGCCTACATCCTGCCTGCCGCTACCTTTCGCTTCCAAAAGGCCTAGGCTCGCTGCTTGACGCAAGTGTTGGGAGAGGTAACTGGAATCTCCCGGCACACAAGACGAGTGCCTCCAAGCTCAATCGAGCGATTTCCTAGTAATTCCTGGGGTAGACTGGTGCTACATACTAAGTGCCATACGTGAGTAGGTAGTTGAACGCCTTGTCCAAAAACATCTTACTTCTGAGAGTTGAGCTCACCCTCAGTCCCTCACAGTTCCACACTGCCTGCAGAGTGAGTTTCGCACGTCTTCACCAGAGACGTTTGCCAGAGGCTTCTGAAACGCAAGTTAACAATGCAGCCCTGGAGGGTATCTCCAGGTGCAGTAGAGTGGTAATCTGGGAACCTCCTGTCTCAGAATACTGCTACCTTCACCCTGCCATAAGAATGCAGCTAGTTGACAGCTGGCTTCAAGGCATGCTTCCCTGTGAGAGCTAAGGACAGGGCACAACCCTCCCGCATCCTGCTTGACTGTAGAAGGAGCTGCTAACGTCCTCATGTTAGTGGCAGGGAAAGGTTGTGAGAAAAGCATGTGGAATCGTTGTGCCTGAACCCACGTGTATCTGAGTTGAATACAGCGATTTCCAAAGTCCTTCTTCATCAGAGTGTAGCTAGGTTCCCACTCGCATGTCCGAGTGGGTAGCAGACATCTGCCTCCCATGCATACCCACTTCTGAGAGTTGAGCTTCTGGCCTGTAACCCTACCTCCTGCCTGCAGCTACCTTTCGCTACCAAAAGGCCTAGGCTCGCTGCTTCACCGAAGTGTTGGGAGAGGTAACTGGAATCTCCCGGCACACAAGACTAGTGCCTCCAAGCTCAATGCAGCGATTTCCCAGTAATTCCTGGGGTAGACTGGTGCTACATACTAAGTTCCATATGTGAGAGGGTAACTGAACGCCTTGTCCAAAATCATCTTACTGCTGAGAGTTGAGCTCACCCTCAGTCCCTCACAGTTCCACACTGCCTGCAGAGTGAGTTTCCCACGTCTTCACCAGAGACTTTTGCCAGAGGCCTCTGAGACGCAAGTTAACAATGCAGACCTGGAGGGTGTCTCCAGGTGCAGTAGAGTGGTGATCTGGGAACCTCCTTACTCAGAATACTGCTACCTTCACACTGTCATAAGAATGCAGCTAGTTGAGAGCTGGCTTCTAGGCATGCTTCCCTGTGAGAGCTGAGGACAGGGCAGAACCCTCCCGCATCCTGCCTGACTGTAGACGTACCTGCTAACCTCCTCATGTTAGTGGCTGGGATAGGTTGTGGGAAAAGCATGTGTAAGCATTGGGCCTGAACTCCCGTGTATGTGAGTTGAATATAGCGATTTCCAACATCCTACTTCAATAGGAGTGTAGCTAGGTTCCAACTCCCGTGTCCGAGTGGGTAGCAGACATCTGCCTCCCATGCATACACACTTCTGAGAGTTGAGCTTAGGGCCTGTAAGCCTACATCCTGCCTGCCGCTACCTTTCGCTTCCAAAAGGCCTAGGCTCGCTGCTTGACGCAAGTGTTGGGAGAGGTAACTGGAATCTCCCGGCACACAAGACGAGTGCCTCCAAGCTCAATCGAGCGATTTCCTAGTAATCCCTGCGGTAGACTGGTGCTACATACTAAGTGCCATACGTGAGTAGGTAGTTGAACGCCTTGTCCAGAAACATCTTACTTCTGAGAGTTGAGCTCACCCTCAGTCCCTCACAGTTCCACACTGCCTGCAGAGTGAGTTTCGCACGTCTTCACCAGAGACGTTTGCCAGAGGCTTCTGAGACGCAAGTTAACAATGCAGCCCTGGAGGGTATCTCCAGGTGCAGTAGAGTGGTAATCTGGGAACCTCCTGTCTCAGAATACTGCTACCTTCACCCTGCCATAAGAATGCAGCTAGTTGACAGCTGGCTTCAAGGCATGCTTCCCTGTGAGAGCTAAGGACAGGGCACAACCCTCCCGCATCCTGCTTGACTGTAGAAGGAGCTGCTAACGTCCTCATGTTAGTGGCAGGGAAAGGTTGTGAGAAAAGCATGTGGAATCGTTGTGCCTGAACCCACGTGTATCTGAGTTGAATACAGCGATTTCCAAAGTCCTTCTTCATCAGAGTGTAGCTAGGTTCCCACTCGCATGTCCGAGTGGGTAGCAGACATCTGCCTCCCATGCATACCCACTTCTGAGAGTTGAGCTTCTGGCCTGTAACCCTACCTCCTGCCTGCAGCTACCTTTCGCTTCCAAAAGGCCTAGGCTCGCTGCTTCACCGAAGTGTTGGGAGAGGTAACTGGAATCTGCCGGCACACAAGACTAGTGCCTCCAAGCTCAATGCAGCGATTTCCCAGTAATTCCTGGGGTACACTGGTGCTACATACTAAGTTCCATATGTGAGAGGGTAACTGAACGCCTTGTCCAAAATCATCTTACTGCTGAGAGTTGAGCTCACCCTCAGTCCCTCACAGTTCCACACTGCCTGCAGAGTGAGTTTCCCACGTCTTCACCAGAGACTTTTGCCAGAGGCCTCTGAGACGCAAGTTAACAATGCAGACCTGGAGGGTGTCTCCAGGTGCAGTAGAGTGGTGATCTGGGAACCTCCTTACTCAGAATACTGCTACCTTCACACTGTCATAAGAATGCAGCTAGTTGAGAGCTGGCTTCTAGGCATGCTTCCCTGTGAGAGCTGAGGACAGGGCAGAACCCTCCCGCATCCTGCCTGACTGTAGACGTACCTGCTAACCTCCTTATGTTAGTGGCTGGGATAGGTTGTGGGAAAAGCATGTGTAAGCATTGGGCCTGAACTCCCGTGTATCTGAGTTGAATACAGCGATTTCCAACATCCTTCTTCAATAGGAGTGTAGCTAGGTTCCAACTCCCATGTCCGAGTGGGTAGCAGACATCTGCCTCCCATGCATACACACTTCTGAGAGTTGAGCTTATGGCCTGTAAGCCTACATCCTGCCTGCCGCTACCTTTCGCTTCCAAAAGGCCTAGGCTCGCTGCTTGACGCAAGTGTTGGGAGAGGTAACTGGAATCTCCCGGCACACAAGACGAGTGCCTCCAAGCTCAATCGAGCGATTTCCTAGTAATTCCTGGGGTAGACTGGTGCTACATACTAAGTGCCATACGTGAGTAGGTAGTTGAACGCCTTGTCCAAAAACATCTTACTTCTGAGAGTTGAGCTCACCCTCAGTCCCTCACAGTTCCACACTGCCTGCAGAGTGAGTTTCGCACGTCTTCACCAGAGACGTTTGCCAGAGGCTTCTGAGACGCAAGTTAACAATGCAGCCCTGGAGGGTATCTCCAGGTGCAGTAGAGTGGTAATCTGGGAACCTCCTGTCTCAGAATACTGCTACCTTCACCCTGCCATAAGAATGCAGCTAGTTGACAGCTGGCTTCAAGGCCTGCTTCCCTGTGAGAGCTAAGGACAGGGCACAACCCTCCCGCATCCTGCTTGACTGTAGAAGGAGCTGCTAACGTCCTCATGTTAGTGGCAGGGAAAGGTTGTGAGAAAAGCATGTGGAATCGTTGTGCCTGAACCCACGTGTATCTGAGTTGAATACAGCGATTTCCAAAGTCCTTCTTCATCAGAGTGTAGCTAGGTTCCCACTCGCATGTCCGAGTGGGTAGCAGACATCTGCCTCCCATGCATACCCACTTCTGAGAGTTGAGCTTCTGGCCTGTAACCCTACCTCCTGCCTGCAGCTACCTTTCGCTTCCAAAAGGCCTAGGCTCGCTGCTTCACCGAAGTGTTGGGAGAGGTAACTGGAATCTGCCGGCACACAAGACTAGTGCCTCCAAGCTCAATGCAGCGATTTCCCAGTAATTCCTGGGGTAGACTGGTGCTACATACTAAGTTCCATATGTGAGAGGGTAACTGAACGCCTTGTCCAAAATCATCTTACTGCTGAGAGTTGAGCTCACCCTCAGTCCCTCACAGTTCCACACTGCCTGCAGAGTGAGTTTCCCACGTCTTCCCCAGAGACTTTTGCCAGAGGCCTCTGAGACGCAAGTTAACAATGCAGACCTGGAGGGTATCTCCAGGTGCAGTAGAGTGGTGATCTGGGAACCTCCTTACTCAGAATACAGCTACCTTCACACTGTCATAAGAATGCAGCTAGTTGAGAGCTGGCTTCTAGGCATGCTTCCCTGTGAGAGCTGAGGACAGGGCAGAACCCTCCCGCATCCTGCCTGACTGTAGACGTACCTGCTAACCTCCTTATGTTAGTGGCTGGGATAGGTTGTGGGAAAAGCATGTGTAAGCATTGGGCCTGAACTCCCGTGTATCTGAGTTGAATACAGCGATTTCCAACATCCTTCTTCAATAGGAGTGTAGCTAGGTTCCAACTCCCATGTCCGAGTGGGTAGCAGACATCTGCCTCCCATGCATACACACTTCTGAGAGTTGAGCTAATGGCCTGTAAGCCTACATCCTGCCTGCCGCTACCTTTCGCTTCCAAAAGGCCTAGGCTCGCTGCTTGACGCAAGTGTTGGGAGAGGTAACTGGAATCTCCCGGCACACAAGACGAGTGCCTCCAAGCTCAATCGAGCGATTTCCTAGTAATTCCTGGGGTAGACTGGTGCTACATACTAAGTGCCATACGTGAGTAGGTAGTTGAACGCCTTGTCCAAAAACATCTTACTTCTGAGAGTTGAGCTCACCCTCAGTCCCTCACAGTTCCACACTGCCTGCAGAGTGAGTTTCGCACGTCTTCACCAGAGACGTTTGCCAGAGGCTTCTGAGACGCAAGTTAACAATGCAGCCCTGGAGGGTATCTCCAGGTGCAGTAGAGTGGTAATCTGGGAACCTCCTGTCTCAGAATACTGCTACCTTGACCCTGCCATAAGTATGCAGCTAGTTGACAGCTGGCTTCAAGGCATGCTTCCCTGTGAGAGCTAAGGACAGGGCACAACCCTCCCGCATCCTGCTTGACTGTAGAAGGAGCTGCTAACGTCCTCATGTTAGTGGCAGGGAAAGGTTGTGAGAAAAGCATGTGGAATCGTTGTGCCTGAACCCACGTGTATCTGAGTTGAATACAGCGATTTCCAAAGTCCTTCTTCATCAGAGTGTAGCTAGGTTCCCACTCGCATGTCCGAGTGGGTAGCAGACATCTGCCTCCCATGCATACCCACTTCTGAGAGTTGAGCTTCTGGCCTGTAACCCTACCTCCTGCCTGCAGCTACCTTTCGCTTCCAAAAGGCCTAGGCTCGCTGCTTCACCGAAGTGTTGGGAGAGGTAACTGGAATCTGCCGGCACACAAGACTAGTGCCTCCAAGCTCAATGCAGCGATTTCCCAGTAATTCCTGGGGTAGACTGGTGCTACATACTAAGTTCCATATGTGAGAGGGTAACTGAACGCCTTGTCCAAAATCATCTTACTGCTGAGAGTTGAGCTCACCCTCAGTCCCTCACAGTTCCACACTGCCTGCAGAGTGAGTTTCCCACGTCTTCCCCAGAGACTTTTGCCAGAGGCCTCTGAGACGCAAGTTAACAATGCAGACCTGGAGGGTATCTCCAGGTGCAGTAGAGTGGTGATCTGGGAACCTCCTTACTCAGAATACAGCTACCTTCACACTGTCATAAGAATGCAGCTAGTTGAGAGCTGGCTTCTAGGCATGCTTCCCTGTGAGAGCTGAGGACAGGGCAGAACCCTCCCGCATCCTGCCTGACTGTAGACGTACCTGCTAACCTCCTTATGTTAGTGGCTGGGATAGGTTGTGGGAAAAGCATGTGTAAGCATTGGGCCTGAACTCCCGTGTATCTGAGTTGAATACAGCGATTTCCAACATCCTTCTTCAATAGGAGTGTAGCTAGGTTCCAACTCCCATGTCCGAGTGGGTAGCAGACATCTGCCTCCCATGCATACACACTTCTGAGAGTTGAGCTAATGGCCTGTAAGCCTACATCCTGCCTGCCGCTACCTTTCGCTTCCAAAAGGCCTAGGCTCGCTGCTTGACGCAAGTGTTGGGAGAGGTAACTGGAATCTCCCGGCACACAAGACGAGTGCCTCCAAGCTCAATCGAGCGATTTCCTAGTAATTCCTGGGGTAGACTGGTGCTACATACTAAGTGCCATACGTGAGTAGGTAGTTGAACGCCTTGTCCAAAAACATCTTACTTCTGAGAGTTGAGCTCACCCTCAGTCCCTCACAGTTCCACACTGCCTGCAGAGTGAGTTTCGCACGTCTTCACCAGAGACGTTTGCCAGAGGCTTCTGAGACGCAAGTTAACAATGCAGCCCTGGAGGGTATCTCCAGGTGCAGTAGAGTGGTAATCTGGGAACCTCCTGTCTCAGAATACTGCTACCTTGACCCTGCCATAAGTATGCAGCTAGTTGACAGCTGGCTTCAAGGCATGCTTCCCTGTGAGAGCTAAGGACAGGGCACAACCCTCCCGCATCCTGCTTGACTGTAGAAGGAGCTGCTAACGTCCTCATGTTAGTGGCAGGGAAAGGTTGTGAGAAAAGCATGTGGAATCGTTGTGCCTGAACCCACGTGTATCTGAGTTGAATACAGCGATTTCCAAAGTCCTTCTTCATCAGAGTGTAGCTAGGTTCCCACTCGCATGTCCGAGTGGGTAGCAGACATCTGCCTCCCATGCATACCCACTTCTGAGAGTTGAGCTTCTGGCCTGTAACCCTACCTCCTGCCTGCAGCTACCTTTCGCTTCCAAAAGGCCTAGGCTCGCTGCTTCACCGAAGTGTTGGGAGAGGTAACTGGAATCTGCCGGCACACAAGACTAGTGCCTCCAAGCTCAATGCAGCGATTTCCCAGTAATTCCTGGGGTAGACTGGTGCTACATACTAAGTTCCATATGTGAGAGGGTAACTGAACGCCTTGTCCAAAATCATCTTACTGCTGAGAGTTGAGCTCACCCTCAGTCCCTCACAGTTCCACACTGCCTGCAGAGTGAGTTTCCCACGTCTTCCCCAGAGACTTTTGCCAGAGGCCTCTGAGACGCAAGTTAACAATGCAGACCTGGAGGGTATCTCCAGGTGCAGTAGAGTGGTGATCTGGGAACCTCCTTACTCAGAATACAGCTACCTTCACACTGTCATAAGAATGCAGCTAGTTGAGAGCTGGCTTCTAGGCATGCTTCCCTGTGAGAGCTGAGGACAGGGCAGAACCCTCCCGCATCCTGCCTGACTGTAGACGTACCTGCTAACCTCCTTATGTTAGTGGCTGGGATAGGTTGTGGGAAAAGCATGTGTAAGCATTGGGCCTGAACTCCCGTGTATCTGAGTTGAATACAGCGATTTCCAACATCCTTCTTCAATAGGAGTGTAGCTAGGTTCCAACTCCCATGTCCGAGTGGGTAGCAGACATCTGCCTCCCATGCATACACACTTCTGAGAGTTGAGCTAATGGCCTGTAAGCCTACATCCTGCCTGCCGCTACCTTTCGCTTCCAAAAGGCCTAGGCTCGCTGCTTGACGCAAGTGTTGGGAGAGGTAACTGGAATCTCCCGGCACACAAGACGAGTGCCTCCAAGCTCAATCGAGCGATTTCCTAGTAATTCCTGGGGTAGACTGGTGCTACATACTAAGTGCCATACGTGAGTAGGTAGTTGAACGCCTTGTCCAAAAACATCTTACTTCTGAGAGTTGAGCTCACCCTCAGTCCCTCACAGTTCCACACTGCCTGCAGAGTGAGTTTCGCACGTCTTCACCAGAGACGTTTGCCAGAGGCTTCTGAGACGCAAGTTAACAATGCAGCCCTGGAGGGTATCTCCAGGTGCAGTAGAGTGGTAATCTGGGAACCTCCTGTCTCAGAATACTGCTACCTTGACCCTGCCATAAGTATGCAGCTAGTTGACAGCTGGCTTCAAGGCATGCTTCCCTGTGAGAGCTAAGGACAGGGCACAACCCTCCCGCATCCTGCTTGACTGTAGAAGGAGCTGCTAACGTCCTCATGTTAGTGGCAGGGAAAGGTTGTGAGAAAAGCATGTGGAATCGTTGTGCCTGAACCCACGTGTATCTGAGTTGAATACAGCGATTTCCAAAGTCCTTCTTCATCAGAGTGTAGCTAGGTTCCCACTCGCATGTCCGAGTGGGTAGCAGACATCTGCCTCCCATGCATACCCACTTCTGAGAGTTGAGCTTCTGGCCTGTAACCCTACCTCCTGCCTGCAGCTACCTTTCGCTTCCAAAAGGCCTAGGCTCGCTGCTTCACCGAAGTGTTGGGAGAGGTAACTGGAATCTGCCGGCACACAAGACTAGTGCCTCCAAGCTCAATGCAGCGATTTCCCAGTAATTCCTGGGGTAGACTGGTGCTACATACTAAGTTCCATATGTGAGAGGGTAACTGAACGCCTTGTCCAAAATCATCTTACTGCTGAGAGTTGAGCTCACCCTCAGTCCCTCACAGTTCCACACTGCCTGCAGAGTGAGTTTCCCACGTCTTCCCCAGAGACTTTTGCCAGAGGCCTCTGAGACGCAAGTTAACAATGCAGACCTGGAGGGTATCTCCAGGTGCAGTAGAGTGGTGATCTGGGAACCTCCTTACTCAGAATACAGCTACCTTCACACTGTCATAAGAATGCAGCTAGTTGAGAGCTGGCTTCTAGGCATGCTTCCCTGTGAGAGCTGAGGACAGGGCAGAACCCTCCCGCATCCTGCCTGACTGTAGACGTACCTGCTAACCTCCTTATGTTAGTGGCTGGGATAGGTTGTGGGAAAAGCATGTGTAAGCATTGGGCCTGAACTCCCGTGTATCTGAGTTGAATACAGCGATTTCCAACATCCTTCTTCAATAGGAGTGTAGCTAGGTTCCAACTCCCATGTCCGAGTGGGTAGCAGACATCTGCCTCCCATGCATACACACTTCTGAGAGTTGAGCTAATGGCCTGTAAGCCTACATCCTGCCTGCCGCTACCTTTCGCTTCCAAAAGGCCTAGGCTCGCTGCTTGACGCAAGTGTTGGGAGAGGTAACTGGAATCTCCCGGCACACAAGACGAGTGCCTCCAAGCTCAATCGAGCGATTTCCTAGTAATTCCTGGGGTAGACTGGTGCTACATACTAAGTGCCATACGTGAGTAGGTAGTTGAACGCCTTGTCCAAAAACATCTTACTTCTGAGAGTTGAGCTCACCCTCAGTCCCTCACAGTTCCACACTGCCTGCAGAGTGAGTTTCGCACGTCTTCACCAGAGACGTTTGCCAGAGGCTTCTGAGACGCAAGTTAACAATGCAGCCCTGGAGGGTATCTCCAGGTGCAGTAGAGTGGTAATCTGGGAACCTCCTGTCTCAGAATACTGCTACCTTGACCCTGCCATAAGTATGCAGCTAGTTGACAGCTGGCTTCAAGGCATGCTTCCCTGTGAGAGCTAAGGACAGGGCACAACCCTCCCGCATCCTGCTTGACTGTAGAAGGAGCTGCTAACGTCCTCATGTTAGTGGCAGGGAAAGGTTGTGAGAAAAGCATGTGGAATCGTTGTGCCTGAACCCACGTGTATCTGAGTTGAATACAGCGATTTCCAAAGTCCTTCTTCATCAGAGTGTAGCTAGGTTCCCACTCGCATGTCCGAGTGGGTAGCAGACATCTGCCTCCCATGCATACCCACTTCTGAGAGTTGAGCTTCTGGCCTGTAACCCTACCTCCTGCCTGCAGCTACCTTTCGCTTCCAAAAGGCCTAGGCTCGCTGCTTCACCGAAGTGTTGGGAGAGGTAACTGGAATCTGCCGGCACACAAGACTAGTGCCTCCAAGCTCAATGCAGCGATTTCCCAGTAATTCCTGGGGTAGACTGGTGCTACATACTAAGTTCCATATGTGAGAGGGTAACTGAACGCCTTGTCCAAAATCATCTTACTGCTGAGAGTTGAGCTCACCCTCAGTCCCTCACAGTTCCACACTGCCTGCAGAGTGAGTTTCCCACGTCTTCACCAGAGACTTTTGCCAGAGGCCTCTGAGACGCAAGTTAACAATGCAGACCTGGAGGGTATCTCCAGGTGCAGTAGAGTGGTGATCTGGGAACCTCCTTACTCAGAATACTGCTACCTTCACACTGTCATAAGAATGCAGCTAGTTGAGAGCTGGCTTCTAGGCATGCTTCCCTGTGAGAGCTGAGGACAGGGCAGAACCCTCCCGCATCCTGCCTGACTGTAGACGTACCTGCTAACCTCCTTATGTTAGTGGCTGGGATAGGTTGTGGGAAAAGCATGTGTAAGCATTGGGCCTGAACTCCCGTGTATCTGAGTTGAATACAGCGATTTCCAACATCCTTCTTCAATAGGAGTGTAGCTAGGTTCCAACTCCCATGTCCGAGTGGGTAGCAGACATCTGCCTCCCATGCATACACACTTCTGAGAGTTGAGCTAATGGCCTGTAAGCCTACATCCTGCCTGCCGCTACCTTTCGCTTCCAAAAGGCCTAGGCTCGCTGCTTGACGCAAGTGTTGGGAGAGGTAACTGGAATCTCCCGGCACACAAGACGAGTGCCTCCAAGCTCAATCGAGCGATTTCCTAGTAATTCCTGGGGTAGACTGGTGCTACATACTAAGTGCCATACGTGAGTAGGTAGTTGAACGCCTTGTCCAAAAACATCTTACTTCTGAGAGTTGAGCTCACCCTCAGTCCCTCACAGTTCCACACTGCCTGCAGAGTGAGTTTCGCACGTCTTCACCAGAGACGTTTGCCAGAGGCTTCTGAGACGCAAGTTAACAATGCAGCCCTGGAGGGTATCTCCAGGTGCAGTAGAGTGGTAATCTGGGAACCTCCTGTCTCAGAATACTGCTACCTTCACCCTGCCATAAGAATGCAGCTAGTTGACAGCTGGCTTCAAGGCATGCTTCCCTGTGAGAGCTAAGGACAGGGCACAACCCTCCCGCATCCTGCTTGACTGTAGAAGGAGCTGCTAACGTCCTCATGTTAGTGGCAGGGAAAGGTTGTGAGAAAAGCATGTGGAATCGTTGTGCCTGAACCCACGTGTATCTGAGTTGAATACAGCGATTTCCAAAGTCCTTCTTCATCAGAGTGTAGCTAGGTTCCCACTCGCATGTCCGAGTGGGTAGCAGACATCTGCCTCCCATGCATACCCACTTCTGAGAGTTGAGCTTCTGGCCTGTAACCCTACCTCCTGCCTGCAGCTACCTTTCGCTTCCAAAAGGCCTAGGCTCGCTGCTTCACCGAAGTGTTGGGAGAGGTAACTGGAATCTGCCGGCACACAAGACTAGTGCCTCCAAGCTCAATGCAGCGATTTCCCAGTAATTCCTGGGGTAGACTGGTGCTACATACTAAGTTCCATATGTGAGAGGGTAACTGAACGCCTTGTCCAAAATCATCTTACTGCTGAGAGTTGAGCTCACCCTCAGTCCCTCACAGTTCCACACTGCCTGCAGAGTGAGTTTCCCACGTCTTCACCAGAGACTTTTGCCAGAGGCCTCTGAGACGCAAGTTAACAATGCAGACCTGGAGGGTATCTCCAGGTGCAGTAGAGTGGTGATCTGGGAACCTCCTTACTCAGAATACTGCTACCTTCACACTGTCATAAGAATGCAGCTAGTTGAGAGCTGGCTTCTAGGCATGCTTCCCTGTGAGAGCTGAGGACAGGGCAGAACCCTCCCGCATCCTGCCTGACTGTAGACGTACCTGCTAACCTCCTTATGTTAGTGGCTGGGATAGGTTGTGGGAAAAGCATGTGTAAGCATTGGGCCTGAACTCCCGTGTATCTGAGTTGAATACAGCGATTTCCAACATCCTTCTTCAATAGGAGTGTAGCTAGGTTCCAACTCCCATGTCCGAGTGGGTAGCAGACATCTGCCTCCCATGCATACACACTTCTGAGAGTTGAGCTTATGGCCTGTAAGCCTACATCCTGCCTGCCGCTACCTTTCGCTTCCAAAAGGCCTAGGCTCGCTGCTTGACGCAAGTGTTGGGAGAGGTAACTGGAATCTCCCGGCACACAAGACGAGTGCCTCCAAGCTCAATCGAGCGATTTCCTAGTAATTCCTGGGGTAGACTGGTGCTACATACTAAGTGCCATACGTGAGTAGGTAGTTGAACGCCTTGTCCAAAAACATCTTACTTCTGAGAGTTGAGCTCACCCTCAGTCCCTCACAGTTCCACACTGCCTGCAGAGTGAGTTTCGCACGTCTTCACCAGAGACGTTTGCCAGAGGCTTCTGAGACGCAAGTTAACAATGCAGCCCTGGAGGGTATCTCCAGGTGCAGTAGAGTGGTAATCTGGGAACCTCCTGTCTCAGAATACTGCTACCTTGACCCTGCCATAAGTATGCAGCTAGTTGACAGCTGGCTTCAAGGCATGCTTCCCTGTGAGAGCTAAGGACAGGGCACAACCCTCCCGCATCCTGCTTGACTGTAGAAGGAGCTGCTAACGTCCTCATGTTAGTGGCAGGGAAAGGTTGTGAGAAAAGCATGTGGAATCGTTGTGCCTGAACCCACGTGTATCTGAGTTGAATACAGCGATTTCCAAAGTCCTTCTTCATCAGAGTGTAGCTAGGTTCCCACTCGCATGTCCGAGTGGGTAGCAGACATCTGCCTCCCATGCATACCCACTTCTGAGAGTTGAGCTTCTGGCCTGTAACCCTACCTCCTGCCTGCAGCTACCTTTCGCTTCCAAAAGGCCTAGGCTCGCTGCTTCACCGAAGTGTTGGGAGAGGTAACTGGAATCTGCCGGCACACAAGACTAGTGCCTCCAAGCTCAATGCAGCGATTTCCCAGTAATTCCTGGGGTAGACTGGTGCTACATACTAAGTTCCATATGTGAGAGGGTAACTGAACGCCTTGTCCAAAATCATCTTACTGCTGAGAGTTGAGCTCACCCTCAGTCCCTCACAGTTCCACACTGCCTGCAGAGTGAGTTTCCCACGTCTTCACCAGAGACTTTTGCCAGAGGCCTCTGAGACGCAAGTTAACAATGCAGACCTGGAGGGTATCTCCAGGTGCAGTAGAGTGGTGATCTGGGAACCTCCTTACTCAGAATACTGCTACCTTCACACTGTCATAAGAATGCAGCTAGTTGAGAGCTGGCTTCTAGGCATGCTTCCCTGTGAGAGCTGAGGACAGGGCAGAACCCTCCCGCATCCTGCCTGACTGTAGACGTACCTGCTAACCTCCTTATGTTAGTGGCTGGGATAGGTTGTGGGAAAAGCATGTGTAAGCATTGGGCCTGAACTCCCGTGTATCTGAGTTGAATACAGCGATTTCCAACATCCTTCTTCAATAGGAGTGTAGCTAGGTTCCAACTCCCATGTCCGAGTGGGTAGCAGACATCTGCCTCCCATGCATACACACTTCTGAGAGTTGAGCTTATGGCCTGTAAGCCTACATCCTGCCTGCCGCTACCTTTCGCTTCCAAAAGGCCTAGGCTCGCTGCTTGACGCAAGTGTTGGGAGAGGTAACTGGAATCTCCCGGCACACAAGACGAGTGCCTCCAAGCTCAATCGAGCGATTTCCTAGTAATTCCTGGGGTAGACTGGTGCTACATACTAAGTGCCATACGTGAGTAGGTAGTTGAACGCCTTGTCCAAAAACATCTTACTTCTGAGAGTTGAGCTCACCCTCAGTCCCTCACAGTTCCACACTGCCTGCAGAGTGAGTTTCGCACGTCTTCACCAGAGACGTTTGCCAGAGGCTTCTGAGACGCAAGTTAACAATGCAGCCCTGGAGGGTATCTCCAGGTGCAGTAGAGTGGTAATCTGGGAACCTCCTGTCTCAGAATACTGCTACCTTCACCCTGCCATAAGAATGCAGCTAGTTGACAGCTGGCTTCAAGGCATGCTTCCCTGTGAGAGCTAAGGACAGGGCACAACCCTCCCGCATCCTGCTTGACTGTAGAAGGAGCTGCTAACGTCCTCATGTTAGTGGCAGGGAAAGGTTGTGAGAAAAGCATGTGGAATCGTTGTGCCTGAACCCACGTGTATCTGAGTTGAATACAGCGATTTCCAAAGTCCTTCTTCATCAGAGTGTAGCTAGGTTCCCACTCGCATGTCCGAGTGGGTAGCAGACATCTGCCTCCCATGCATACCCACTTCTGAGAGTTGAGCTTCTGGCCTGTAACCCTACCTCCTGCCTGCAGCTACCTTTCGCTTCCAAAAGGCCTAGGCTCGCTGCTTCACCGAAGTGTTGGGAGAGGTAACTGGAATCTGCCGGCACACAAGACTAGTGCCTCCAAGCTCAATGCAGCGATTTCCCAGTAATTCCTGGGGTAGACTGGTGCTACATACTAAGTTCCATATGTGAGAGGGTAACTGAACGCCTTGTCCAAAATCATCTTACTGCTGAGAGTTGAGCTCACCCTCAGTCCCTCACAGTTCCACACTGCCTGCAGAGTGAGTTTCCCACGTCTTCACCAGAGACTTTTGCCAGAGGCCTCTGAGACGCAAGTTAACAATGCAGACCTGGAGGGTATCTCCAGGTGCAGTAGAGTGGTGATCTGGGAACCTCCTTACTCAGAATACTGCTACCTTCACACTGTCATAAGAATGCAGCTAGTTGAGAGCTGGCTTCTAGGCATGCTTCCCTGTGAGAGCTGAGGACAGGGCAGAACCCTCCCGCATCCTGCCTGACTGTAGACGTACCTGCTAACCTCCTTATGTTAGTGGCTGGGATAGGTTGTGGGAAAAGCATGTGTAAGCATTGGGCCTGAACTCCCGTGTATCTGAGTTGAATACAGCGATTTCCAACATCCTTCTTCAATAGGAGTGTAGCTAGGTTCCAACTCCCATGTCCGAGTGGGTAGCAGACATCTGCCTCCCATGCATACACACTTCTGAGAGTTGAGCTTATGGCCTGTAAGCCTACATCCTGCCTGCCGCTACCTTTCGCTTCCAAAAGGCCTAGGCTCGCTGCTTGACGCAAGTGTTGGGAGAGGTAACTGGAATCTCCCGGCACACAAGACGAGTGCCTCCAAGCTCAATCGAGCGATTTCCTAGTAATTCCTGGGGTAGACTGGTGCTACATACTAAGTGCCATACGTGAGTAGGTAGTTGAACGCCTTGTCCAAAAACATCTTACTTCTGAGAGTTGAGCTCACCCTCAGTCCCTCACAGTTCCACACTGCCTGCAGAGTGAGTTTCGCACGTCTTCACCAGAGACGTTTGCCAGAGGCTTCTGAGACGCAAGTTAACAATGCAGCCCTGGAGGGTATCTCCAGGTGCAGTAGAGTGGTAATCTGGGAACCTCCTGTCTCAGAATACTGCTACCTTGACCCTGCCATAAGTATGCAGCTAGTTGACAGCTGGCTTCAAGGCATGCTTCCCTGTGAGAGCTAAGGACAGGGCACAACCCTCCCGCATCCTGCTTGACTGTAGAAGGAGCTGCTAACGTCCTCATGTTAGTGGCAGGGAAAGGTTGTGAGAAAAGCATGTGGAATCGTTGTGCCTGAACCCACGTGTATCTGAGTTGAATACAGCGATTTCCAAAGTCCTTCTTCATCAGAGTGTAGCTAGGTTCCCACTCGCATGTCCGAGTGGGTAGCAGACATCTGCCTCCCATGCATACCCACTTCTGAGAGTTGAGCTTCTGGCCTGTAACCCTACCTCCTGCCTGCAGCTACCTTTCGCTTCCAAAAGGCCTAGGCTCGCTGCTTCACCGAAGTGTTGGGAGAGGTAACTGGAATCTGCCGGCACACAGGACTAGTGCCTCCAAGCTCAATGCAGCGATTTCCCAGTAATTCCTGGGGTAGACTGGTGCTACATACTAAGTTCCATATGTGAGAGGGTAACTGAACGCCTTGTCCAAAATCATCTTACTGCTGAGAGTTGAGCTCACCCTCAGTCCCTCACAGTTCCACACTGCCTGCAGAGTGAGTTTCCCACGTCTTCACCAGAGACTTTTGCCAGAGGCCTCTGAGACGCAAGTTAACAATGCAGACCTGGAGGGTATCTCCAGGTGCAGTAGAGTGGTGATCTGGGAACCTCCTTACTCAGAATACTGCTACCTTCACACTGTCATAAGAATGCAGCTAGTTGAGAGCTGGCTTCTAGGCATGCTTCCCTGTGAGAGCTGAGGACAGGGCAGAACCCTCCCGCATCCTGCCTGACTGTAGACGTACCTGCTAACCTCCTTATGTTAGTGGCTGGGATAGGTTGTGGGAAAAGCATGTGTAAGCATTGGGCCTGAACTCCCGTGTATCTGAGTTGAATACAGCGATTTCCAACATCCTTCTTCAATAGGAGTGTAGCTAGGTTCCAACTCCCATGTCCGAGTGGGTAGCAGACATCTGCCTCCCATGCATACACACTTCTGAGAGTTGAGCTAATGGCCTGTAAGCCTACATCCTGCCTGCCGCTACCTTTCGCTTCCAAAAGGCCTAGGCTCGCTGCTTGACGCAAGTGTTGGGAGAGGTAACTGGAATCTCCCGGCACACAAGACGAGTGCCTCCAAGCTCAATCGAGCGATTTCCTAGTAATTCCTGGGGTAGACTGGTGCTACATACTAAGTGCCATACGTGAGTAGGTAGTTGAACGCCTTGTCCAAAAACATCTTACTTCTGAGAGTTGAGCTCACCCTCAGTCCCTCACAGTTCCACACTGCCTGCAGAGTGAGTTTCGCACGTCTTCACCAGAGACGTTTGCCAGAGGCTTCTGAGACGCAAGTTAACAATGCAGCCCTGGAGGGTATCTCCAGGTGCAGTAGAGTGGTAATCTGGGAACCTCCTGTCTCAGAATACTGCTACCTTCACCCTGCCATAAGAATGCAGCTAGTTGACAGCTGGCTTCAAGGCATGCTTCCCTGTGAGAGCTAAGGACAGGGCACAACCCTCCCGCATCCTGCTTGACTGTAGAAGGAGCTGCTAACGTCCTCATGTTAGTGGCAGGGAAAGGTTGTGAGAAAAGCATGTGGAATCGTTGTGCCTGAACCCACGTGTATCTGAGTTGAATACAGCGATTTCCAAAGTCCTTCTTCATCAGAGTGTAGCTAGGTTCCCACTCGCATGTCCGAGTGGGTAGCAGACATCTGCCTCCCATGCATACCCACTTCTGAGAGTTGAGCTTCTGGCCTGTAACCCTACCTCCTGCCTGCAGCTACCTTTCGCTTCCAAAAGGCCTAGGCTCGCTGCTTCACCGAAGTGTTGGGAGAGGTAACTGGAATCTGCCGGCACACAGGACTAGTGCCTCCAAGCTCAATGCAGCGATTTCCCAGTAATTCCTGGGGTAGACTGGTGCTACATACTAAGTTCCATATGTGAGAGGGTAACTGAACGCCTTGTCCAAAATCATCTTACTGCTGAGAGTTGAGCTCACCCTCAGTCCCTCACAGTTCCACACTGCCTGCAGAGTGAGTTTCCCACGTCTTCACCAGAGACTTTTGCCAGAGGCCTCTGAGACGCAAGTTAACAATGCAGACCTGGAGGGTATCTCCAGGTGCAGTAGAGTGGTGATCTGGGAACCTCCTTACTCAGAATACTGCTACCTTCACACTGTCATAAGAATGCAGCTAGTTGAGAGCTGGCTTCTAGGCATGCTTCCCTGTGAGCGCTGAGGACAGGGCAGAACCCTCCCGCATCCTGCCTGACTGTAGACGTACCTGCTAACCTCCTTATGTTAGTGGCTGGGATAGGTTGTGGGAAAAGCATGTGTAAGCATTGGGCCTGAACTCCCGTGTATCTGAGTTGAATACAGCGATTTCCAACATCCTTCTTCAATAGGAGTGTAGCTAGGTTCCAACTCCCATGTCCGAGTGGGTAGCAGACATCTGCCTCCCATGCATACACACTTCTGAGAGTTGAGCTAATGGCCTCTAAGCCTACATCCTGCCTGCCGCTACCTTTCGCTTCCAAAAGGCCTAGGCTCGCTGCTTGACGCAAGTGTTGGGAGAGGTAACTGGAATCTCCCGGCACACAAGACGAGTGCCTCCAAGCTCAATCGAGCGATTTCCTAGTAATTCCTGGGGTAGACTGGTGCTACATACTAAGTGCCATACGTGAGTAGGTAGTTGAACGCCTTGTCCAAAAACATCTTACTTCTGAGAGTTGAGCTCACCCTCAGTCCCTCACAGTTCCACACTGCCTGCAGAGTGAGTTTCGCACGTCTTCACCAGAGACGTTTGCCAGAGGCTTCTGAGACGCAAGTTAACAATGCAGCCCTGGAGGGTATCTCCAGGTGCAGTAGAGTGGTAATCTGGGAACCTCCTGTCTCAGAATACTGCTACCTTGACCCTGCCATAAGTATGCAGCTAGTTGACAGCTGGCTTCAAGGCATGCTTCCCTGTGAGAGCTAAGGACAGGGCACAACCCTCCCGCATCCTGCTTGACTGTAGAAGGAGCTGCTAACGTCCTCATGTTAGTGGCAGGGAAAGGTTGTGAGAAAAGCATGTGGAATCGTTGTGCCTGAACCCACGTGTATCTGAGTTGAATACAGCGATTTCCAAAGTCCTTCTTCATCAGAGTGTAGCTAGGTTCCCACTCGCATGTCCGAGTGGGTAGCAGACATCTGCCTCCCATGCATACCCACTTCTGAGAGTTGAGCTTCTGGCCTGTAACCCTACCTCCTGCCTGCAGCTACCTTTCGCTTCCAAAAGGCCTAGGCTCGCTGCTTCACCGAAGTGTTGGGAGAGGTAACTGGAATCTGCCGGCACACAGGACTAGTGCCTCCAAGCTCAATGCAGCGATTTCCCAGTAATTCCTGGGGTAGACTGGTGCTACATACTAAGTTCCATATGTGAGAGGGTAACTGAACGCCTTGTCCAAAATCATCTTACTGCTGAGAGTTGAGCTCACCCTCAGTCCCTCACAGTTCCACACTGCCTGCAGAGTGAGTTTCCCACGTCTTCACCAGAGACTTTTGCCAGAGGCCTCTGAGACGCAAGTTAACAATGCAGACCTGGAGGGTATCTCCAGGTGCAGTAGAGTGGTGATCTGGGAACCTCCTTACTCAGAATACTGCTACCTTCACACTGTCATAAGAATGCAGCTAGTTGAGAGCTGGCTTCTAGGCATGCTTCCCTGTGAGAGCTGAGGACAGGGCAGAACCCTCCCGCATCCTGCCTGACTGTAGACGTACCTGCTAACCTCCTTATGTTAGTGGCTGGGATAGGTTGTGGGAAAAGCATGTGTAAGCATTGGGCCTGAACTCCCGTGTATCTGAGTTGAATACAGCGATTTCCAACATCCTTCTTCAATAGGAGTGTAGCTAGGTTCCAACTCCCATGTCCGAGTGGGTAGCAGACATCTGCCTCCCATGCATACACACTTCTGAGAGTTGAGCTAATGGCCTGTAAGCCTACATCCTGCCTGCCGCTACCTTTCGCTTCCAAAAGGCCTAGGCTCGCTGCTTGACGCAAGTGTTGGGAGAGGTAACTGGAATCTCCCGGCACACAAGACGAGTGCCTCCAAGCTCAATCGAGCGATTTCCTAGTAATTCCTGGGGTAGACTGGTGCTACATACTAAGTGCCATACGTGAGTAGGTAGTTGAACGCCTTGTCCAAAAACATCTTACTTCTGAGAGTTGAGCTCACCCTCAGTCCCTCACAGTTCCACACTGCCTGCAGAGTGAGTTTCGCACGTCTTCACCAGAGACGTTTGCCAGAGGCTTCTGAGACGCAAGTTAACAATGCAGCCCTGGAGGGTATCTCCAGGTGCAGTAGAGTGGTAATCTGGGAACCTCCTGTCTCAGAATACTGCTACCTTGACCCTGCCATAAGTATGCAGCTAGTTGACAGCTGGCTTCAAGGCATGCTTCCCTGTGAGAGCTAAGGACAGGGCACAACCCTCCCGCATCCTGCTTGACTGTAGAAGGAGCTGCTAACGTCCTCATGTTAGTGGCAGGGAAAGGTTGTGAGAAAAGCATGTGGAATCGTTGTGCCTGAACCCACGTGTATCTGAGTTGAATACAGCGATTTCCAAAGTCCTTCTTCATCAGAGTGTAGCTAGGTTCCCACTCGCATGTCCGAGTGGGTAGCAGACATCTGCCTCCCATGCATACCCACTTCTGAGAGTTGAGCTTCTGGCCTGTAACCCTACCTCCTGCCTGCAGCTACCTTTCGCTTCCAAAAGGCCTAGGCTCGCTGCTTCACCGAAGTGTTGGGAGAGGTAACTGGAATCTGCCGGCACACAAGACTAGTGCCTCCAAGCTCAATGCAGCGATTTCCCAGTAATTCCTGGGGTAGACTGGTGCTACATACTAAGTTCCATATGTGAGAGGGTAACTGAACGCCTTGTCCAAAATCATCTTACTGCTGAGAGTTGAGCTCACCCTCAGTCCCTCACAGTTCCACACTGCCTGCAGAGTGAGTTTCCCACGTCTTCACCAGAGACTTTTGCCAGAGGCCTCTGAGACGCAAGTTAACAATGCAGACCTGGAGGGTATCTCCAGGTGCAGTAGAGTGGTGATCTGGGAACCTCCTTACTCAGAATACTGCTACCTTCACACTGTCATAAGAATGCAGCTAGTTGAGAGCTGGCTTCTAGGCATGCTTCCCTGTGAGAGCTGAGGACAGGGCAGAACCCTCCCGCATCCTGCCTGACTGTAGACGTACCTGCTAACCTCCTTATGTTAGTGGCTGGGATAGGTTGTGGGAAAAGCATGTGTAAGCATTGGGCCTGAACTCCCGTGTATCTGAGTTGAATACAGCGATTTCCAACATCCTTCTTCAATAGGAGTGTAGCTAGGTTCCAACTCCCATGTCCGAGTGGGTAGCAGACATCTGCCTCCCATGCATACACACTTCTGAGAGTTGAGCTAATGGCCTGTAAGCCTACATCCTGCCTGCCGCTACCTTTCGCTTCCAAAAGGCCTAGGCTCGCTGCTTGACGCAAGTGTTGGGAGAGGTAACTGGAATCTCCCGGCACACAAGACGAGTGCCTCCAAGCTCAATCGAGCGATTTCCTAGTAATTCCTGGGGTAGACTGGTGCTACATACTAAGTGCCATACGTGAGTAGGTAGTTGAACGCCTTGTCCAAAAACATCTTACTTCTGAGAGTTGAGCTCACCCTCAGTCCCTCACAGTTCCACACTGCCTGCAGAGTGAGTTTCGCACGTCTTCACCAGAGACGTTTGCCAGAGGCTTCTGAGACGCAAGTTAACAATGCAGCCCTGGAGGGTATCTCCAGGTGCAGTAGAGTGGTAATCTGGGAACCTCCTGTCTCAGAATACTGCTACCTTCACCCTGCCATAAGAATGCAGCTAGTTGACAGCTGGCTTCAAGGCATGCTTCCCTGTGAGAGCTAAGGACAGGGCACAACCCTCCCGCATCCTGCTTGACTGTAGAAGGAGCTGCTAACGTCCTCATGTTAGTGGCAGGGAAAGGTTGTGAGAAAAGCATGTGGAATCGTTGTGCCTGAACCCACGTGTATCTGAGTTGAATACAGCGATTTCCAAAGTCCTTCTTCATCAGAGTGTAGCTAGGTTCCCACTCGCATGTCCGAGTGGGTAGCAGACATCTGCCTCCCATGCATACCCACTTCTGAGAGTTGAGCTTCTGGCCTGTAACCCTACCTCCTGCCTGCAGCTACCTTTCGCTTCCAAAAGGCCTAGGCTCGCTGCTTCACCGAAGTGTTGGGAGAGGTAACTGGAATCTGCCGGCACACAGGACTAGTGCCTCCAAGCTCAATGCAGCGATTTCCCAGTAATTCCTGGGGTAGACTGGTGCTACATACTAAGTTCCATATGTGAGAGGGTAACTGAACGCCTTGTCCAAAATCATCTTACTGCTGAGAGTTGAGCTCACCCTCAGTCCCTCACAGTTCCACACTGCCTGCAGAGTGAGTTTCCCACGTCTTCACCAGAGACTTTTGCCAGAGGCCTCTGAGACGCAAGTTAACAATGCAGACCTGGAGGGTATCTCCAGGTGCAGTAGAGTGGTGATCTGGGAACCTCCTTACTCAGAATACTGCTACCTTCACACTGTCATAAGAATGCAGCTAGTTGAGAGCTGGCTTCTAGGCATGCTTCCCTGTGAGAGCTGAGGACAGGGCAGAACCCTCCCGCATCCTGCCTGACTGTAGACGTACCTGCTAACCTCCTTATGTTAGTGGCTGGGATAGGTTGTGGGAAAAGCATGTGTAAGCATTGGGCCTGAACTCCCGTGTATCTGAGTTGAATACAGCGATTTCCAACATCCTTCTTCAATAGGAGTGTAGCTAGGTTCCAACTCCCATGTCCGAGTGGGTAGCAGACATCTGCCTCCCATGCATACACACTTCTGAGAGTTGAGCTTATGGCCTGTAAGCCTACATCCTGCCTGCCGCTACCTTTCGCTTCCAAAAGGCCTAGGCTCGCTGCTTGACGCAAGTGTTGGGAGAGGTAACTGGAATCTCCCGGCACACAAGACGAGTGCCTCCAAGCTCAATCGAGCGATTTCCTAGTAATTCCTGGGGTAGACTGGTGCTACATACTAAGTGCCATACGTGAGTAGGTAGTTGAACGCCTTGTCCAAAAACATCTTACTTCTGAGAGTTGAGCTCACCCTCAGTCCCTCACAGTTCCACACTGCCTGCAGAGTGAGTTTCGCACGTCTTCACCAGAGACGTTTGCCAGAGGCTTCTGAGACGCAAGTTAACAATGCAGCCCTGGAGGGTATCTCCAGGTGCAGTAGAGTGGTAATCTGGGAACCTCCTGTCTCAGAATACTGCTACCTTCACCCTGCCATAAGAATGCAGCTAGTTGACAGCTGGCTTCAAGGCATGCTTCCCTGTGAGAGCTAAGGACAGGGCACAACCCTCCCGCATCCTGCTTGACTGTAGAAGGAGCTGCTAACGTCCTCATGTTAGTGGCAGGGAAAGGTTGTGAGAAAAGCATGTGGAAATGTTGTGCCTGAACCCACGTGTATCTGAGTTGAATACAGCGATTTCCAAAGTCCTTCTTCATCAGAGTGTAGCTAGGTTCCCACTCGCATGTCCGAGTGGGTAGCAGACATCTGCCTCCCATGCATACTCACTTCTGAGAGTTGAGCTTCTGGCCTGTAACCCTACCTCCTGCCTGCAGCTACCTTTCGCTTCCAAAAGGCCTAGGCTCGCTGCTTCACCGAAGTGTTGGGAGAGGTAACTGGAATCTGCCGGCACACAAGACTAGTGCCTCCAAGCTCAATGCAGCGATTTCCCAGTAATTCCTGGGGTAGACTGGTGCTACATACTAAGTTCCATATGTGAGAGGGTAACTGAACGCCTTGTCCAAAATCATCTTACTGCTGAGAGTTGAGCTCACCCTCAGTCCCTCACAGTTCCACACTGCCTGCAGAGTGAGTTTCCCACGTCTTCACCAGAGACTTTTGCCAGAGGCCTCTGAGACGCAAGTTAACAATGCAGACCTGGAGGGTATCTCCAGGTGCAGTAGAGTGGTGATCTGGGAACCTCCTTACTCAGAATACTGCTACCTTCACACTGTCATAAGAATGCAGCTAGTTGAGAGCTGGCTTCTAGGCATGCTTCCCTGTGAGAGCTGAGGACAGGGCAGAACCCTCCCGCATCCTGCCTGACTGTAGACGTACCTGCTAACCTCCTTATGTTAGTGGCTGGGATAGGTTGTGGGAAAAGCATGTGTAAGCATTGGGCCTGAACTCCCGTGTATCTGAGTTGAATACAGCGATTTCCAACATCCTTCTTCAATAGGAGTGTAGCTAGGTTCCAACTCCCATGTCCGAGTGGGTAGCAGACATCTGCCTCCCATGCATACACACTTCTGAGAGTTGAGCTAATGGCCTGTAAGCCTACATCCTGCCTGCCGCTACCTTTCGCTTCCAAAAGGCCTAGGCTCGCTGCTTGACGCAAGTGTTGGGAGAGGTAACTGGAATCTCCCGGCACACAAGACGAGTGCCTCCAAGCTCAATCGAGCGATTTCCTAGTAATTCCTGGGGTAGACTGGTGCTACATACTAAGTGCCATACGTGAGTAGGTAGTTGAACGCCTTGTCCAAAAACATCTTACTTCTGAGAGTTGAGCTCACCCTCAGTCCCTCACAGTTCCACACTGCCTGCAGAGTGAGTTTCGCACGTCTTCACCAGAGACGTTTGCCAGAGGCTTCTGAGACGCAAGTTAACAATGCAGCCCTGGAGGGTATCTCCAGGTGCAGTAGAGTGGTAATCTGGGAACCTCCTGTCTCAGAATACTGCTACCTTCACCCTGCCATAAGAATGCAGCTAGTTGACAGCTGGCTTCAAGGCATGCTTCCCTGTGAGAGCTAAGGACAGGGCACAACCCTCCCGCATCCTGCTTGACTGTAGAAGGAGCTGCTAACGTCCTCATGTTAGTGGCAGGGAAAGGTTGTGAGAAAAGCATGTGGAATCGTTGTGCCTGAACCCACGTGTATCTGAGTTGAATACAGCGATTTCCAAAGTCCTTCTTCATCAGAGTGTAGCTAGGTTCCCACTCGCATGTCCGAGTGGGTAGCAGACATCTGCCTCCCATGCATACCCACTTCTGAGAGTTGAGCTTCTGGCCTGTAACCCTACCTCCTGCCTGCAGCTACCTTTCGCTTCCAAAAGGCCTAGGCTCGCTGCTTCACCGAAGTGTTGGGAGAGGTAACTGGAATCTGCCGGCACACAAGACTAGTGCCTCCAAGCTCAATGCAGCGATTTCCCAGTAATTCCTGGGGTAGACTGGTGCTACATACTAAGTTCCATATGTGAGAGGGTAACTGAACGCCTTGTCCAAAATCATCTTACTGCTGAGAGTTGAGCTCACCCTCAGTCGCTCACAGTTCCACACTGCCTGCAGAGTGAGTTTCCCACGTCTTCACCAGAGACTTTTGCCAGAGGCCTCTGAGACGCAAGTTAACAATGCAGACCTGGAGGGTATCTCCAGGTGCAGTAGAGTGGTGATCTGGGAACCTCCTTACTCAGAATACTGCTACCTTCACACTGTCATAAGAATGCAGCTAGTTGAGAGCTGGCTTCTAGGCATGCTTCCCTGTGAGAGCTGAGGACAGGGCAGAACCCTCCCGCATCCTGCCTGACTGTAGACGTACCTGCTAACCTCCTTATGTTAGTGGCTGGGATAGGTTGTGGGAAAAGCATGTGTAAGCATTGGGCCTGAACTCCCGTGTATCTGAGTTGAATACAGCGATTTCCAACATCCTTCTTCAATAGGAGTGTAGCTAGGTTCCAACTCCCATGTCCGAGTGGGTAGCAGACATCTGCCTCCCATGCATACACACTTCTGAGAGTTGAGCTTATGGCCTGTAAGCCTACATCCTGCCTGCCGCTACCTTTCGCTTCCAAAAGGCCTAGGCTCGCTGCTTGACGCAAGTGTTGGGAGAGGTAACTGGAATCTCCCGGCACACAAGACGAGTGCCTCCAAGCTCAATCGAGCGATTTCCTAGTAATTCCTGGGGTAGACTGGTGCTACATACTAAGTTCCATACGTGAGTAGGTAGTTGAACGCCTTGTCCAAAAACATCTTACTTCTGAGAGTTGAGCTCACCCTCAGTCCCTCACAGTTCCACACTGCCTGCAGAGTGAGTTTCGCACGTCTTCACCAGAGACGTTTGCCAGAGGCTTCTGAGACGCAAGTTAACAATGCAGCCCTGGAGGGTATCTCCAGGTGCAGTAGAGTGGTAATCTGGGAACCTCCTGTCTCAGAATACTGCTACCTTCACCCTGCCATAAGAATGCAGCTAGTTGACCGCTGGCTTCAAGGCATGCTTCCCTGTGAGAGCTAAGGACAGGGCACAACCCTCCCGCATCCTGCTTGACTGTAGAAGGAGCTGCTAACGTCCTCATGTTAGTGGCAGGGAAAGGTTGTGAGAAAAGCATGTGGACTCGTTGTGCCTGAACCCACGTGTATCTGAGTTGAATACAGCGATTTCCAAAGTCCTTCTTCATCAGAGTGTAGCTAGGTTCCCACTCGCATGTACGAGTGGGTAGCAGACATCTGCCTCCCATGCATACCCACTTCTGAGAGTTGAGCTTCTGGCCTGTAACCCTACCTCCTGCCTGCAGCTACATTTCGCTTCCAAAAGGCCTAGGCTCGCTGCTTCACCGAAGTGTTGGGAGAGGTAACTGGAATCTCCCGGCACACAAGACTAGTGCCTCCAAGCTCAATGCAGCGATTTCCCAGTAATTCCTGGGGTAGACTGGTGCTACATACTAAGTTCCATATGTGAGAGGGTAACTGAACGCCTTGTCCAAAATCATCTTACTGCTGAGAGTTGAGCTCACCCTCAGTCCCTCACAGTTCCACACTGCCTGCAGAGTGAGTTTCCCACGTCTTCACCAGAGACTTTTGCCAGAGGCCTCTGAGACGCAAGTTAACAATGCAGACCTGGAGGGTATCTCCAGGTGCAGTAGAGTGGTGATCTGGGAACCTCCTTACTCAGAATACTGCTACCTTCACACTGTCATAAGAATGCAGCTAGTTGAGAGCTGGCTTCTAGGCATGCTTCCCTGTGAGAGCTGAGGACAGGGCAGAACCCTCCCGCATCCTGCCTGACTGTAGACGTACCTGCTAACCTCCTTATGTTAGTGGCTGGGATAGGTTGTGGGAAAAGCATGTGTAAGCATTGGGCCTGAACTCCCGTGTATCTGAGTTGAATACAGCGATTTCCAACATCCTTCTTCAATAGGAGTGTAGCTAGGTTCCAACTCCCATGTCCGAGTGGGTAGCAGACATCTGCCTCCCATGCATACACACTTCTGAGAGTTGAGCTTATGGCCTGTAAGCCTACATCCTGCCTGCAGCTACCTTTCGCTTCCAAAAGGCCTAGGCTCGCTGCTTGACGCAAGTGTTGGGAGAGGTAACTGGAATCTCCCGGCACACAAGACGAGTGCCTCCAAGCTCAATCGAGCGATTTCCTAGTAATTCCTGGGGTAGACTGGTGCTACATACTAAGTGCCATACGTGAGTAGGTAGTTGAACGCCTTGTCCCAAAACATCTTACTTCTGAGAGTTGAGCTCACCCTCAGTCCCTCACAGTTCCACACTGCCTGCAGAGTGAGTTTCGCACGTCTTCACCAGAGACGTTTGCCAGAGGCTTCTGAGACGCAAGTTAACAATGCAGCCCTGGAGGGTATCTCCAGGTGCAGTAGAGTGGTGATCTGGGAACCTCCTGTCTCAGAATACTGCTACCTTCACCCTGCCATAAGAATGCAGCTAGTTGACAGCTGGCTTCAAGGCATGCTTCCCTGTGAGAGCTAAGGACAGGGCACAACCCTCCCGCATCCTGCTTGACTGTAGAAGGAGCTGCTAACGTCCTCATGTTAGTGGCAGGGAAAGGTTGTGAGAAAAGCATGTGGAATCGTTGTGCCTGAACCCACGTGTATCTGAGTTGAATACAGCGATTTCCAAAGTCCTTCTTCATCAGAGTGTAGCTAGGTTCCCACTCGCATGTCCGAGTGGGTAGCAGACATCTGCCTCCCATGCATACCCACTTCTGAGAGTTGAGCTTCTGGCCTGTAACCCTACCTCCTGCCTGCAGCTACCTTTCGCTTCCAAAAGGCCTAGGCTCGCTGCTTCACCGAAGTGTTGGGAGAGGTAACTGGAATCTGCCGGCACACAAGACTAGTGCCTCCAAGCTCAATGCAGCGATTTCCCAGTAATTCCTGGGGTAGACTGGTGCTACATACTAAGTTCCATATGTGAGAGGGTAACTGAACGCCTTGTCCAAAATCATCTTACTGCTGAGAGTTGAGCTCACCCTCAGTCCCTCACAGTTCCACACTGCCTGCAGAGTGAGTTTCCCACGTCTTCACCAGAGACTTTTGCCAGAGGCCTCTGAGACGCAAGTTAACAATGCAGACCTGGAGGGTATCTCCAGGTGCAGTAGAGTGGTGATCTGGGAACCTCCTTACTCAGAATACTGCTACCTTCACACTGTCATAAGAATGCAGCTAGTTGAGAGCTGGCTTCTAGGCATGCTTCCCTGTGAGAGCTGAGGACAGGGCAGAACCCTCCCGCATCCTGCCTGACTGTAGACGTACCTGCTAACCTCCTTATGTTAGTGGCTGGGATAGGTTGTGGGAAAAGCATGTGTAAGCATTGGGCCTGAACTCCCGTGTATCTGAGTTGAATACAGCGATTTCCAACATCCTTCTTCAATAGGAGTGTAGCTAGGTTCCAACTCCCATGTCCGAGTGGGTAGCAGACATCTGCCTCCCATGCATACACACTTCTGAGAGTTGAGCTTATGGCCTGTAAGCCTACATCCTGCCTGCCGCTACCTTTCGCTTCCAAAAGTCCTAGGCTCGCTGCTTGACGCAAGTGTTGGGAGAGGTAACTGGAATCTCCCGGCACACAAGACGAGTGCCTCCAAGCTCAATCGAGCGATTTCCTAGTAATTCCTGGGGTAGACTGGTGCTACATACTAAGTGCCATACGTGAGTAGGTAGTTGAACGCCTTGTCCAAAAACATCTTACTTCTGAGAGTTGAGCTCACCCTCAGTCCCTCACAGTTCCACACTGCCTGCAGAGTGAGTTTCGCACGTCTTCACCAGAGACGTTTGCCAGAGGCTTCTGAGACGCAAGTTAACAATGCAGCCCTGGAGGGTATCTCCAGGTGCAGTAGAGTGGTAATCTGAGAACCTCCTGTCTCAGAATACTGCTACCTTCACCCTGCCATAAGAATGCAGCTAGTTGACAGCTGGCTTCAAGGCATGCTTCCCTGTGAGAGCTAAGGACAGGGCACAACCCTCCCGCATCCTGCTTGACTGTAGAAGGAGCTGCTAACGTCCTCATGTTAGTGGCAGGGAAAGGTTGTGAGAAAAGCATGTGGAATCGTTGTGCCTGAACCCACGTGTATCTGAGTTGAATACAGCGATTTCCAAAGTCCTTCTTCATCAGAGTGTAGCTAGGTTCCCACTCGCATGTCCGAGTGGGTAGCAGACATCTGCCTCCCATGCATACCCACTTCTGAGAGTTGAGCTTCTGGCCTGTAACCCTACCTCCTGCCTGCAGCTACCTTTCGCTTCCAAAAGGCCTAGGCTCGCTGCTTCACCGAAGTGTTGGGAGAGGTAACTGGAATCTGCCGGCACACAAGACTAGTGCCTCCAAGCTCAATGCAGCGATTTCCCAGTAATTCCTGGGGTAGACTGGTGCTACATACTAAGTTCCATATGTGAGAGGGTAACTGAACGCCTTGTCCAAAATCATCTTACTGCTGAGAGTTGAGCTCACCCTCAGTCCCTCACAGTTCCACACTGCCTGCAGAGTGAGTTTCCCACGTCTTCACCAGAGACTTTTGCCAGAGGCCTCTGAGACGCAAGTTAACAATGCAGACCTGGAGGGTATCTCCAGGTGCAGTAGAGTGGTGATCTGGGAACCTCCTTACTCAGAATACTGCTACCTTCACACTGTCATAAGAATGCAGCTAGTTGAGAGCTGGCTTCTAGGCATGCTTCCCTGTGAGAGCTGAGGACAGGGCAGAACCCTCCCGCATCCTGCCTGACTGTAGACGTACCTGCTAACCTCCTTATGTTAGTGGCTGGGATAGGTTGTGGGAAAAGCATGTGTAAGCATTGGGCCTGAACTCCCGTGTATCTGAGTTGAATACAGCGATTTCCAACATCCTTCTTCAATAGGAGTGTAGCTAGGTTCCAACTCCCATGTCCGAGTGGGTAGCAGACATCTGCCTCCCATGCATACACACTTCTGAGAGTTGAGCTTATGGCCTGTAAGCCTACATCCTGCCTGCCGCTACCTTTCGCTTCCAAAAGGCCTAGGCTCGCTGCTTGACGCAAGTGTTGGGAGAGGTAACTGGAATCTCCCGGCACACAAGACGAGTGCCTCCAAGCTCAATCGAGCGATTTCCTAGTAATTCCTGGGGTAGACTGGTGCTACATACTAAGTGCCATACGTGAGTAGGTAGTTGAACGCCTTGTCCAAAAACATCTTACTTCTGAGAGTTGAGCTCACCCGCAGTCCCTCACAGTTCCACACTGCCTGCAGAGTGAGTTTCGCACGTCTTCACCAGAGACGTTTGCCAGAGGCTTCTGAGACGCAAGTTAACAATGCAGCCCTGGAGGGTATCTCCAGGTGCAGTAGAGTGGTAATCTGGGAACCTCCTGTCTCAGAATACTGCTACCTTCACCCTGCCATAAGAATGCAGCTAGTTGACCGCTGGCTTCAAGGCATGCTTCCCTGTGAGAGCTAAGGACAGGGCACAACCCTCCCGCATCCTGCTTGACTGTAGAAGGAGCTGCTAACGTCCTCATGTTAGTGGCAGGGAAAGGTTGTGAGAAAAGCATGTGGAATCGTTGTGCCTGAACCCACGTGTATCTGAGTTGAATACAGCGATTTCCAAAGTCCTTCTTCATCAGAGTGTAGCTAGGTTCCCACTCGCATGTCCGAGTGGGTAGCAGACATCTGCCTCCCATGCATACCCACTTCTGAGAGTTGAGCTTCTGGCCTGTAACCCTACCTCCTGCCTGCAGCTACCTTTCGCTTCCAAAAGGCCTAGGCTCGCTGCTTCACCGAAGTGTTGGGAGAGGTAACTGGAATCTGCCGGCACACAAGACTAGTGCCTCCAAGCTCAATGCAGCGATTTCCCAGTAATTCCTGGGGTAGACTGGTGCTACATACTAAGTTCCATATGTGAGAGGGTAACTGAACGCCTTGTCCAAAATCATCTTACTGCTGAGAGTTGAGCTCACCCTCAGTCCCTCACAGTTCCACACTGCCTGCAGAGTGAGTTTCCCACGTCTTCACCAGAGACTTTTGCCAGAGGCCTCTGAGACGCAAGTTAACAATGCAGACCTGGAGGGTATCTCCAGGTGCAGTAGAGTGGTGATCTGGGAACCTCCTTACTCAGAATACTGCTACCTTCACACTGTCATAAGAATGCAGCTAGTTGAGAGCTGGCTTCTAGGCATGCTTCCCTGTGAGAGCTGAGGACAGGGCAGAACCCTCCCGCATCCTGCCTGACTGTAGACGTACCTGCTAACCTCCTTATGTTAGTGGCTGGGATAGGTTGTGGGAAAAGCATGTGTAAGCATTGGGCCTGAACTCCCGTGTATCTGAGTTGAATACAGCGATTTCCAACATCCTTCTTCAATAGGAGTGTAGCTAGGTTCCAACTCCCATGTCCGAGTGGGTAGCAGACATCTGCCTCCCATGCATACACACTTCTGAGAGTTGAGCTTATGGCCTGTAAGCCTACATCCTGCCTGCCGCTACCTTTCGCTTCCAAAAGGCCTAGGCTCGCTGCTTGACGCAAGTGTTGGGAGAGGTAACTGGAATCTCCCGGCACACAAGACGAGTGCCTCCAAGCTCAATCGAGCGATTTCCTAGTAATTCCTGGGGTAGACTGGTGCTACATACTAAGTGCCATACGTGAGTAGGTAGTTGAACGCCTTGTCCAAAAACATCTTACTTCTGAGAGTTGAGCTCACCCTCAGTCCCTCACAGTTCCACACTGCCTGCAGAGTGAGTTTCGCACGTCTTCACCAGAGACGTTTGCCAGAGGCTTCTGAGACGCAAGTTAACAATGCAGCCCTGGAGGGTATCTCCAGGTGCAGTAGAGTGGTAATCTGGGAACCTCCTGTCTCAGAATACTGCTACCTTCACCCTGCCATAAGAATGCAGCTAGTTGACAGCTGGCTTCAAGGCATGCTTCCCTGTGAGAGCTAAGGACAGGGCACAACCCTCCCGCATCCTGCTTGACTGTAGAAGGAGCTGCTAACGTCCTCATGTTAGTGGCAGGGAAAGGTTGTGAGAAAAGCATGTGGAATCGTTGTGCCTGAACCCACGTGTATCTGAGTTGAATACAGCGATTTCCAAAGTCCTTCTTCATCAGAGTGTAGCTAGGTTCCCACTCGCATGTCCGAGTGGGTAGCAGACATCTGCCTCCCATGCATACCCACTTCTGAGAGTTGAGCTTCTGGCCTGTAACCCTACCTCCTGCCTGCAGCTACCTTTCGCTTCCAAAAGGCCTAGGCTCGCTGCTTCACCGAAGTGTTGGGAGAGGTAACTGGAATCTGCCGGCACACAAGACTAGTGCCTCCAAGCTCAATGCAGCGATTTCCCAGTAATTCCTGGGGTAGACTGGTGCTACATACTAAGTTCCATATGTGAGAGGGTAACTGAACGCCTTGTCCAAAATCATCTTACTGCTGAGAGTTGAGCTCACCCTCAGTCCCTCACAGTTCCACACTGCCTGCAGAGTGAGTTTCCCACGTCTTCACCAGAGACTTTTGCCAGAGGCCTCTGAGACGCAAGTTAACAATGCAGACCTGGAGGGTATCTCCAGGTGCAGTAGAGTGGTGATCTGGGAACCTCCTTACTCAGAATACTGCTACCTTCACACTGTCATAAGAATGCAGCTAGTTGAGAGCTGGCTTCTAGGCATGCTTCCCTGTGAGAGCTGAGGACAGGGCAGAACCCTCCCGCATCCTGCCTGACTGTAGACGTACCTGCTAACCTCCTTATGTTAGTGGCTGGGATAGGTTGTGGGAAAAGCATGTGTAAGCATTGGGCCTGAACTCCCGTGTATCTGAGTTGAATACAGCGATTTCCAACATCCTTCCTCAATAGGAGTGTAGCTAGGTTCCAACTCCCATGTCCGAGTGGGTAGCAGACATCTGCCTCCCATGCATACACACTTCTGAGAGTTGAGCTTATGGCCTGTAAGCCTACATCCTGCCTGCCGCTACCTTTCGCTTCCAAAAGGCCTAGGCTCGCTGCTTGACGCAAGTGTTGGGAGAGGTAACTGGAATCTCCCGGCACACAAGACGAGTGCCTCCAAGCTCAATCGAGCGATTTCCTAGTAATTCCTGGGGTAGACTGGTGCTACATACTAAGTGCCATACGTGAGTAGGTAGTTGAACGCCTTGTCCAAAAACATCTTACTTCTGAGAGTTGAGCTCACCCTCAGTCCCTCACAGTTCCACACTGCCTGCAGAGTGAGTTTCGCACGTCTTCACCAGAGACGTTTGCCAGAGGCTTCTGAGACGCAAGTTAACAATGCAGCCCTGGAGGGTATCTCCAGGTGCAGTAGAGTGGTAATCTGGGAACCTCCTGTCTCAGAATACTGCTACCTTCACCCTGCCATAAGAATGCAGCTAGTTGACAGCTGGCTTCAAGGCATGCTTCCCTGTGAGAGCTAAGGACAGGGCACAACCCTCCCGCATCCTGCTTGACTGTAGAAGGAGCTGCTAACGTCCTCATGTTAGTGGCAGGGAAAGGTTGTGAGAAAAGCATGTGGAATCGTTGTGCCTGAACCCACGTGTATCTGAGTTGAATACAGCGATTTCCAAAGTCCTTCTTCATCAGAGTGTAGCTAGGTTCCCACTCGCATGTCCGAGTGGGTAGCAGACATCTGCCTCCCATGCATACCCACTTCTGAGAGTTGAGCTTCTGGCCTGTAACCCTACCTCCTGCCTGCAGCTACCTTTCGCTTCCAAAAGGCCTAGGCTCGCTGCTTCACCGAAGTGTTGGGAGAGGTAACTGGAATCTGCCGGCACACAAGACTAGTGCCTCCAAGCTCAATGCAGCGATTTCCCAGTAATTCCTGGGGTAGACTGGTGCTACATACTAAGTTCCATATGTGAGAGGGTAACTGAACGCCTTGTCCAAAATCATCTTACTGCTGAGAGTTGAGCTCACCCTCAGTCCCTCACAGTTCCACACTGCCTGCAGAGTGAGTTTCCCACGTCTTCACCAGAGACTTTTGCCAGAGGCCTCTGAGACGCAAGTTAACAATGCAGACCTGGAGGGTATCTCCAGGTGCAGTAGAGTGGTGATCTGGGAACCTCCTTACTCAGAATACTGCTACCTTCACACTGTCATAAGAATGCAGCTAGTTGAGAGCTGGCTTCTAGGCATGCTTCCCTGTGAGAGCTAAGGACAGGGCACAACCCTCCCGCATCCTGCCTGACTGTAGACGTACCTGCTAACCTCCTTATGTTAGTGGCTGGGATAGGTTGTGGGAAAAGCATGTGTAAGCATTGGGCCTGAACTCCCGTGTATCTGAGTTGAATACAGCGATTTCCAACATCCTTCTTCAATAGGAGTGTAGCTAGGTTCCAACTCCCATGTCCGAGTGGGTAGCAGACATCTGCCTCCCATGCATACACACTTCTGAGAGTTGAGCTAATGGCCTGTAAGCCTACATCCTGCCTGCCGCTACCTTTCGCTTCCAAAAGGCCTAGGCTCGCTGCTTGACGCAAGTGTTGGGAGAGGTAACTGGAATCTCCCGGCACACAAGACGAGTGCCTCCAAGCTCAATCGAGCGATTTCCTAGTAATTCCTGGGGTAGACTGGTGCTACATACTAAGTGCCATACGTGAGTAGGTAGTTGAACGCCTTGTCCAAAAACATCTTACTTCTGAGAGTTGAGCTCACCCTCAGTCCCTCACAGTTCCACACTGCCTGCAGAGTGAGTTTCGCACGTCTTCACCAGAGACGTTTGCCAGAGGCTTCTGAGACGCAAGTTAACAATGCAGCCCTGGAGGGTATCTCCAGGTGCAGTAGAGTGGTAATCTGGGAACCTCCTGTCTCAGAATACTGCTACCTTCACCCTGCCATAAGAATGCAGCTAGTTGACAGCTGGCTTCAAGGCATGCTTCCCTGTGAGAGCTAAGGACAGGGCACAACCCTCCCGCATCCTGCTTGACTGTAGAAGGAGCTGCTAACGTCCTCATGTTAGTGGCAGGGAAAGGTTGTGAGAAAAGCATGTGGAATCGTTGTGCCTGAACCCACGTGTATCTGAGTTGAATACAGCGATTTCCAAAGTCCTTCTTCATCAGAGTGTAGCTAGGTTCCCACTCGCATGTCCGAGTGGGTAGCAGACATCTGCCTCCCATGCATACCCACTTCTGAGAGTTGAGCTTCTGGCCTGTAACCCTACCTCCTGCCTGCAGCTACCTTTCGCTTCCAAAAGGCCTAGGCTCGCTGCTTCACCGAAGTGTTGGGAGAGGTAACTGGAATCTGCCGGCACACAAGACTAGTGCCTCCAAGCTCAATGCAGCGATTTCCCAGTAATTCCTGGGGTAGACTGGTGCTACATACTAAGTTCCATATGTGAGAGGGTAACTGAACGCCTTGTCCAAAATCATCTTACTGCTGAGAGTTGAGCTCACCCTCAGTCCCTCACAGTTCCACACTGCCTGCAGAGTGAGTTTCCCACGTCTTCACCAGAGACTTTTGCCAGAGGCCTCTGAGACGCAAGTTAACAATGCAGACCTGGAGGGTATCTCCAGGTGCAGTAGAGTGGTGATCTGGGAACCTCCTTACTCAGAATACTGCTACCTTCACACTGTCATAAGAATGCAGCTAGTTGAGAGCTGGCTTCTAGGCATGCTTCCCTGTGAGAGCTGAGGACAGGGCAGAACCCTCCCGCATCCTGCCTGACTGTAGACGTACCTGCTAACCTCCTTATGTTAGTGGCTGGGATAGGTTGTGGGAAAAGCATGTGTAAGCATTGGGCCTGAACTCCCGTGTATCTGAGTTGAATACAGCGATTTCCAACATCCTTCCTCAATAGGAGTGTAGCTAGGTTCCAACTCCCATGTCCGAGTGGGTAGCAGACATCTGCCTCCCATGCATACACACTTCTGAGAGTTGAGCTTATGGCCTGTAAGCCTACATCCTGCCTGCCGCTACCTTTCGCTTCCAAAAGGCCTAGGCTCGCTGCTTGACGCAAGTGTTGGGAGAGGTAACTGGAATCTCCCGGCACACAAGACGAGTGCCTCCAAGCTCAATCGAGCGATTTCCTAGTAATTCCTGGGGTAGACTGGTGCTACATACTAAGTGCCATACGTGAGTAGGTAGTTGAACGCCTTGTCCAAAAACATCTTACTTCTGAGAGTTGAGCTCACCCTCAGTCCCTCACAGTTCCACACTGCCTGCAGAGTGAGTTTCGCACGTCTTCACCAGAGACGTTTGCCAGAGGCTTCTGAGACGCAAGTTAACAATGCAGCCCTGGAGGGTATCTCCAGGTGCAGTAGAGTGGTAATCTGGGAACCTCCTGTCTCAGAATACTGCTACCTTCACCCTGCCATAAGAATGCAGCTAGTTGACAGCTGGCTTCAAGGCATGCTTCCCTGTGAGAGCTAAGGACAGGGCACAACCCTCCCGCATCCTGCTTGACTGTAGAAGGAGCTGCTAACGTCCTCATGTTAGTGGCAGGGAAAGGTTGTGAGAAAAGCATGTGGAATCGTTGTGCCTGAACCCACGTGTATCTGAGTTGAATACAGCGATTTCCAAAGTCCTTCTTCATCAGAGTGTAGCTAGGTTCCCACTCGCATGTCCGAGTGGGTAGCAGACATCTGCCTCCCATGCATACCCACTTCTGAGAGTTGAGCTTCTGGCCTGTAACCCTACCTCCTGCCTGCAGCTACCTTTCGCTTCCAAAAGGCCTAGGCTCGCTGCTTCACCGAAGTGTTGGGAGAGGTAACTGGAATCTGCCGGCACACAAGACTAGTGCCTCCAAGCTCAATGCAGCGATTTCCCAGTAATTCCTGGGGTAGACTGGTGCTACATACTAAGTTCCATATGTGAGAGGGTAACTGAACGCCTTGTCCAAAATCATCTTACTGCTGAGAGTTGAGCTCACCCTCAGTCCCTCACAGTTCCACACTGCCTGCAGAGTGAGTTTCCCACGTCTTCACCAGAGACTTTTGCCAGAGGCCTCTGAGACGCAAGTTAACAATGCAGACCTGGAGGGTATCTCCAGGTGCAGTAGAGTGGTGATCTGGGAACCTCCTTACTCAGAATACTGCTACCTTCACACTGTCATAAGAATGCAGCTAGTTGAGAGCTGGCTTCTAGGCATGCTTCCCTGTGAGAGCTAAGGACAGGGCACAACCCTCCCGCATCCTGCCTGACTGTAGACGTACCTGCTAACCTCCTTATGTTAGTGGCTGGGATAGGTTGTGGGAAAAGCATGTGTAAGCATTGGGCCTGAACTCCCGTGTATCTGAGTTGAATACAGCGATTTCCAACATCCTTCTTCAATAGGAGTGTAGCTAGGTTCCAACTCCCATGTCCGAGTGGGTAGCAGACATCTGCCTCCCATGCATACACACTTCTGAGAGTTGAGCTAATGGCCTGTAAGCCTACATCCTGCCTGCCGCTACCTTTCGCTTCCAAAAGGCCTAGGCTCGCTGCTTGACGCAAGTGTTGGGAGAGGTAACTGGAATCTCCCGGCACACAAGACGAGTGCCTCCAAGCTCAATCGAGCGATTTCCTAGTAATTCCTGGGGTAGACTGGTGCTACATACTAAGTGCCATACGTGAGTAGGTAGTTGAACGCCTTGTCCAAAAACATCTTACTTCTGAGAGTTGAGCTCACCCTCAGTCCCTCACAGTTCCACACTGCCTGCAGAGTGAGTTTCGCACGTCTTCACCAGAGACGTTTGCCAGAGGCTTCTGAGACGCAAGTTAACAATGCAGCCCTGGAGGGTATCTCCAGGTGCAGTAGAGTGGTAATCTGGGAACCTCCTGTCTCAGAATACTGCTACCTTCACCCTGCCATAAGAATGCAGCTAGTTGACAGCTGGCTTCAAGGCATGCTTCCCTGTGAGAGCTAAGGACAGGGCACAACCCTCCCGCATCCTGCTTGACTGTAGAAGGAGCTGCTAACGTCCTCATGTTAGTGGCAGGGAAAGGTTGTGAGAAAAGCATGTGGAATCGTTGTGCCTGAACCCACGTGTATCTGAGTTGAATACAGCGATTTCCAAAGTCCTTCTTCATCAGAGTGTAGCTAGGTTCCCACTCGCATGTCCGAGTGGGTAGCAGACATCTGCCTCCCATGCATACCCACTTCTGAGAGTTGAGCTTCTGGCCTGTAACCCTACCTCCTGCCTGCAGCTACCTTTCGCTTCCAAAAGGCCTAGGCTCGCTGCTTCACCGAAGTGTTGGGAGAGGTAACTGGAATCTGCCGGCACACAAGACTAGTGCCTCCAAGCTCAATGCAGCGATTTCCCAGTAATTCCTGGGGTAGACTGGTGCTACATACTAAGTTCCATATGTGAGAGGGTAACTGAACGCCTTGTCCAAAATCATCTTACTGCTGAGAGTTGAGCTCACCCTCAGTCCCTCACAGTTCCACACTGCCTGCAGAGTGAGTTTCCCACGTCTTCACCAGAGACTTTTGCCAGAGGCCTCTGAGACGCAAGTTAACAATGCAGACCTGGAGGGTATCTCCAGGTGCAGTAGAGTGGTGATCTGGGAACCTCCTTACTCAGAATACTGCTACCTTCACACTGTCATAAGAATGCAGCTAGTTGAGAGCTGGCTTCTAGGCATGCTTCCCTGTGAGAGCTGAGGACAGGGCAGAACCCTCCCGCATCCTGCCTGACTGTAGACGTACCTGCTAACCTCCTTATGTTAGTGGCTGGGATAGGTTGTGGGAAAAGCATGTGTAAGCATTGGGCCTGAACTCCCGTGTATCTGAGTTGAATACAGCGATTTCCAACATCCTTCTTCAATAGGAGTGTAGCTAGGTTCCAACTCCCATGTCCGAGTGGGTAGCAGACATCTGCCTCCCATGCATACACACTTCTGAGAGTTGAGCTTATGGCCTGTAAGCCTACATCCTGCCTGCCGCTACCTTTCGCTTCCAAAAGGCCTAGGCTCGCTGCTTGACGCAAGTGTTGGGAGAGGTAACTGGAATCTCCCGGCACACAAGACGAGTGCCTCCAAGCTCAATCGAGCGATTTCCTAGTAATTCCTGGGGTAGACTGGTGCTACATACTAAGTGCCATACGTGAGTAGGTAGTTGAACGCCTTGTCCAAAAACATCTTACTTCTGAGAGTTGAGCTCACCCTCAGTGCCTCACAGTTCCACACTGCCTGCAGAGTGAGTTTCGCACGTCTTCACCAGAGACGTTTGCCAGAGGCTTCTGAGACGCAAGTTAACAATGCAGCCCTGGAGGGTATCTCCAGGTGCAGTAGAGTGGTAATCTGGGAACCTCCTGTCTCAGAATACTGCTACCTTCACCCTGCCATAAGAATGCAGCTAGTTGACAGCTGGCTTCAAGGCATGCTTCCCTGTGAGAGCTAAGGACAGGGCACAACCCTCCCGCATCCTGCTTGACTGTAGAAGGAGCTGCTAACGTCCTCATGTTAGTGGCAGGGAAAGGTTGTGAGAAAAGCATGTGGAATCGTTGTGCCTGAACCCACGTGTATCTGAGTTGAATACAGCGATTTCCAAAGTCCTTCTTCATCAGAGTGTAGCTAGGTTCCCACTCGCATGTCCGAGTGGGTAGCAGACATCTGCCTCCCATGCATACCCACTTCTGAGAGTTGAGCTTCTGGCCTGTAACCCTACCTCCTGCCTGCAGCTACCTTTCGCTTCCAAAAGGCCTAGGCTCGCTGCTTCACCGAAGTGTTGGGAGAGGTAACTGGAATCTGCCGGCACACAAGACTAGTGCCTCCAAGCTCAATGCAGCGATTTCCCAGTAATTCCTGGGGTAGACTGGTGCTACATACTAAGTTCCATATGTGAGAGGGTAACTGAACGCCTTGTCCAAAATCATCTTACTGCTGAGAGTTGAGCTCACCCTCAGTCCCTCACAGTTCCACACTGCCTGCAGAGTGAGTTTCCCACGTCTTCACCAGAGACTTTTGCCAGAGGCCTCTGAGACGCAAGTTAACAATGCAGACCTGGAGGGTATCTCCAGGTGCAGTAGAGTGGTGATCTGGGAACCTCCTTACTCAGAATACTGCTACCTTCACACTGTCATAAGAATGCAGCTAGTTGAGAGCTGGCTTCTAGGCATGCTTCCCTGTGAGAGCTGAGGACAGGGCAGAACCCTCCCGCATCCTGCCTGACTGTAGACGTACCTGCTAACCTCCTTATGTTAGTGGCTGGGATAGGTTGTGGGAAAAGCATGTGTAAGCATTGGGCCTGAACTCCCGTGTATCTGAGTTGAATACAGCGATTTCCAACATCCTTCTTCAATAGGAGTGTAGCTAGGTTCCAACTCCCATGTCCGAGTGGGTAGCAGACATCTGCCTCCCATGCATACACACTTCTGAGAGTTGAGCTAATGGCCTGTAAGCCTACATCCTGCCTGCCGCTACCTTTCGCTTCCAAAAGGCCTAGGCTCGCTGCTTGACGCAAGTGTTGGGAGAGGTAACTGGAATCTCCCGGCACACAAGACGAGTGCCTCCAAGCTCAATCGAGCGATTTCCTAGTAATTCCTGGGGTAGACTGGTGCTACATACTAAGTTCCATACGTGAGTAGGTAGTTGAACGCCTTGTCCAAAAACATCTTACTTCTGAGAGTTGAGCTCACCCTCAGTCCCTCACAGTTCCACACTGCCTGCAGAGTGAGTTTCGCACGTCTTCACCAGAGACGTTTGCCAGAGGCTTCTGAGACGCAAGTTAACAATGCAGCCCTGGAGGGTATCTCCAGGTGCAGTAGAGTGGTAATCTGGGAACCTCCTGTCTCAGAATACTGCTACCTTCACCCTGCCATAAGAATGCAGCTAGTTGACAGCTGGCTTCAAGGCATGCTTCCCTGTGAGAGCTAAGGACAGGGCACAACCCTCCCGCATCCTGCTTGACTGTAGAAGGAGCTGCTAACGTCCTCATGTTAGTGGCAGGGAAAGGTTGTGAGAAAAGCATGTGGAATCGCTGTGCCTGAACCCACGTGTATCTGAGTTGAATACAGCGATTTCCAAAGTCCTTCTTCATCAGAGTGTAGCTAGGTTCCCACTCGCATGTCCGAGTGGGTAGCAGACATCTGCCTCCCATGCATACCCACTTCTGAGAGTTGAGCTTCTGGCCTGTAACCCTACCTCCTGCCTGCAGCTACCTTTCGCTTCCAAAAGGCCTAGGCTCGCTGCTTCACCGAAGTGTTGGGAGAGGTAACTGGAATCTGCCGGCACACAAGACTAGTGCCTCCAAGCTCAATGCAGCGATTTCCCAGTAATTCCTGGGGTAGACTGGTGCTACATACTAAGTTCCATATGTGAGAGGGTAACTGAACGCCTTGTCCAAAATCATCTTACTGCTGAGAGTTGAGCTCACCCTCAGTCCCTCACAGTTCCACACTGCCTGCAGAGTGAGTTTCCCACGTCTTCACCAGAGACTTTTGCCAGAGGCCTCTGAGACGCAAGTTAACAATGCAGACCTGGAGGGTATCTCCAGGTGCAGTAGAGTGGTGATCTGGGAACCTCCTTACTCAGAATACTGCTACCTTCACACTGTCATAAGAATGCAGCTAGTTGAGAGCTGGCTTCTAGGCATGCTTCCCTGTGAGAGCTGAGGACAGGGCAGAACCCTCCCGCATCCTGCCTGACTGTAGACGTACCTGCTAACCTCCTTATGTTAGTGGCTGGGATAGGTTGTGGGAAAAGCATGTGTAAGCATTGGGCCTGAACTCCCGTGTATCTGTGTTGAATACAGCGATTTCCAACATCCTTCTTCAATAGGAGTGTAGCTAGGTTCCAACTCCCATGTCCGAGTGGGTAGCAGACATCTGCCTCCCATGCATACACACTTCTGAGAGTTGAGCTTATGGCCTGTAAGCCTACATCCTGCCTGCAGCTACCTTTCGCTTCCAAAAGGCCTAGGCTCGCTGCTTGACGCAAGTGTTGGGAGAGGTAACTGGAATCTCCCGGCACACAAGACGAGTGCCTCCAAGCTCAATCGAGCGATTTCCTAGTAATTCCTGGGGTAGACTGGTGCTACATACTAAGTGCCATACGTGAGTAGGTAGTTGAACGCCTTGTCCAAAAACATCTTACTTCTGAGAGTTGAGCTCACCCTCAGTCCCTCACAGTTCCACACTGCCTGCAGAGTGAGTTTCGCACGTCTTCACCAGAGACGTTTGCCAGAGGCTTCTGAGACGCAAGTTAACAATGCAGCCCTGGAGGGTATCTCCAGGTGCAGTAGAGTGGTAATCTGGGAACCTCCTGTCTCAGAATACTGCTACCTTCACCCTGCCATAAGAATGCAGCTAGTTGACAGCTGGCTTCAAGGCATGCTTCCCTGTGAGAGCTAAGGACAGGGCACAACCCTCCCGCATCCTGCTTGACTGTAGAAGGAGCTGCTAACGTCCTCATGTTAGTGGCAGGGAAAGGTTGTGAGAAAAGCATGTGGAATCGTTGTGCCTGAACCCACGTGTATCTGAGTTGAATACAGCGATTTCCAAAGTCCTTCTTCATCAGAGTGTAGCTAGGTTCCCACTCGCATGTCCGAGTGGGTAGCAGACATCTGCCTCCCATGCATACCCACTTCTGAGAGTTGAGCTTCTGGCCTGTAACCCTACCTCCTGCCTGCAGCTACCTTTCGCTTCCAAAAGGCCTAGGCTCGCTGCTTCACCGTAGTGTTGGGAGAGGTAACTGGAATCTCCCGGCACACAAGACTAGTGCCTCCAAGCTCAATGCAGCGATTTCCCAGTAATTCCTGGGGTAGACTGGTGCTACATACTAAGTTCCATATGTGAGAGGGTAACTGAACGCCTTGTCCAAAATCATCTTACTGCTGAGAGTTGAGCTCACCCTCAGTCCCTCACAGTTCCACACTGCCTGCAGAGTGAGTTTCCCACGTCTTCACCAGAGACTTTTGCCAGAGGCCTCTGAGACGCAAGTTAACAATGCAGACCTGGAGGGTATCTCCAGGTGCAGTAGAGTGGTGATCTGGGAACCTCCTTACTCAGAATACTGCTACCTTCACACTGTCATAAGAATGCAGCTAGTTGAGAGCTGGCTTCTAGGCATGCTTCCCTGTGAGAGCTGAGGACAGGGCAGAACCCTCCCGCATCCTGCCTGACTGTAGACGTACCTGCTAACCTCCTTATGTTAGTGGCTGGGATAGGTTGTGGGAAAAGCATGTGTAAGCATTGGGCCTGAACTCCCGTGTATCTGAGTTGAATACAGCGATTTCCAACATCCTTCTTCAATAGGAGTGTAGCTAGGTTCCAACTCCCATGTCCGAGTGGGTAGCAGACATCTGCCTCCCATGCATACACACTTCTGAGAGTTGAGCTTATGGCCTGTAAGCCTACATCCTGCCTGCAGCTACCTTTCGCTTCCAAAAGGCCTAGGCTCGCTGCTTGACGCAAGTGTTGGGAGAGGTAACTGGAATCTCCCGGCACACAAGACGAGTGCCTCCAAGCTCAATCGAGCGATTTCCTAGTAATTCCTGGGGTAGACTGGTGCTACATACTAAGTGCCATACGTGAGTAGGTAGTTGAACGCCTTGTCCAAAAACATCTTACTTCTGAGAGTTGAGCTCACCCTCAGTGCCTCACAGTTCCACACTGCCTGCAGAGTGAGTTTCGCACGTCTTCACCAGAGACGTTTGCCAGAGGCTTCTGAGACGCAAGTTAACAATGCAGCCCTGGAGGGTATCTCCAGGTGCAGTAGAGTGGTAATCTGGGAACCTCCTGTCTCAGAATACTGCTACCTTCACCCTGCCATAAGAATGCAGCTAGTTGACAGCTGGCTTCAAGGCATGCTTCCCTGTGAGAGCTAAGGACAGGGCACAACCCTCCCGCATCCTGCTTGACTGTAGAAGGAGCTGCTAACGTCCTCATGTTAGTGGCAGGGAAAGGTTGTGAGAAAAGCATGTGGAATCGTTGTGCCTGAACCCACGTGTATCTGAGTTGAATACAGCGATTTCCAAAGTCCTTCTTCATCAGAGTGTAGCTAGGTTCCCACTCGCATGTCCGAGTGGGTAGCAGACATCTGCCTCCCATGCATACCCACTTCTGAGAGTTGAGCTTCTGGCCTGTAACCCTACCTCCTGCCTGCAGCTACCTTTCGCTTCCAAAAGGCCTAGGCTCGCTGCTTCACCGAAGTGTTGGGAGAGGTAACTGGAATCTGCCGGCACACAAGACTAGTGCCTCCAAGCTCAATGCAGCGATTTCCCAGTAATTCCTGGGGTAGACTGGTGCTACATACTAAGTTCCATATGTGAGAGGGTAACTGAACGCCTTGTCCAAAATCATCTTACTGCTGAGAGTTGAGCTCACCCTCAGTCCCTCACAGTTCCACACTGCCTGCAGAGTGAGTTTCCCACGTCTTCACCAGAGACTTTTGCCAGAGGCCTCTGAGACGCAAGTTAACAATGCAGACCTGGAGGGTATCTCCAGGTGCAGTAGAGTGGTGATCTGGGAACCTCCTTACTCAGAATACTGCTACCTTCACACTGTCATAAGAATGCAGCTAGTTGAGAGCTGGCTTCTAGGCATGCTTCCCTGTGAGAGCTGAGGACAGGGCAGAACCCTCCCGCATCCTGCCTGACTGTAAACGTACCTGCTAACCTCCTTATGTTAGTGGCTGGGATAGGTTGTGGGAAAAGCATGTGTAAGCATTGGGCCTGAACTCCCGTGTATCTGAGTTGAATACAGCGATTTCCAACATCCTTCTTCAATAGGAGTGTAGCTAGGTTCCAACTCCCATGTCCGAGTGGGTAGCAGACATCTGCCTCCCATGCATACACACTTCTGAGAGTTGAGCTAATGGCCTGTAAGCCTACATCCTGCCTGCCGCTACCTTTCGCTTCCAAAAGGCCTAGGCTCGCTGCTTGACGCAAGTGTTGGGAGAGGTAACTGGAATCTCCCGGCACACAAGACGAGTGCCTCCAAGCTCAATCGAGCGATTTCCTAGTAATTCCTGGGGTAGACTGGTGCTACATACTAAGTGCCATACGTGAGTAGGTAGTTGAACGCCTTGTCCAAAAACATCTTACTTCTGAGAGTTGAGCTCACCCTCAGTCCCTCACAGTTCCACACTGCCTGCAGAGTGAGTTTCGCACGTCTTCACCAGAGACGTTTGCCAGAGGCTTCTGAGACGCAAGTTAACAATGCAGCCCTGGAGGGTATCTCCAGGTGCAGTAGAGTGGTAATCTGGGAACCTCCTGTCTCAGAATACTGCTACCTTCACCCTGCCATAAGAATGCAGCTAGTTGACAGCTGGCTTCAAGGCATGCTTCCCTGTGAGAGCTAAGGACAGGGCACAACCCTCCCGCATCCTGCTTGACTGTAGAAGGAGCTGCTAACGTCCTCATGTTAGTGGCAGGGAAAGGTTGTGAGAAAAGCATGTGGAATCGTTGTGCCTGAACCCACGTGTATCTGAGTTGAATACAGCGATTTCCAAAGTCCTTCTTCATCAGAGTGTAGCTAGGTTCCCACTCGCATGTCCGAGTGGGTAGCAGACATCTGCCTCCCATGCATACCCACTTCTGAGAGTTGAGCTTCTGGCCTGTAACCCTACCTCCTGCCTGCAGCTACCTTTCGCTTCCAAAAGGCCTAGGCTCGCTGCTTCACCGAAGTGTTGGGAGAGGTAACTGGAATCTGCCGGCACACAAGACTAGTGCCTCCAAGCTCAATGCAGCGATTTCCCAGTAATTCCTGGGGTAGACTGGTGCTACATACTAAGTTCCATATGTGAGAGGGTAACTGAACGCCTTGTCCAAAATCATCTTACTGCTGAGAGTTGAGCTCACCCTCAGTCCCTCACAGTTCCACACTGCCTGCAGAGTGAGTTTCCCACGTCTTCACCAGAGACTTTTGCCAGAGGCCTCTGAGACGCAAGTTAACAATGCAGACCTGGAGGGTATCTCCAGGTGCAGTAGAGTGGTGATCTGGGAACCTCCTTACTCAGAATACTGCTACCTTCACACTGTCATAAGAATGCAGCTAGTTGAGAGCTGGCTTCTAGCCATGCTTCCCTGTGAGAGCTGAGGACAGGGCAGAACCCTCCCGCATCCTGCCTGACTGTAGACGTACCTGCTAACCTCCTTATGTTAGTGGCTGGGATAGGTTGTGGGAAAAGCATGTGTAAGCATTGGGCCTGAACTCCCGTGTATCTGAGTTGAATACAGCGATTTCCAACATCCTTCTTCAATAGGAGTGTAGCTAGGTTCCAACTCCCATGTCCGAGTGGGTAGCAGACATCTGCCTCCCATGCATACACACTTCTGAGAGTTGAGCTAATGGCCTGTAAGCCTACATCCTGCCTGCCGCTACCTTTCGCTTCCAAAAGGCCTAGGCTCGCTGCTTGACGCAAGTGTTGGGAGAGGTAACTGGAATCTCCCGGCACACAAGACGAGTGCCTCCAAGCTCAATCGAGCGATTTCCTAGTAATTCCTGGGGTAGACTGGTGCTACATACTAAGTGCCATACGTGAGTAGGTAGTTGAACGCCTTGTCCAAAAACATCTTACTTCTGAGAGTTGAGCTCACCCTCAGTCCCTCACAGTTCCACACTGCCTGCAGAGTGAGTTTCGCACGTCTTCACCAGAGACGTTTGCCAGAGGCTTCTGAGACGCAAGTTAACAATGCAGCCCTGGAGGGTATCTCCAGGTGCAGTAGAGTGGTAATCTGGGAACCTCCTGTCTCAGAATACTGCTACCTTCACCCTGCCATAAGAATGCAGCTAGTTGACAGCTGGCTTCAAGGCATGCTTCCCTGTGAGAGCTAAGGACAGGGCACAACCCTCCCGCATCCTGCTTGACTGTAGAAGGAGCTGCTAACGTCCTCATGTTAGTGGCAGGGAAAGGTTGTGAGAAAAGCATGTGGAATCGCTGTGCCTGAACCCACGTGTATCTGAGTTGAATACAGCGATTTCCAAAGTCCTTCTTCATCAGAGTGTAGCTAGGTTCCCACTCGCATGTCCGAGTGGGTAGCAGACATCTGCCTCCCATGCATACCCACTTCTGAGAGTTGAGCTTCTGGCCTGTAACCCTACCTCCTGCCTGCAGCTACCTTTCGCTTCCAAAAGGCCTAGGCTCGCTGCTTCACCGAAGTGTTGGGAGAGGTAACTGGAATCTGCCGGCACACAAGACTAGTGCCTCCAAGCTCAATGCAGCGATTTCCCAGTAATTCCTGGGGTAGACTGGTGCTACATACTAAGTTCCATATGTGAGAGGGTAACTGAACGCCTTGTCCAAAATCATCTTACTGCTGAGAGTTGAGCTCACCCTCAGTCCCTCACAGTTCCACACTGCCTGCAGAGTGAGTTTCCCACGTCTTCACCAGAGACTTTTGCCAGAGGCCTCTGAGACGCAAGTTAACAATGCAGACCTGGAGGGTATCTCCAGGTGCAGTAGAGTGGTGATCTGGGAACCTCCTTACTCAGAATACTGCTACCTTCACACTGTCATAAGAATGCAGCTAGTTGAGAGCTGGCTTCTAGGCATGCTTCCCTGTGAGAGCTGAGGACAGGGCAGAACCCTCCCGCATCCTGCCTGACTGTAGACGTACCTGCTAACCTCCTTATGTTAGTGGCTGGGATAGGTTGTGGGAAAAGCATGTGTAAGCATTGGGCCTGAACTCCCGTGTATCTGTGTTGAATACAGCGATTTCCAACATCCTTCTTCAATAGGAGTGTAGCTAGGTTCCAACTCCCATGTCCGAGTGGGTAGCAGACATCTGCCTCCCATGCATACACACTTCTGAGAGTTGAGCTTATGGCCTGTAAGCCTACATCCTGCCTGCAGCTACCTTTCGCTTCCAAAAGGCCTAGGCTCGCTGCTTGACGCAAGTGTTGGGAGAGGTAACTGGAATCTCCCGGCACACAAGACGAGTGCCTCCAAGCTCAATCGAGCGATTTCCTAGTAATTCCTGGGGTAGACTGGTGCTACATACTAAGTGCCATACGTGAGTAGGTAGTTGAACGCCTTGTCCAAAAACATCTTACTTCTGAGAGTTGAGCTCACCCTCAGTCCCTCACAGTTCCACACTGCCTGCAGAGTGAGTTTCGCACGTCTTCACCAGAGACGTTTGCCAGAGGCTTCTGAGACGCAAGTTAACAATGCAGCCCTGGAGGGTATCTCCAGGTGCAGTAGAGTGGTAATCTGGGAACCTCCTGTCTCAGAATACTGCTACCTTCACCCTGCCATAAGAATGCAGCTAGTTGACAGCTGGCTTCAAGGCATGCTTCCCTGTGAGAGCTAAGGACAGGGCACAACCCTCCCGCATCCTGCTTGACTGTAGAAGGAGCTGCTAACGTCCTCATGTTAGTGGCAGGGAAAGGTTGTGAGAAAAGCATGTGGAATCGTTGTGCCTGAACCCACGTGTATCTGAGTTGAATACAGCGATTTCCAAAGTCCTTCTTCATCAGAGTGTAGCTAGGTTCCCACTCGCATGTCCGAGTGGGTAGCAGACATCTGCCTCCCATGCATACCCACTTCTGAGAGTTGAGCTTCTGGCCTGTAACCCTACCTCCTGCCTGCAGCTACCTTTCGCTTCCAAAAGGCCTAGGCTCGCTGCTTCACCGAAGTGTTGGGAGAGGTAACTGGAATCTGCCGGCACACAAGACTAGTGCCTCCAAGCTCAATGCAGCGATTTCCCAGTAATTCCTGGGGTAGACTGGTGCTACATACTAAGTTCCATATGTGAGAGGGTAACTGAACGCCTTGTCCAAAATCATCTTACTGCTGAGAGTTGAGCTCACCCTCAGTCCCTCACAGTTCCACACTGCCTGCAGAGTGAGTTTCCCACGTCTTCACCAGAGACTTTTGCCAGAGGCCTCTGAGACGCAAGTTAACAATGCAGACCTGGAGGGTATCTCCAGGTGCAGTAGAGTGGTGATCTGGGAACCTCCTTACTCAGAATACTGCTACCTTCACACTGTCATAAGAATGCAGCTAGTTGAGAGCTGGCTTCTAGGCATGCTTCCCTGTGAGAGCTGAGGACAGGGCAGAACCCTCCCGCATCCTGCCTGACTGTAGACGTACCTGCTAACCTCCTTATGTTAGTGGCTGGGATAGGTTGTGGGAAAAGCATGTGTAAGCATTGGGCCTGAACTCCCGTGTATCTGAGTTGAATACAGCGATTTCCAACATCCTTCTTCAATAGGAGTGTAGCTAGGTTCCAACTCCCATGTCCGAGTGGGTAGCAGACATCTGCCTCCCATGCATACACACTTCTGAGAGTTGAGCTTATGGCCTGTAAGCCTACATCCTGCCTGCAGCTACCTTTCGCTTCCAAAAGGCCTAGGCTCGCTGCTTGACGCAAGTGTTGGGAGAGGTAACTGGAATCTCCCGGCACACAAGACGAGTGCCTCCAAGCTCAATCGAGCGATTTCCTAGTAATTCCTGGGGTAGACTGGTGCTACATACTAAGTGCCATACGTGAGTAGGTAGTTGAACGCCTTGTCCAAAAACATCTTACTTCTGAGAGTTGAGCTCACCCTCAGTGCCTCACAGTTCCACACTGCCTGCAGAGTGAGTTTCGCACGTCTTCACCAGAGACGTTTGCCAGAGGCTTCTGAGACGCAAGTTAACAATGCAGCCCTGGAGGGTATCTCCAGGTGCAGTAGAGTGGTAATCTGGGAACCTCCTGTCTCAGAATACTGCTACCTTCACCCTGCCATAAGAATGCAGCTAGTTGACAGCTGGCTTCAAGGCATGCTTCCCTGTGAGAGCTAAGGACAGGGCACAACCCTCCCGCATCCTGCTTGACTGTAGAAGGAGCTGCTAACGTCCTCATGTTAGTGGCAGGGAAAGGTTGTGAGAAAAGCATGTGGAATCGTTGTGCCTGAACCCACGTGTATCTGAGTTGAATACAGCGATTTCCAAAGTCCTTCTTCATCAGAGTGTAGCTAGGTTCCCACTCGCATGTCCGAGTGGGTAGCAGACATCTGCCTCCCATGCATACCCACTTCTGAGAGTTGAGCTTCTGGCCTGTAACCCTACCTCCTGCCTGCCGCTACCTTTCGCTTCCAAAAGGCCTAGGCTCGCTGCTTCACCGAAGTGTTGGGAGAGGTAACTGGAATCTGCCGGCACACAAGACTAGTGCCTCCAAGCTCAATGCAGCGATTTCCCAGTAATTCCTGGGGTAGACTGGTGCTACATACTAAGTTCCATATGTGAGAGGGTAACTGAACGCCTTGTCCAAAATCATCTTACTGCTGAGAGTTGAGCTCACCCTCAGTCCCTCACAGTTCCACACTGCCTGCAGAGTGAGTTTCCCACGTCTTCACCAGAGACTTTTGCCAGAGGCCTCTGAGACGCAAGTTAACAATGCAGACCTGGAGGGTATCTCCAGGTGCAGTAGAGTGGTGATCTGGGAACCTCCTTACTCAGAATACTGCTACCTTCACACTGTCATAAGAATGCAGCTAGTTGAGAGCTGGCTTCTAGGCATGCTTCCCTGTGAGAGCTGAGGACAGGGCAGAACCCTCCCGCATCCTGCCTGACTGTAGACGTACCTGCTAACCTCCTTATGTTAGTGGCTGGGATAGGTTGTGGGAAAAGCATGTGTAAGCATTGGGCCTGAACTCCCGTGTATCTGAGTTGAATACAGCGATTTCCAACATCCTTCTTCAATAGGAGTGTAGCTAGGTTCCAACTCCCATGTCCGAGTGGGTAGCAGACATCTGCCTCCCATGCATACACACTTCTGAGAGTTGAGCTAATGGCCTGTAAGCCTACATCCTGCCTGCCGCTACCTTTCGCTTCCAAAAGGCCTAGGCTCGCTGCTTGACGCAAGTGTTGGGAGAGGTAACTGGAATCTCCCGGCACACAAGACGAGTGCCTCCAAGCTCAATCGAGCGATTTCCTAGTAATTCCTGGGGTAGACTGGTGCTACATACTAAGTGCCATACGTGAGTAGGTAGTTGAACGCCTTGTCCAAAAACATCTTACTTCTGAGAGTTGAGCTCACCCTCAGTCCCTCACAGTTCCACACTGCCTGCAGTGTGAGTTTCGCACTTCTTCACCAGAGACGTTTGCCAGAGGCTTCTGAGACGCAAGTTAACAATGCAGCCCTGGAGGGTATCTCCAGGTGCAGTAGAGTGGTAATCTGGGAACCTCCTGTCTCAGAATACTGCTACCTTCACCCTGCCATAAGAATGCAGCTAGTTGACAGCTGGCTTCAAGGCATGCTTCCCTGTGAGAGCTAAGGACAGGGCACAACCCTCCCGCATCCTGCTTGACTGTAGAAGGAGCTGCTAACGTCCTCATGTTAGTGGCAGGGAAAGGTTGTGAGAAAAGCATGTGGAATCGCTGTGCCTGAACCCACGTGTATCTGAGTTGAATACAGCGATTTCCAAAGTCCTTCTTCATCAGAGTGTAGCTAGGTTCCCACTCGCATGTCCGAGTGGGTAGCAGACATCTGCCTCCCATGCATACCCACTTCTGAGAGTTGAGCTTCTGGCCTGTAACCCTACCTCCTGCCTGCAGCTACCTTTCGCTTCCAAAAGGCCTAGGCTCGCTGCTTCACCGAAGTGTTGGGAGAGGTAACTGGAATCTGCCGGCACACAAGACTAGTGCCTCCAAGCTCAATGCAGCGATTTCCCAGTAATTCCTGGGGTAGACTGGTGCTACATACTAAGTTCCATATGTGAGAGGGTAACTGAACGCCTTGTCCAAAATCATCTTACTGCTGAGAGTTGAGCTCACCCTCAGTCCCTCACAGTTCCACACTGCCTGCAGAGTGAGTTTCCCACGTCTTCACCAGAGACTTTTGCCAGAGGCCTCTGAGACACAAGTTAACAATGCAGACCTGGAGGGTATCTCCAGGTGCAGTAGAGTGGTGATCTGGGAACCTCCTTACTCAGAATACTGCTACCTTCACACTGTCATAAGAATGCAGCTAGTTGAGAGCTGGCTTCTAGGCATGCTTCCCTGTGAGAGCTGAGGACAGGGCAGAACCCTCCCGCATCCTGCCTGACTGTAGACGTACCTGCTAACCTCCTTATGTTAGTGGCTGGGATAGGTTGTGGGAAAAGCATGTGTAAGCATTGGGCCTGAACTCCCGTGTATCTGAGTTGAATACAGCGATTTCCAACATCCTTCTTCAATAGGAGTGTAGCTAGGTTCCAACTCCCATGTCCGAGTGGGTAGCAGACATCTGCCTCCCATGCATACACACTTCTGAGAGTTGAGCTTATGGCCTGTAAGCCTACATCCTGCCTGCAGCTACCTTTCGCTTCCAAAAGGCCTAGGCTCGCTGCTTGACGCAAGTGTTGGGAGAGGTAACTGGAATCTCCCGGCACACAAGACGAGTGCCTCCAAGCTCAATCGAGCGATTTCCTAGTAATTCCTGGGGTAGACTGGTGCTACATACTAAGTGCCATACGTGAGTAGGTAGTTGAACGCCTTGTCCAAAAACATCTTACTTCTGAGAGTTGAGCTCACCCTCAGTCCCTCACAGTTCCACACTGCCTGCAGAGTGAGTTTCACACGTCTTCACCAGAGACGTTTGCCAGAGGCTTCTGAGACGCAAGTTAACAATGCAGCCCTGGAGGGTATCTCCAGGTGCAGTAGAGTGGTAATCTGGGAACCTCCTGTCTCAGAATACTGCTACCTTGACCCTGCCATAAGAATGCAGCTAGTTGACAGCTGGCTTCAAGGCATGCTTCCCTGTGAGTGCTAAGGACAGGGCACAACCCTCCCGCATCCTGCTTGACTGTAGAAGGAGCTGCTAACGTCCTCATGTTAGTGGCAGGGAAAGGTTGTGAGAAAAGCATGTGGAATCGTTGTGCCTGAACCCACGTGTATCTGAGTTGAATACAGCGATTTCCAAAGTCCTTCTTCATCAGAGTGTAGCTAGGTTCCCACTCGCATGTCCGAGTGGGTAGCAGACATCTGCCTCCCATGCATACCCACTTCTGAGAGTTGAGCTTCTGGCCTGTAACCCTACCTCCTGCCTGCAGCTACCTTTCGCTTCCAAAAGGCCTAGGCTCGCTGCTTCACCGAAGTGTTGGGAGAGGTAACTGGAATCTGCCGGCACACAAGACTAGTGCCTCCAAGCTCAATGCAGCGATTTCCCAGTAATTCCTGGGGTAGACTGGTGCTACATACTAAGTTCCATATGTGAGAGGGTAACTGAACGCCTTGTCCAAAATCATCTTACTGCTGAGAGTTGAGCTCACCCTCAGTCCCTCACAGTTCCACACTGCCTGCAGAGTGAGTTTCCCACGTCTTCACCAGAGACTTTTGCCAGAGGCCTCTGAGACGCAAGTTAACAATGCAGACCTGGAGGGTATCTCCAGGTGCAGTAGAGTGGTGATCTGGGAACCTCCTTACTCAGAATACTGCTACCTTCACACTGTCATAAGAATGCAGCTAGTTGAGAGCTGGCTTCTAGGCATGCTTCCCTGTGAGAGCTGAGGACAGGGCAGAACCCTCCCGCATCCTGCCTGACTGTAGACGTACCTGCTAACCTCCTTATGTTAGTGGCTGGGATAGGTTGTGGGAAAAGCATGTGTAAGCATTGGGCCTGAACTCCCGTGTATCTGAGTTGAATACAGCGATTTCCAACATCCTTCTTCAATAGGAGTGTAGCTAGGTTCCAACTCCCATGTCCGAGTGGGTAGCAGACATCTGCCTCCCATGCATACACACTTCTGAGAGTTGAGCTAATGGCCTGTAAGCCTACATCCTGCCTGCCGCTACCTTTCGCTTCCAAAAGGCCTAGGCTCGCTGCTTGACGCAAGTGTTGGGAGAGGTAACTGGAATCTCCCGGCACACAAGACGAGTGCCTCCAAGCTCAATCGAGCGATTTCCTAGTAATTCCTGGGGTAGACTGGTGCTACATACTAAGTGCCATACGTGAGTAGGTAGTTGAACGCCTTGTCCAAAAACATCTTACTTCTGAGAGTTGAGCTCACCCTCAGTCCCTCACAGTTCCACACTGCCTGCAGAGTGAGTTTCGCACGTCTTCACCAGAGACGTTTGCCAGAGGCTTCTGAGACGCAAGTTAACAATGCAGCCCTGGAGGGTATCTCCAGGTGCAGTAGAGTGGTAATCTGGGAACCTCCTGTCTCAGAATACTGCTACCTTGACCCTGCCATAAGAATGCAGCTAGTTGACAGCTGGCTTCAAGGCATGCTTCCCTGTGAGAGCTAAGGACAGGGCACAACCCTCCCGCATCCTGCTTGACTGTAGAAGGAGCTGCTAACGTCCTCATGTTAGTGGCAGGGAAAGGTTGTGAGAAAAGCATGTGGAATCGTTGTGCCTGAACCCACGTGTATCTGAGTTGAATACAGCGATTTCCAAAGTCCTTCTTCATCAGAGTGTAGCTAGGTTCCCACTCGCATGTCCGAGTGGGTAGCAGACATCTGCCTCCCATGCATACCCACTTCTGAGAGTTGAGCTTCTGGCCTGTAACCCTACCTCCTGCCTGCAGCTACCTTTCGCTTCCAAAAGGCCTAGGCTCGCTGCTTCACCGAAGTGTTGGGAGAGGTAACTGGAATCTGCCGGCACACAAGACTAGTGCCTCCAAGCTCAATGCAGCGATTTCCCAGTAATTCCTGGGGTAGACTGGTGCTACATACTAAGTTCCATATGTGAGAGGGTAACTGAACGCCTTGTCCAAAATCATCTTACTGCTGAGAGTTGAGCTCACCCTCAGTCCCTCACAGTTCCACACTGCCTGCAGAGTGAGTTTCCCACGTCTTCACCAGAGACTTTTGCCAGAGGCCTCTGAGACGCAAGTTAACAATGCAGACCTGGAGGGTATCTCCAGGTGCAGTAGAGTGGTGATCTGGGAACCTCCTTACTCAGAATACTGCTACCTTCACACTGTCATAAGAATGCAGCTAGTTGAGAGCTGGCTTCTAGGCATGCTTCCCTGTGAGAGCTGAGGACAGGGCAGAACCCTCCCGCATCCTGCCTGACTGTAGACGTACCTGCTAACCTCCTTATGTTAGTGGCTGGGATAGGTTGTGGGAAAAGCATGTGTAAGCATTGGGCCTGAACTCCCGTGTATCTGAGTTGAATACAGCGATTTCCAACATCCTTCTTCAATAGGAGTGTAGCTAGGTTCCAACTCCCATGTCCGAGTGGGTAGCAGACATCTGCCTCCCATGCATACACACTTCTGAGAGTTGAGCTTATGGCCTGTAAGCCTACATCCTGCCTGCCGCTACCTTTCGCTTCCAAAAGGCCTAGGCTCGCTGCTTGACGCAAGTGTTGGGAGAGGTAACTGGAATCTCCCGGCACACAAGACGAGTGCCTCCAAGCTCAATCGAGCGATTTCCTAGTAATTCCTGGGGTAGACTGGTGCTACATACTAAGTGCCATACGTGAGTAGGTAGTTGAACGCCTTGTCCAAAAACATCTTACTTCTGAGAGTTGAGCTCACCCTCAGTCCCTCACAGTTCCACACTGCCTGCAGAGTGAGTTTCGCACGTCTTCACCAGAGACGTTTGCCAGAGGCTTCTGAGACGCAAGTTAACAATGCAGCCCTGGAGGGTATCTCCAGGTGCAGTAGAGTGGTAATCTGGGAACCTCCTGTCTCAGAATACTGCTACCTTCACCCTGCCATAAGAATGCAGCTAGTTGACAGCTGGCTTCAAGGCATGCTTCCCTGTGAGAGCTAAGGACAGGGCACAACCCTCCCGCATCCTGCTTGACTGTAGAAGGAGCTGCTAACGTCCTCATGTTAGTGGCAGGGAAAGGTTGTGAGAAAAGCATGTGGAATCGTTGTGCCTGAACCCACGTGTATCTGAGTTGAATACAGCGATTTCCAAAGTCCTTCTTCATCAGAGTGTAGCTAGGTTCCCACTCGCATGTCCGAGTGGGTAGCAGACATCTGCCTCCCATGCATACCCACTTCTGAGAGTTGAGCTTCTGGCCTGTAACCCTACCACCTGCCTGCAGCTACCTTTCGCTTCCAAAAGGCCTAGGCTCGCTGCTTCACCGAAGTGTTGGGAGAGGTAACTGGAATCTGCCGGCACACAAGACTAGTGCCTCCAAGCTCAATGCAGCGATTTCCCAGTAATTCCTGGGGTAGACTGGTGCTACATACTAAGTTCCATATGTGAGAGGGTAACTGAACGCCTTGTCCAAAATCATCTTACTGCTGAGAGTTGAGCTCACGCTCAGTCCCTCACAGTTCCACACTGCCTGCAGAGTGAGTTTCCCACGTCTTCACCAGAGACGTTTGCCAGAGGCTTCTGAGACGCAAGTTAACAATGCAGCCCTGGAAGGTATCTCCAGGTGCAGTAGAGTGGTAATCTGGGAACCTCCTGTCTCAGAATACTGCTACCTTCACCCTGCCATAAGAATGCAGCTAGTTGACAGCTGGCTTCAAGGTATGCTTCCCTGTGAGAGCTAAGGACAGGGCACAACCCTCCCGCATCCTGCTTGACTGTAGAAGGAGCTGCTAACGTCCTCATGTTAGTGGCAGGGAAAGGTTGTGAGAAAAGCATGTGGAATCGTTGTGCCTGAACCCACGTGTATCTGAGTTGAATACAGCGATTTCCAAAGTCCTTCTTCATCAGAGTGTAGCTAGGTTCCCACTCGCATGTCCGAGTGGGTAGCAGACATCTGCCTCCCATGCATACCCACTTCTGAGAGTTGAGCTTCTGGCCTGTAACCCTACCTCCTGCCTGCAGCTACCTTTCGCTTCCAAAAGGCCTAGGCTCGCTGCTTCACCGAAGTGTTGGGAGAGGTAACTGGAATCTGCCGGCACACAAGACGAGTGCCTCCAAGCTCAATGCAGCGATTTCCCAGTAATTCCTGGGGTAGACTGGTGCTACATACTAAGTTCCATATGTGAGAGGGTAACTGAACGCCTTGTCCAAAATCATCTTACTGCTGAGAGTTGAGCTCACGCTCAGTCCCTCACAGTTCCACACTGCCTGCAGAGTGAGTTTCCCACGTCTTCACCAGAGACGTTTGCCAGAGGCTTCTGAGACGCAAGTTAACAATGCAGCCCTGGAAGGTATCTCCAGGTGCAGTAGAGTGGTAATCTGGGAACCTCCTGTCTCAGAATACTGCTACCTTCACCCTGCCATAAGAATGCAGCTAGTTGACAGCTGGCTTCAAGGCATGCTTCCCTGTGAGAGCTAAGGACAGGGCACAACCCTCCCGCATCCTGCTTGACTGTAGAAGGAGCTGCTAACGTCCTCATGTTAGTGGCAGGGAAAGGTTGTGAGAAAAGCATGTGGAATCGTTGTGCCTGAACCCACGTGTATCTGAGTTGAATACAGCGATTTCCAAAGTCCTTCTTCATCAGAGTGTAGCTAGGTTCCCACTCGCATGTCCGAGTGGGTAGCAGACATCTGCCTCCCATGCATACCCACTTCTGAGAGTTGAGCTTCTGGCCTGTAACCCTACCTCCTGCCTGCAGCTACCTTTCGCTTCCAAAAGGCCTAGGCTCGCTGCTTCACCGAAGTGTTGGGAGAGGTAACTGGAATCTGCCGGCACACAAGACTAGTGCCTCCAAGCTCAATGCAGCGATTTCCCAGTAATTCCTGGGGTAGACTGGTGCTACATACTAAGTTCCATATGTGAGAGGGTAACTGAACGCCTTGTCCAAAATCATCTTACTGCTGAGAGTTGAGCTCACCCTCAGTCCCTCACAGTTCCACACTGCCTGCAGAGTGAGTTTCCCACGTCTTCACCAGAGACTTTTGCCAGAGGCCTCTGAGACGCAAGTTAACAATGCAGACCTGGAGGGTATCTCCAGGTGCAGTAGAGTGGTGATCTGGGAACCTCCTGTCTCAGAATACTGCTACCTTCACACTGTCATAAGAATGCAGCTAGTTGAGAGCTGGCTTCTAGGCATGCTTCCCTGTGAGAGCTGAGGACAGGGCAGAACCCTCCCGCATCCTGCCTGACTGTAGACGTACCTGCTAACCTCCTTATGTTAGTGGCTGGGATAGGTTGTGGGAAAAGCATGTGTAAGCATTGGGCCTGAACTCCCGTGTATCTGAGTTGAATACAGCGATTTCCAACATCCTTCTTCAATAGGAGTGTAGCTAGGTTCCAACTCCCATGTCCGAGTGGGTAGCAGACATCTGCCTCCCATGCATACACACTTCTGAGAGTTGAGCTTATGGCCTGTAAGCCTACATCCTGCCTGCAGCTACCTTTCGCTTCCAAAAGGCCTAGGCTCGCTGCTTGACGCAAGTGTTGGGAGAGGTAACTGGAATCTCCCGGCACACAAGACGAGTGCCTCCAAGCTCAATCGAGCGATTTCCTAGTAATTCCTGGGGTAGACTGGTGCTACATACTAAGTGCCATACGTGAGTAGGTAGTTGAACGCCTTGTCCAAAAACATCTTACTTCTGAGAGTTGAGCTCACCCTCAGTCCCTCACAGTTCCACACTGCCTGCAGAGTGAGTTTCGCACGTCTTCACCAGAGACGTTTGCCAGAGGCTTCTGAGACGCAAGTTAACAATGCAGCCCTGGAGGGTATCTCCAGGTGCAGTAGAGTGGTAATCTGGGAACCTCCTGTCTCAGAATACTGCTACCTTGACCCTGCCATAAGAATGCAGCTAGTTGACAGCTGGCTTCAAGGCATGCTTCCCTGTGAGAGCTAAGGACAGGGCACAACCCTCCCGCATCCTGCTTGACTGTAGAAGGAGCTGCTAACGTCCTCATGTTAGTGGCAGGGAAAGGTTGTGAGAAAAGCATGTGGAATCGTTGTGCCTGAACCCACGTGTATCTGAGTTGAATACAGCGATTTCCAAAGTCCTTCTTCATCAGAGTGTAGCTAGGTTCCCACTCGCATGTCCGAGTGGGTAGCAGACATCTGCCTCCCATGCATACCCACTTCTGAGAGTTGAGCTTCTGGCCTGTAACCCTACCTCCTGCCTGCAGCTACCTTTCGCTTCCAAAAGGCCTAGGCTCGCTGCTTCACCGAAGTGTTGGGAGAGGTAACTGGAATCTGCCGGCACACAAGACTAGTGCCTCCAAGCTCAATGCAGCGATTTCCCAGTAATTCCTGGGGTAGACTGGTGCTACATACTAAGTTCCATATGTGAGAGGGTAACTGAACGCCTTGTCCAAAATCATCTTACTGCTGAGAGTTGAGCTCACCCTCAGTCCCTCACAGTTCCACACTGCCTGCAGAGTGAGTTTCCCACGTCTTCACCAGAGACTTTTGCCAGAGGCCTCTGAGACGCAAGTTAACAATGCAGACCTGGAGGGTATCTCCAGGTGCAGTAGAGTGGTGATCTGGGAACCTCCTTACTCAGAATACTGCTACCTTCACACTGTCATAAGAATGCAGCTAGTTGAGAGCTGGCTTCTAGGCATGCTTCCCTGTGAGAGCTGAGGACAGGGCAGAACCCTCCCGCATCCTGCCTGACTGTAGACGTACCTGCTAACCTCCTTATGTTAGTGGCTGGGATAGGTTGTGGGAAAAGCATGTGTAAGCATTGGGCCTGAACTCCCGTGTATCTGAGTTGAATACAGCGATTTCCAACATCCTTCTTCAATAGGAGTGTAGCTAGGTTCCAACTCCCATGTCCGAGTGGGTAGCAGACATCTGCCTCCCATGCATACACACTTCTGAGAGTTGAGCTAATGGCCTGTAAGCCTACATCCTGCCTGCCGCTACCTTTCGCTTCCAAAAGGCCTAGGCTCGCTGCTTGACGCAAGTGTTGGGAGAGGTAACTGGAATCTCCCGGCACACAAGACGAGTGCCTCCAAGCTCAATCGAGCGATTTCCTAGTAATTCCTGGGGTAGACTGGTGCTACATACTAAGTTCCATACGTGAGTAGGTAGTTGAACGCCTTGTCCAAAAACATCTTACTTCTGAGAGTTGAGCTCACCCTCAGTCCCTCACAGTTCCACACTGCCTGCAGAGTGAGTTTCGCACGTCTTCACCAGAGACGTTTGCCAGAGGCTTCTGAGACGCAAGTTAACAATGCAGCCCTGGAGGGTATCTCCAGGTGCAGTAGAGTGGTAATCTGGGAACCTCCTGTCTCAGAATACTGCTACCTTGACCCTGCCATAAGAATGCAGCTAGTTGACAGCTGGCTTCAAGGCATGCTTCCCTGTGAGAGCTAAGGACAGGGCACAACCCTCCCGCATCCTGCTTGACTGTAGAAGGAGCTGCTAACGTCCTCATGTTAGTGGCAGGGAAAGGTTGTGAGAAAAGCATGTGGAATCGTTGTGCCTGAACCCACGTGTATCTGAGTTGAATACAGCGATTTCCAAAGTCCTTCTTCATCAGAGTGTAGCTAGGTTCCCACTCGCATGTCCGAGTGGGTAGCAGACATCTGCCTCCCATGCATACCCACTTCTGAGAGTTGAGCTTCTGGCCTGTAACCCTACCTCCTGCCTGCAGCTACCTTTCGCTTCCAAAAGGCCTAGGCTCGCTGCTTCACCGAAGTGTTGGGAGAGGTAACTGGAATCTGCCGGCACACAAGACTAGTGCCTCCAAGCTCAATGCAGCGATTTCCCAGTAATTCCTGGGGTAGACTGGTGCTACATACTAAGTTCCATATGTGAGAGGGTAACTGAACGCCTTGTCCAAAATCATCTTACTGCTGAGAGTTGAGCTCACCCTCAGTCCCTCACAGTTCCACACTGCCTGCAGAGTGAGTTTCCCACGTCTTCACCAGAGACTTTTGCCAGAGGCCTCTGAGACGCAAGTTAACAATGCAGACCTGGAGGGTATCTCCAGGTGCAGTAGAGTGGTGATCTGGGAACCTCCTTACTCAGAATACTGCTACCTTCACACTGTCATAAGAATGCAGCTAGTTGAGAGCTGGCTTCTAGGCATGCTTCCCTGTGAGAGCTGAGGACAGGGCAGAACCCTCCCGCATCCTGCCTGACTGTAGACGTACCTGCTAACCTCCTTATGTTAGTGGCTGGGATAGGTTGTGGGAAAAGCATGTGTAAGCATTGGGCCTGAACTCCCGTGTATCTGAGTTGAATACAGCGATTTCCAACATCCTTCTTCAATAGGAGTGTAGCTAGGTTCCAACTCCCATGTCCGAGTGGGTAGCAGACATCTGCCTCCCATGCATACACACTTCTGAGAGTTGAGCTAATGGCCTGTAAGCCTACATCCTGCCTGCCGCTACCTTTCGCTTCCAAAAGGCCTAGGCTCGCTGCTTGACGCAAGTGTTGGGAGAGGTAACTGGAATCTCCCGGCACACAAGACGAGTGCCTCCAAGCTCAATCGAGCGATTTCCTAGTAATTCCTGGGGTAGACTGGTGCTACATACTAAGTGCCATACGTGAGTAGGTAGTTGAACGCCTTGTCCAAAAACATCTTACTTCTGAGAGTTGAGCTCACCCTCAGTCCCTCACAGTTCCACACTGCCTGCAGAGTGAGTTTCGCACGTCTTCACCAGAGACGTTTGCCAGAGGCTTCTGAGACGCAAGTTAACAATGCAGCCCTGGAAGGTATCTCCAGGTGCAGTAGAGTGGTAATCTGGGAACCTCCTGTCTCAGAATACTGCTACCTTGACCCTGCCATAAGAATGCAGCTAGTTGACAGCTGGCTTCAAGGCATGCTTCCCTGTGAGAGCTAAGGACAGGGCACAACCCTCCCGCATCCTGCTTGACTGTAGAAGGAGCTGCTAACGTCCTCATGTTAGTGGCAGGGAAAGGTTGTGAGAAAAGCATGTGGAATCGTTGTGCCTGAACCCACGTGTATCTGAGTTGAATACAGCGATTTCCAAAGTCCTTCTTCATCAGAGTGTAGCTAGGTTCCCACTCGCATGTCCGAGTGGGTAGCAGACATCTGCCTCCCATGCATACCCACTTCTGAGAGTTGAGCTTCTGGCCTGTAACCCTACCTCCTGCCTGCAGCTACCTTTCGCTTCCAAAAGGCCTAGGCTCGCTGCTTCACCGAAGTGTTGGGAGAGGTAACTGGAATCTGCCGGCACACAAGACTAGTGCCTCCAAGCTCAATGCAGCGATTTCCCAGTAATTCCTGGGGTAGACTGGTGCTACATACTAAGTTCCATATGTGAGAGGGTAACTGAACGCCTTGTCCAAAATCATCTTACTGCTGAGAGTTGAGCTCACCCTCAGTCCCTCACAGTTCCACACTGCCTGCAGAGTGAGTTTCCAACGTCTTCACCAGAGACTTTTGCCAGAGGCCTCTGAGACGCAAGTTAACAATGCAGACCTGGAGGGTATCTCCAGGTGCAGTAGAGTGGTGATCTGGGAACCTCCTTACTCAGAATACTGCTGCCTTCACACTGTCATAAGAATGCAGCTAGTTGAGAGCTGGCTTCTAGGCATGCTTCCCTGTGAGAGCTGAGGACAGGGCAGAACCCTCCCGCATCCTGCCTGACTGTAGACGTACCTGCTAACCTCCTTATGTTAGTGGCTGGGATAGGTTGTGGGAAAAGCATGTGTAAGCATTGGGCCTGAACTCCCGTGTATCTGAGTTGAATACAGCGATTTCCAACATCCTTCTTCAATAGGAGTGTAGCTAGGTTCCAACTCCCATGTCCGAGTGGGTAGCAGACATCTGCCTCCCATGCATACACACTTCTGAGAGTTGAGCTTATGGCCTGTAAGCCTACATCCTGCCTGCCGCTACCTTTCGCTTCCAAAAGGCCTAGGCTCGCTGCTTGACGCAAGTGTTGGGAGAGGTAACTGGAATCTCCCGGCACACAAGACGAGTGCCTCCAAGCTCAATCGAGCGATTTCCTAGTAATTCCTGGGGTAGACTGGTGCTACATACTAAGTGCCATACGTGAGTAGGTAGTTGAACGCCTTGTCCAAAAACATCTTACTTCTGAGAGTTGAGCTCACCCTCAGTCCCTCACAGTTCCACACTGCCTGCAGAGTGAGTTTCGCACGTCTTCACCAGAGACGTTTGCCAGAGGCTTCTGAGACGCAAGTTAACAATGCAGCCCTGGAGGGTATCTCCAGGTGCAGTAGAGTGGTAATCTGGGAACCTCCTGTCTCAGAATACTGCTACCTTCACCCTGCCATAAGAATGCAGCTAGTTGACAGCTGGCTTCAAGGCATGCTTCCCTGTGAGAGCTAAGGACAGGGCACAACCCTCCCGCATCCTGCTTGACTGTAGAAGGAGCTGCTAACGTCCTCATGTTAGTGGCAGGGAAAGGTTGTGAGAAAAGCATGTGGAATCGTTGTGCCTGAACCCACGTGTATCTGAGTTGAATACAGCGATTTCCAAAGTCCTTCTTCATCAGAGTGTAGCTAGGTTCCCACTCGCATGTCCGAGTGGGTAGCAGACATCTGCCTCCCATGCATACCCACTTCTGAGAGTTGAGCTTCTGGCCTGTAACCCTACCACCTGCCTGCAGCTACCTTTCGCTTCCAAAAGGCCTAGGCTCGCTGCTTCACCGAAGTGTTGGGAGAGGTAACTGGAATCTGCCGGCACACAAGACTAGTGCCTCCAAGCTCAATGCAGCGATTTCCCAGTAATTCCTGGGGTAGACTGGTGCTACATACTAAGTTCCATATGTGAGAGGGTAACTGAACGCCTTGTCCAAAATCATCTTACTGCTGAGAGTTGAGCTCACCCTCAGTCCCTCACAGTTCCACACTGCCTGCAGAGTGAGTTTCCCACGTCTTCACCAGAGACGTTTGCCAGAGGCTTCTGAGACGCAAGTTAACAATGCAGCCCTGGAGGGTATCTCCAGGTGCAGTAGAGTGGTAATCTGGGAACCTCCTGTCTCAGAATACTGCTACCTTCACCCTGCCATAAGAATGCAGCTAGTTGACAGCTGGCTTCAAGGTATGCTTCCCTGTGAGAGCTAAGGACAGGGCACAACCCTCCCGCATCCTGCTTGACTGTAGAAGGAGCTGCTAACGTCCTCATGTTAGTGGCAGGGAAAGGTTGTGAGAAAAGCATGTGGAATCGTTGTGCCTGAACCCACGTGTATCTGAGTTGAATACAGCGATTTCCAAAGTCCTTCTTCATCAGAGTGTAGCTAGGTTCCCACTCGCATGTCCGAGTGGGTAGCAGACATCTGCCTCCCATGCATACCCACTTCTGAGAGTTGAGCTTCTGGCCTGTAACCCTACCTCCTGCCTGCAGCTACCTTTCGCTTCCAAAAGGCCTAGGCTCGCTGCTTCACCGAAGTGTTGGGAGAGGTAACTGGAATCTGCCGGCACACAAGACTAGTGCCTCCAAGCTCAATGCAGCGATTTCCCAGTAATTCCTGGGGTAGACTGGTGCTACATACTAAGTTCCATATGTGAGAGGGTAACTGAACGCCTTGTCCAAAATCATCTTACTGCTGAGAGTTGAGCTCACCCTCAGTCCCTCACAGTTCCACACTGCCTGCAGAGTGAGTTTCCCACGTCTTCACCAGAGACTTTTGCCAGAGGCCTCTGAGACGCAAGTTAACAATGCAGACCTGGAGGGTATCTCCAGGTGCAGTAGAGTGGTGATCTGGGAACCTCCTTACTCAGAATACTGCTACCTTCACACTGTCATAAGAATGCAGCTAGTTGAGAGCTGGCTTCTAGGCATGCTTCCCTGTGAGAGCTGAGGACAGGGCAGAACCCTCCCGCATCCTGCCTGACTGTAGACGTACCTGCTAACCTCCTTATGTTAGTGGCTGGGATAGGTTGTGGGAAAAGCATGTGTAAGCATTGGGCCTGAACTCCCGTGTATCTGAGTTGAATACAGCGATTTCCAACATCCTTCTTCAATAGGAGTGTAGCTAGGTTCCAACTCCCATGTCCGAGTGGGTAGCAGACATCTGCCTCCCATGCATACACACTTCTGAGAGTTGAGCTTATGGCCTGTAAGCCTACATCCTGCCTGCCGCTACCTTTCGCTTCCAAAAGGCCTAGGCTCGCTGCTTGACGCAAGTGTTGGGAGAGGTAACTGGAATCTCCCGGCACACAAGACGAGTGCCTCCAAGCTCAATCGAGCGATTTCCTAGTAATTCCTGGGGTAGACTGGTGCTACATACTAAGTGCCATACGTGAGTAGGTAGTTGAACGCCTTGTCCAAAAACATCTTACTTCTGAGAGTTGAGCTCACCCTCAGTCCCTCACAGTTCCACACTGCCTGCAGAGTGAGTTTCGCACGTCTTCACCAGAGACGTTTGCCAGAGGCTTCTGAGACGCAAGTTAACAATGCAGCCCTGGAAGGTATCTCCAGGTGCAGTAGAGTGGTAATCTGGGAACCTCCTGTCTCAGAATACTGCTACCTTGACCCTGCCATAAGAATGCAGCTAGTTGACAGCTGGCTTCAAGGCATGCTTCCCTGTGAGAGCTAAGGACAGGGCACAACCCTCCCGCATCCTGCTTGACTGTAGAAGGAGCTGCTAACGTCCTCATGTTAGTGGCAGGGAAAGGTTGTGAGAAAAGCATGTGGAATCGTTGTGCCTGAACCCACGTGTATCTGAGTTGAATACAGCGATTTCCAAAGTCCTTCTTCATCAGAGTGTAGCTAGGTTCCCACTCGCATGTCCGAGTGGGTAGCAGACATCTGCCTCCCATGCATACCCACTTCTGAGAGTTGAGCTTCTGGCCTGTAACCCTACCTCCTGCCTGCAGCTACCTTTCGCTTCCAAAAGGCCTAGGCTCGCTGCTTCACCGAAGTGTTGGGAGAGGTAACTGGAATCTGCCGGCACACAAGACTAGGGCCTCCAAGCTCAATGCAGCGATTTCCCAGTAATTCCTGGGGTAGACTGGTGCTACATACTAAGTTCCATATGTGAGAGGGTAACTGAACGCCTTGTCCAAAATCATCTTACTGCTGAGAGTTGAGCTCACCCTCAGTCCCTCACAGTTCCACACTGCCTGCAGAGTGAGTTTCCAACGTCTTCACCAGAGACTTTTGCCAGAGGCCTCTGAGACGCAAGTTAACAATGCAGACCTGGAGGGTATCTCCAGGTGCAGTAGAGTGGTGATCTGGGAACCTCCTTACTCAGAATACTGCTGCCTTCACACTGTGATAAGAATGCAGCTAGTTGAGAGCTGGCTTCTAGGCATGCTTCCCTGTGAGAGCTGAGGACAGGGCAGAACCCTCCCGCATCCTGCCTGACTGTAGACGTACCTGCTAACCTCCTTATGTTAGTGGCTGGGATAGGTTGTGGGAAAAGCATGTGTAAGCATTGGGCCTGAACTCCCGTGTATCTGAGTTGAATACAGCGATTTCCAACATCCTTCTTCAATAGGAGTGTAGCTAGGTTCCAACTCCCATGTCCGAGTGGGTAGCAGACATCTGCCTCCCATGCATACACACTTCTGAGAGTTGAGCTTATGGCCTGTAAGCCTACATCCTGCCTGCCGCTACCTTTCGCTTCCAAAAGGCCTAGGCTCGCTGCTTGACGCAAGTGTTGGGAGAGGTAACTGGAATCTCCCGGCACACAAGACGAGTGCCTCCAAGCTCAATCGAGCGATTTCCTAGTAATTCCTGGGGTAGACTGGTGCTACATACTAAGTGCCATACGTGAGTAGGTAGTTGAACGCCTTGTCCAAAAACATCTTACTTCTGAGAGTTGAGCTCACCCTCAGTCCCTCACAGTTCCACACTGCCTGCAGAGTGAGTTTCGCACGTCTTCACCAGAGACGTTTGCCAGAGGCTTCTGAGACGCAAGTTAACAATGCAGCCCTGGAGGGTATCTCCAGGTGCAGTAGAGTGGTAATCTGGGAACCTCCTGTCTCAGAATACTGCTACCTTCACCCTGCCATAAGAATGCAGCTAGTTGACAGCTGGCTTCAAGGCATGCTTCCCTGTGAGAGCTAAGGACAGGGCACAACCCTCCCGCATCCTGCTTGACTGTAGAAGGAGCTGCTAACGTCCTCATGTTAGTGGCAGGTAAAGGTTGTGAGAAAAGCATGTGGAATCGTTGTGCCTGAACCCACGTGTATCTGAGTTGAATACAGCGATTTCCAAAGTCCTTCTTCATCAGAGTGTAGCTAGGTTCCCACTCGCATGTCCGAGTGGGTAGCAGACATCTGCCTCCCATGCATACCCACTTCTGAGAGTTGAGCTTCTGGCCTGTAACCCTACCACCTGCCTGCAGCTACCTTTCGCTTCCAAAAGGCCTAGGCTCGCTGCTTCACCGAAGTGTTGGGAGAGGTAACTGGAATCTGCCGGCACACAAGACTAGTGCCTCCAAGCTCAATGCAGCGATTTCCTGTAATTCCTGGGGTAGACTGGTGCTACATACTAAGTTCCATATGTGAGAGGGTAACTGAACGCCTTGTCCAAAATCATCTTACTGCTGAGAGTTGAGCTCACCCTCAGTCCCTCACAGTTCCACACTGCCTGCAGAGTGAGTTTCCCACGTCTTCACCAGAGACGTTTGCCAGAGGCTTCTGAGACGCAAGTTAACAATGCAGCCCTGGAAGGTATCTCCAGGTGCAGTAGAGTGGTAATCTGGGAACCTCCTGTCTCAGAATACTGCTACCTTCACCCTGCCATAAGAATGCAGCTAGTTGACAGCTGGCTTCAAGGTATGCTTCCCTGTGAGAGCTAAGGACAGGGCACAACCCTCCCGCATCCTGCTTGACTGTAGAAGGAGCTGCTAACGTCCTCATGTTAGTGGCAGGGAAAGGTTGTGAGAAAAGCATGTGGAATCGTTGTGCCTGAACCCACGTGTATCTGAGTTGAATACAGCGATTTCCAAAGTCCTTCTTCATCAGAGTGTAGCTAGGTTCCCACTCGCATGTCCGAGTGGGTAGCAGACATCTGCCTCCCATGCATACCCACTTCTGAGAGTTGAGCTTCTGGCCTGTAACCCTACCTCCTGCCTGCAGCTACCTTTCGCTTCCAAAAGGCCTAGGCTCGCTGCTTCACCGAAGTGTTGGGAGAGGTAACTGGAATCTGCCGGCACACAAGACTAGTGCCTCCAAGCTCAATGCAGCGATTTCCCAGTAATTCCTGGGGTAGACTGGTGCTACATACTAAGTTCCATATGTGAGAGGGTAACTGAACGCCTTGTCCAAAATCATCTTACTGCTGAGAGTTGAGCTCACCCTCAGTCCCTCACAGTTCCACACTGCCTGCAGAGTGAGTTTCCCACGTCTTCACCAGAGACTTTTGCCAGAGGCCTCTGAGACGCAAGTTAACAATGCAGACCTGGAGGGTATCTCCAGGTGCAGTAGAGTGGTGATCTGGGAACCTCCTTACTCAGAATACTGCTACCTTCACACTGTCATAAGAATGCAGCTAGTTGAGAGCTGGCTTCTAGGCATGCTTCCCTGTGAGAGCTGAGGACAGGGCAGAACCCTCCCGCATCCTGCCTGACTGTAGACGTACCTGCTAACCTCCTTATGTTAGTGGCTGGGATAGGTTGTGGGAAAAGCATGTGTAAGCATTGGGCCTGAACTCCCGTGTATCTGAGTTGAATACAGCGATTTCCAACATCCTTCTTCAATAGGAGTGTAGCTAGGTTCCAACTCCCATGTCCGAGTGGGTAGCAGACATCTGCCTCCCATGCATACACACTTCTGAGAGTTGAGCTTATGGCCTGTAAGCCTACATCCTGCCTGCCGCTACCTTTCGCTTCCAAAAGGCCTAGGCTCGCTGCTTGACGCAAGTGTTGGGAGAGGTAACTGGAATCTCCCGGCACACAAGACGAGTGCCTCCAAGCTCAATCGAGCGATTTCCTAGTAATTCCTGGGGTAGACTGGTGCTACATACTAAGTGCCATACGTGAGTAGGTAGTTGAACGCCTTGTCCAAAAACATCTTACTTCTGAGAGTTGAGCTCACCCTCAGTCCCTCACAGTTCCACACTGCCTGCAGAGTGAGTTTCGCACGTCTTCACCAGAGACGTTTGCCAGAGGCTTCTGAGACGCAAGTTAACAATGCAGCCCTGGAGGGTATCTCCAGGTGCAGTAGAGTGGTAATCTGGGAACCTCCTGTCTCAGAATACTGCTACCTTGACCCTGCCATAAGAATGCAGCTAGTTGACAGCTGGCTTCAAGGCATGCTTCCCTGTGAGAGCTAAGGACAGGGCACAACCCTCCCGCATCCTGCTTGACTGTAGAAGGAGCTGCTAACGTCCTCATGTTAGTGGCAGGGAAAGGTTGTGAGAAAAGCATGTGGAATCGTTGTGCCTGAACCCACGTGTATCTGAGTTGAATACAGCGATTTCCAAAGTCCTTCTTCATCAGAGTGTAGCTAGGTTCCCACTCGCATGTCCGAGTGGGTAGCAGACATCTGCCTCCCATGCATACCCACTTCTGAGAGTTGAGCTTCTGGCCTGTAACCCTACCTCCTGCCTGCAGCTACCTTTCGCTTCCAAAAGGCCTAGGCTCGCTGCTTCACCGAAGTGTTGGGAGAGGTAACTGGAATCTGCCGGCACACAAGACTAGTGCCTCCAAGCTCAATGCAGCGATTTCCCAGTAATTCCTGGGGTAGACTGGTGCTACATCCTAAGTTCCATATGTGAGAGGGTAACTGAACGCCTTGTCCAAAATCATCTTACTGCTGAGAGTTGAGCTCACCCTCAGTCCCTCACAGTTCCACACTGCCTGCAGAGTGAGTTTCCCACGTCTTCACCAGAGACTTTTGCCAGAGGCCTCTGAGACGCAAGTTAACAATGCAGACCTGGAGGGTATCTCCAGGTGCAGTAGAGTGGTGATCTGGGAACCTCCTTACTCAGAATACTGCTGCCTTCACATTGTGATAAGAATGCAGCTAGTTGAGAGCTGGCTTCTAGGCATGCTTCCCTGTGAGAGCTGAGGACAGGGCAGAACCCTCCCGCATCCTGCCTGACTGTAGACGTACCTGCTAACCTCCTTATGTTAGTGGCTGGGATAGGTTGTGGGAAAAGCATGTGTAAGCATTGGGCCTGAACTCCCGTGTATCTGAGTTGAATACAGCGATTTCCAACATCCTTCTTCACTAGGAGTGTAGCTAGGTTCCAACTCCCATGTCCGAGTGGGTAGCAGACATCTGCCTCCCATGCATACACACTTCTGAGAGTTGAGCTTATGGCCTGTAAGCCTACATCCTGCCTGCCGCTACCTTTCGCTTCCAAAAGGCCTAGGCTCGCTGCTTGACGCAAGTGTTGGGAGAGGTAACTGGAATCTCCCGGCACACAAGACGAGTGCCTCCAAGGTCAATCGAGCGATTTCCTAGTAATTCCTGGGGTAGACTGGTGCTACATACTAAGTGCCATACGTGAGTAGGTAGTTGAACGCCTTGTCCAAAAACATCTTACTTCTGAGAGTTGAGCTCACCCTCAGTCCCTCACAGTTCCACACTGCCTGCAGAGTGAGTTTCGCACGTCTTCACCAGAGACGTTTGCCAGAGGCTTCTGAGACGCAAGTTAACAATGCAGCCCTGGAGGGTATCTCCAGGTGCAGTAGAGTGGTAATCTGGGAACCTCCTGTCTCAGAATACTGCTACCTTGACCCTGCCATAAGAATGCAGCTAGTTGACAGCTGGCTTCAAGGCATGCTTCCCTGTGAGAGCTAAGGACAGGGCACAACCCTCCCGCATCCTGCTTGACTGTAGAAGGAGCTGCTAACGTCCTCATGTTAGTGGCAGGGAAAGGTTGTGAGAAAAGCATGTGGAATCGTTGTGCCTGAACCCACGTGTATCTGAGTTGAATACAGCGATTTCCAAAGTCCTTCTTCATCAGAGTGTAGCTAGGTTCCCACTCGCATGTACGAGTGGGTAGCAGACATCTGCCTCCCATGCATACCCACTTCTGAGAGTTGAGCTTCTGGCCTGTAACCCTACCTCCTGCCTGCAGCTACCTTTCGCTTCCAAAAGGCCTAGGCTCGCTGCTTCACCGAAGTGTTGGGAGAGGTAACTGGAATCTCCCGGCACACAAGACTAGTGCCTCCAAGCTCAATGCAGCGATTTCCCAGTAATTCCTGGGGTAGACTGGTGCTACATACTAAGTTCCATATGTGAGAGGGTAACTGAACGCCTTGTCCAAAATCATCTTACTGCTGAGAGTTGAGCTCACCCTCAGTCCCTCACAGTTCCACACTGCCTGCAGAGTGAGTTTCCCACGTCTTCACCAGAGACTTTTGCCAGAGGCCTCTGAGACGCAAGTTAACAATGCAGACCTGGAGGGTATCTCCAGGTGCAGTAGAGTGGTGATCTGGGAACCTCCTTACTCAGAATACTGCTACCTTCACACTGTCATAAGAATGCAGCTAGTTGAGAGCTGGCTTCTAGGCATGCTTCCCTGTGAGAGCTGAGGACAGGGCAGAACCCTCCCGCATCCTGCCTGACTGTAGACGTACCTGCTAACCTCCTTATGTTAGTGGCTGGGATAGGTTGTGGGAAAAGCATGTGTAAGCATTGGGCCTGAACTCCCGTGTATCTGAGGTGAATACAGCGATTTCCAACATCCTTCTTCAATAGGAGTGTAGCTAGGTTCCAACTCCCATGTCCGAGTGGGTAGCAGACATCTGCCTCCCATGCATACACACTTCTGAGAGTTGAGCTAATGGCCTGTAAGCCTACATCCTGCCTGCCGCTACCTTTCGCTTCCAAAAGGCCTAGGCTCGCTGCTTGACGCAAGTGTTGGGAGAGGTAACTGGAATCTCCCGGCACACAAGACGAGTGCCTCCAAGCTCAATCGAGCGATTTCCTAGTAATTCCTGGGGTAGACTGGTGCTACATACTAAGTGCCATACGTGAGTAGGTAGTTGAACGCCTTGTCCAAAAACATCTTACTTCTGAGAGTTGAGCTCACCCTCAGTCCCTCACAGTTCCACACTGCCTGCAGAGTGAGTTTCGCACGTCTTCACCAGAGACGTTTGCCAGAGGCTTCTGAGACGCAAGTTAACAATGCAGCCCTGGAGGGTATCTCCAGGTGCAGTAGAGTGGTAATCTGGGAACCTCCTGTCTCAGAATACTGCTACCTTGACCCTGCCATAAGTATGCAGCTAGTTGACAGCTGGCTTCAAGGCATGCTTCCCTGTGAGAGCTAAGGACAGGGCACAACCCTCCCGCATCCTGCTTGACTGTAGAAGGAGCTGCTAACGTCCTCATGTTAGTGGCAGGGAAAGGTTGTGAGAAAAGCATGTGGAATCGTTGTGCCTGAACCCACGTGTATCTGAGTTGAATACAGCGATTTCCAAAGTCCTTCTTCATCAGAGTGTAGCTAGGTTCCCACTCGCATGTCCGAGTGGGTAGCAGACATCTGCCTCCCATGCATACCCACTTCTGAGAGTTGAGCTTCTGGCCTGTAACCCTACCTCCTGCCTGCAGCTACCTTTCGCTTCCAAAAGGCCTAGGCTCGCTGCTTCACCGAAGTGTTGGGAGAGGTAACTGGAATCTGCCGGCACACAAGACTAGTGCCTCCAAGCTCAATGCAGCGATTTCCCAGTAATTCCTGGGGTAGACTGGTGCTACATACTAAGTTCCATATGTGAGAGGGTAACTGAACGCCTTGTCCAAAAACATCTTACTTCTGAGAGTTGAGCTCACCCTCAGTCCCTCACAGTTCCACACTGCCTGCAGAGTGAGTTTCGCACGTCTTCACCAGAGACGTTTGCCAGAGGCTTCTGAGACGCAAGTTAACAATGCAGCCCTGGAAGGTATCTCCAGGTGCAGTAGAGTGGTAATCTGGGAACCTCCTGTCTCAGAATACTGCTACCTTGACCCTGCCATAAGAATGCAGCTAGTTGACAGCTGGCTTCAAGGCATGCTTCCCTGTGAGAGCTGAGGACAGGGCACAACCCTCCCGCATCCTGCTTGACTGTAGAAGGAGCTGCTAACGTCCTCATGTTAGTGGCAGGGAAAGGTTGTGAGAAAAGCATGTGGAATCGTTGTGCCTGAACCCACGTGTATCTGAGTTGAATACAGCGATTTCCAAAGTCCTTCCTCATCAGAGTGTAGCTAGGTTCCCACTCGCATGTCCGAGTGGGTAGCAGACATCTGCCTCCCATGCATACCCACTTCTGAGAGTTGAGCTTCTGGCCTGTAACCCTACCTCCTGCCTGCAGCTACCTTTCGCTTCCAAAAGTCCTAGGCTCGCTGCTTCACCGAAGTGTTTGGAGAGGTAACTGGAATCTGCCGGCACACAAGACTAGTGCCTCCAAGCTCAATGCAGCGATTTCCCAGTAATTCCTGGGGTAGACTGGTGCTACATACTAAGTTCCATATGTGAGAGGGTAACTGAACGCCTTGTCCAAAATCATCTTACTGCTGAGAGTTGAGCTCACCCTCAGTCCCTCACAGTTCCACACTGCCTGCAGAGTGAGTTTCCCACGTCTTCACCAGAGACTTTTGCCAGAGGCCTCTGAGACGCAAGTTAACAATGCAGACCTGGAGGGTATCTCCAGGTGCAGTAGAGTGGTGATCTGGGAACCTCCTTACTCAGAATACTGCTACCTTCACACTGTCATAAGAATGCAGCTAGTTGAGAGCTGGCTTCTAGGCATGCTTCCCTGTGAGAGCTGAGGACAGGGCAGAACCCTCCCGCATCCTGCCTGACTGTAGACGTACCTGCTAATCTCCTTATGTTAGTGGCTGGGATAGGTTGTGGGAAAAGCATGTGTAAGCATTGGGCCTGAACTCCCGTGTATCTGAGTTGAATACAGCGATTTCCAACATCCTTCTTCAATAGGAGTGTAGCTAGGTTCCAACTCCCATGTCCGAGTGGGTAGCAGACATCTGCCTCCCATGCATACACACTTCTGAGAGTTGAGCTTATGGCCTGTAAGCCTACATCCTGCCTGCCGCTACCTTTCGCTTCCAAAAGGCCTAGGCTCGCTGCTTGACGCAAGTGTTGGGAGAGGTAACTGGAATCTCCCGGCACACAAGACGAGTGCCTCCAAGCTCAATCGAGCGATTTCCTAGTAATTCCTGGGGTAGACTGGTGCTACATACTAAGTGCCATACGTGAGTAGGTAGTTGAACGCCTTGTCCAAAAACATCTTACTTCTGAGAGTTGAGCTCACCCTCAGTCCCTCACAGTTCCACACTGCCTGCAGAGTGAGTTTCGCACGTCTTCACCAGAGACGTTTGCCAGAGGCTTCTGAGACGCAAGTTAACAATGCAGCCCTGGAGGGTATCTCCAGGTGCAGTAGAGTGGTAATCTGGGAACCTCCTGTCTCAGAATACTGCTACCTTGACCCTGCCATAAGTATGCAGCTAGTTGACAGCTGGCTTCAAGGCATGCTTCCCTGTGAGAGCTAAGGACAGGGCACAACCCTCCCGCATCCTGCTTGACTGTAGAAGGAGCTGCTAACGTCCTCATGTTAGTGGCAGGGAAAGGTTGTGAGAAAAGCATGTGGAATCGTTGTGCCTGAACCCACGTGTATCTGAGTTGAATACAGCGATTTCCAAAGTCCTTCTTCATCAGAGTGTAGCTAGGTTCCCACTCGCATGTCCGAGTGGGTAGCAGACATCTGCCTCCCATGCATACCCACTTCTGAGAGTTGAGCTTCTGGCCTGTAACCCTACCTCCTGCCTGCAGCTACCTTTCGCTTCCAAAAGGCCTAGGCTCGCTGCTTCACCGAAGTGTTTGGAGAGGTAACTGGAATCTGCCGGCACACAAGACTAGTGCCTCCAAGCTCAATGCAGCGATTTCCCAGTAATTCCTGGGGTAGACTGGTGCTACATACTAAGTTCCATATGTGAGAGGGTAACTGAACGCCTTGTCCAAAATCATCTTACTGCTGAGAGTTGAGCTCACCCTCAGTCCCTCACAGTTCCACACTGCCTGCAGAGTGAGTTTCCCACGTCTTCACCAGAGACTTTTGCCAGAGGCCTCTGAGACGCAAGTTAACAATGCAGACCTGGAGGGTATCTCCAGGTGCAGTAGAGTGGTGATCTGGGAACCTCCTTACTCAGAATACTGCTACCTTCACACTGTCATAAGAATGCAGCTAGTTGAGAGCTGGCTTCTAGGCATGCTTCCCTGTGAGAGCTGAGGACAGGGCAGAACCCTCCCGCATCCTGCCTGACTGTAGACGTACCTGCTAATCTCCTTATGTTAGTGGCTGGGATAGGTTGTGGGAAAAGCATGTGTAAGCATTGGGCCTGAACTCCCGTGTATCTGAGTTGAATACAGCGATTTCCAACATCCTTCTTCAATAGGAGTGTAGCTAGGTTCCAACTCCCATGTCCGAGTGGGTAGCAGACATCTGCCTCCCATGCATACACACTTCTGAGAGTTGAGCTTATGGCCTGTAAGCCTACATCCTGCCTGCCGCTACCTTTCGCTTCCAAAAGGCCTAGGCTCGCTGCTTGACGCAAGTGTTGGGAGAGGTAACTGGAATCTCCCGGCACACAAGACGAGTGCCTCCAAGCTCAATCGAGCGATTTCCTAGTAATTCCTGGGGTAGACTGGTGCTACATACTAAGTGCCATACGTGAGTAGGTAGTTGAACGCCTTGTCCAAAAACATCTTACTTCTGAGAGTTGAGCTCACCCTCAGTCCCTCACAGTTCCACACTGCCTGCAGAGTGAGTTTCGCACGTCTTCACCAGAGACGTTTGCCAGAGGCTTCTGAGACGCAAGTTAACAATGCAGCCCTGGAGGGTATCTCCAGGTGCAGTAGAGTGGTAATCTGGGAACCTCCTGTCTCAGAATACTGCTACCTTCACCCTGCCATAAGAATGCAGCTAGTTGACAGCTGGCTTCAAGGCATGCTTCCCTGTGAGAGCTAAGGACAGGGCACAACCCTCCCGCATCCTGCTTGACTGTAGAAGGAGCTGCTAACGTCCTCATGTTAGTGGCAGGGAAAGGTTGTGAGAAAAGCATGTGGAATCGTTGTGCCTGAACCCACGTGTATCTGAGTTGAATACAGCGATTTCCAAAGTCCTTCTTCATCAGAGTGTAGCTAGGTTCCCACTCGCATGTCCGAGTGGGTAGCAGACATCTGCCTCCCATGCATACCCACTTCTGAGACTTGAGCTTCTGGCCTGTAACCCTACCTCCTGCCTGCAGCTACCTTTCGCTTCCAAAAGGCCTAGGCTCGCTGCTTCACCGAAGTGTTGGGAGAGGTAACTGGAATCTGCCGGCACACAAGACTAGTGCCTCCAAGCTCAATGCAGCGATTTCCCAGTAATTCCTGGGGTAGACTGGTGCTACATACTAAGTTCCATATGTGAGAGGGTAACTGAACGCCTTGTCCAAAATCATCTTACTGCTGAGAGTTGAGCTCACCCTCAGTCCCTCACAGTTCCACACTGCCTGCAGAGTGAGTTTCCCACGTCTTCACCAGAGACTTTTGCCAGAGGCCTCTGAGACGCAAGTTAACAATGCAGACCTGGAGGGTGTCTCCAGGTGCAGTAGAGTGGTGATCTGGGAACCTCCTTACTCAGAATACTGCTACCTTCACACTGTCATAAGAATGCAGCTAGTTGAGAGCTGGCTTCTAGGCATGCTTCCCTGTGAGAGCTGAGGACAGGGCAGAACCCTCCCGCATCCTGCCTGACTGTAGACGTACCTGCTAACCTCCTTATGTTAGTGGCTGGGATAGGTTGTGGGAAAAGCATGTGTAAGCATTGGGCCTGAACTCCCGTGTATCTGAGTTGAATACAGCGATTTCCAACATCCTTCTTCAATAGGAGTGTAGCTAGGTTCCAACTCCCATGTCCGAGTGGGTAGCAGACATCTGCCTCCCATGCATACACACTTCTGAGAGTTGAGCTTATGGCCTGTAAGCCTACATCCTGCCTGCCGCTACCTTTCGCTTCCAAAAGGCCTAGGCTCGCTGCTTGACGCAAGTGTTGGGAGAGGTAACTGGAATCTCCCGGCACACAAGACGAGTGCCTCCAAGCTCAATCGAGCGATTTCCTAGTAATTCCTGGGGTAGACTGGTGCTACATACTAAGTGCCATACGTGAGTAGGTAGTTGAACGCCTTGTCCAAAAACATCTTACTTCTGAGAGTTGAGCTCACCCTCAGTCCCTCACAGTTCCACACTGCCTGCAGAGTGAGTTTCGCACGTCTTCACCAGAGACGTTTGCCAGAGGCTTCTGAGACGCAAGTTAACAATGCAGCCCTGGAGGGTATCTCCAGGTGCAGTAGAGTGGTAATCTGGGAACCTCCTGTCTCAGAATACTGCTACCTTCACCCTGCCATAAGAATGCAGCTAGTTGACAGCTGGCTTCAAGGCATGCTTCCCTGTGAGAGCTAAGGACAGGGCACAACCCTCCCGCATCCTGCTTGACTGTAGAAGGAGCTGCTAACGTCCTCATGTTAGTGGCAGGGAAAGGTTGTGAGAAAAGCATGTGGAATCGTTGTGCCTGAACCCACGTGTATCTGAGTTGAATACAGCGATTTCCAAAGTCCTTCTTCATCAGAGTGTAGCTAGGTTCCCACTCGCATGTCCGAGTGGGTAGCAGACATCTGCCTCCCATGCATACCCACTTCTGAGAGTTGAGCTTCTGGCCTGTAACCCTACCTCCTGCCTGCAGCTACCTTTCGCTTCCAAAAGGCCTAGGCTCGCTGCTTCACCGAAGTGTTGGGAGAGGTAACTGGAATCTGCCGGCACACAAGACTAGTGCCTCCAAGCTCAATGCAGCGATTTCCCAGTAATTCCTGGGGTAGACTGGTGCTACATACTAAGTTCCATATGTGAGAGGGTAACTGAACGCCTTGTCCAAAATCATCTTACTGCTGAGAGTTGAGCTCACCCTCAGTCCCTCACAGTTCCACACTGCCTGCAGAGTGAGTTTCCCACGTCTTCACCAGAGACTTTTGCCAGAGGCCTCTGAGACGCAAGTTAACAATGCAGACCTGGAGGGTGTCTCCAGGTGCAGTAGAGTGGTGATCTGGGAACCTCCTTACTCAGAATACTGCTACCTTCACACTGTCATAAGAATGCAGCTAGTTGAGAGCTGGCTTCTAGGCATGCTTCCCTGTGAGAGCTGAGGACAGGGCAGAACCCTCCCGCATCCTGCCTGACTGTAGACGTACCTGCTAACCTCCTTATGTTAGTGGCTGGGATAGGTTGTGGGAAAAGCATGTGTAAGCATTGGGCCTGAACTCCCGTGTATCTGAGTTGAATACAGCGATTTCCAACATCCTTCTTCAATAGGAGTGTAGCTAGGTTCCAACTCCCATGTCCGAGTGGGTAGCAGACATCTGCCTCCCATGCATACACACTTCTGAGAGTTGAGCTTATGGCCTGTAAGCCTACATCCTGCCTGCCGCTACCTTTCGCTTCCAAAAGGCCTAGGCTCGCTGCTTGACGCAAGTGTTGGGAGAGGTAACTGGAATCTCCCGGCACACAAGACGAGTGCCTCCAAGCTCAATCGAGCGATTTCCTAGTAATTCCTGGGGTAGACTGGTGCTACATACTAAGTGCCATACGTGAGTAGGTAGTTGAACGCCTTGTCCAGAAACATCTTACTTCTGAGAGTTGAGCTCACCCTCAGTCCCTCACAGTTCCACACTGCCTGCAGAGTGAGTTTCGCACGTCTTCACCAGAGACGTTTGCCAGAGGCTTCTGAGACGCAAGTTAACAATGCAGCCCTGGAGGGTATCTCCAGGTGCAGTAGAGTGGTAATCTGGGAACCTCCTGTCTCAGAATACTGCTACCTTCACCCTGCCATAAGAATGCAGCTAGTTGACAGCTGGCTTCAAGGCCTGCTTCCCTGTGAGAGCTAAGGACAGGGCACAACCCTCCCGCATCCTGCTTGACTGTAGAAGGAGCTGCTAACGTCCTCATGTTAGTGGCAGGGAAAGGTTGTGAGAAAAGCATGTGGAATCGTTGTGCCTGAACCCACGTGTATCTGAGTTGAATACAGCGATTTCCAAAGTCCTTCTTCATCAGAGTGTAGCTAGGTTCCCACTCGCATGTCCGAGTGGGTAGCAGACATCTGCCTCCCATGCATACCCACTTCTGAGAGTTGAGCTTCTGGCCTGTAACCCTACCTCCTGCCTGCAGCTACCTTTCGCTTCCAAAAGGCCTAGGCTCGCTGCTTCACCGAAGTGTTGGGAGAGGTAACTGGAATCTGCCGGCACACAAGACTAGTGCCTCCAAGCTCAATGCAGCGATTTCCCAGTAATTCCTGGGGTAGACTGGTGCTACATACTAAGTTCCATATGTGAGAGGGTAACTGAACGCCTTGTCCAAAATCATCTTACTGCTGAGAGTTGAGCTCACCCTCAGTCCCTCACAGTTCCACACTGCCTGCAGAGTGAGTTTCCCACGTCTTCACCAGAGACTTTTGCCAGAGGCCTCTGAGACGCAAGTTAACAATGCAGACCTGGAGGGTATCTCCAGGTGCAGTAGAGTGGTGATCTGGGAACCTCCTTACTCAGAATACTGCTACCTTCACACTGTCATAAGAATGCAGCTAGTTGAGAGCTGGCTTCTAGGCATGCTTCCCTGTGAGAGCTGAGGACAGGGCAGAACCCTCCCGCATCCTGCCTGACTGTAGACGTACCTGCTAACCTCCTTATGTTAGTGGCTGGGATAGGTTGTGGGAAAAGCATGTGTAAGCATTGGGCCTGAACTCCCGTGTATCTGAGTTGAATACAGCGATTTCCAACATCCTTCTTCAATAGGAGTGTAGCTAGGTTCCAACTCCCATGTCCGAGTGGGTAGCAGACATCTGCCTCCCATGCATACACACTTCTGAGAGTTGAGCTTATGGCCTGTAAGCCTACATCCTGCCTGCCGCTACCTTTCGCTTCCAAAAGGCCTAGGCTCGCTGCTTGACGCAAGTGTTGGGAGAGGTAACTGGAATCTCCCGGCACACAAGACGAGTGCCTCCAAGCTCAATCGAGCGATTTCCTAGTAATTCCTGGGGTAGACTGGTGCTACATACTAAGTGCCATACGTGAGTAGGTAGTTGAACGCCTTGTCCAAAAACATCCTACTTCTGAGAGTTGAGCTCACCCTCAGTCCCTCACAGTTCCACACTGCCTGCAGAGTGAGTTTCGCACGTCTTCACCAGAGACGTTTGCCAGAGGCTTCTGAAACGCAAGTTAACAATGCAGCCCTGGAGGGTATCTCCAGGTGCAGTAGAGTGGTAATCTGGGAACCTCCTGTCTCAGAATACTGCTACCTTCACCCTGCCATAAGAATGCAGCTAGTTGACAGCTGGCTTCAAGGCATGCTTCCCTGTGAGAGCTAAGGACAGGGCACAACCCTCCCGCATCCTGCTTGACTGTAGAAGGAGCTGCTAACGTCCTCATGTTAGTGGCAGGGAAAGGTTGTGAGAAAAGCATGTGGAATCGTTGTGCCTGAACCCACGTGTATCTGAGTTGAATACAGCGATTTCCAAAGTCCTTCTTCATCAGAGTGTAGCTAGGTTCCCACTCGCATGTCCGAGTGGGTAGCAGACATCTGCCTCCCATGCATACCCACTTCTGAGAGTTGAGCTTCTGGCCTGTAACCCTACCTCCTGCCTGCAGCTACCTTTCGCTTCCAAAAGGCCTAGGCTCGCTGCTTCACCGAAGTGTTGGGAGAGGTAACTGGAATCTGCCGGCACACAAGACTAGTGCCTCCAAGCTCAATGCAGCGATTTCCCAGTAATTCCTGGGGTAGACTGGTGCTACATACTAAGTTCCATATGTGAGAGGGTAACTGAACGCCTTGTCCAAAATCATCTTACTGCTGAGAGTTGAGCTCACCCTCAGTCCCTCACAGTTCCACACTGCCTGCAGAGTGAGTTTCCCACGTCTTCACCAGAGACTTTTGCCAGAGGCCTCTGAGACGCAAGTTAACAATGCAGACCTGGAGGGTGTCTCCAGGTGCAGTAGAGTGGTGATCTGGGAACCTCCTTACTCAGAATACTGCTACCTTCACACTGTCATAAGAATGCAGCTAGTTGAGAGCTGGCTTCTAGGCATGCTTCCCTGTGAGAGCTGAGGACAGGGCAGAACCCTCCCGCATCCTGCCTGACTGTAGACGTACCTGCTAACCTCCTTATGTTAGTGGCTGGGATAGGTTGTGGGAAAAGCATGTGTAAGCATTGGGCCTGAACTCCCGTGTATCTGAGTTGAATACAGCGATTTCCAACATCCTTCTTCAATAGGAGTGTAGCTAGGTTCCAACTCCCATGTCCGAGTGGGTAGCAGACATCTGCCTCCCATGCATACACACTTCTGAGAGTTGAGCTAATGGCCTGTAAGCCTACATCCTGCCTGCCGCTACCTTTCGCTTCCAAAAGGCCTAGGCTCGCTGCTTGACGCAAGTGTTGGGAGAGGTAACTGGAATCTCCCGGCACACAAGACGAGTGCCTCCAAGCTCAATCGAGCGATTTCCTAGTAATTCCTGGGGTAGACTGGTGCTACATACTAAGTTCCATACGTGAGTAGGTAGTTGAACGCCTTGTCCAAAAACATCTTACTTCTGAGAGTTGAGCTCACCCTCAGTCCCTCACAGTTCCACACTGCCTGCAGAGTGAGTTTCGCACGTCTTCACCAGAGACGTTTGCCAGAGGCTTCTGAGACGCAAGTTAACAATGCAGCCCTGGAGGGTATCTCCAGGTGCAGTAGAGTGGTAATCTGGGAACCTCCTGTCTCAGAATACTGCTACCTTGACCCTGCCATAAGTATGCAGCTAGTTGACAGCTGGCTTCAAGGCATGCTTCCCTGTGAGAGCTAAGGACAGGGCACAACCCTCCCGCATCCTGCTTGACTGTAGAAGGAGCTGCTAACGTCCTCATGTTAGTGGCAGGGAAAGGTTGTGAGAAAAGCATGTGGAATCGTTGTGCCTGAACCCACGTGTATCTGAGTTGAATACAGCGATTTCCAAAGTCCTTCTTCATCAGAGTGTAGCTAGGTTCCCACTCGCATGTCCGAGTGGGTAGCAGACATCTGCCTCCCATGCATACCCACTTCTGAGAGTTGAGCTTCTGGCCTGTAACCCTACCTCCTGCCTGCAGCTACCTTTCGCTTCCAAAAGGCCTAGGCTCGCTGCTTCACCGAAGTGTTGGGAGAGGTAACTGGAATCTGCCGGCACACAAGACTAGTGCCTCCAAGCTCAATGCAGCGATTTCCCAGTAATTCCTGGGGTAGACTGGTGCTACATACTAAGTTCCATATGTGAGAGGGTAACTGAACGCCTTGTCCAAAATCATCTTACTGCTGAGAGTTGAGCTCACCCTCAGTCCCTCACAGTTCCACACTGCCTGCAGAGTGAGTTTCCCACGTCTTCACCAGAGACTTTTGCCAGAGGCCTCTGAGACGCAAGTTAACAATGCAGACCTGGAGGGTGTCTCCAGGTGCAGTAGAGTGGTGATCTGGGAACCTCCTTACTCAGAATACTGCTACCTTCACACTGTCATAAGAATGCAGCTAGTTGAGAGCTGGCTTCTAGGCATGCTTCCCTGTGAGAGCTGAGGACAGGGCAGAACCCTCCCGCATCCTGCCTGACTGTAGACGTACCTGCTAACCTCCTTATGTTAGTGGCTGGGATAGGTTGTGGGAAAAGCATGTGTAAGCATTGGGCCTGAACTCCCGTGTATCTGAGTTGAATACAGCGATTTCCAACATCCTTCTTCAATAGGAGTGTAGCTAGGTTCCAACTCCCATGTCCGAGTGGGTAGCAGACATCTGCCTCCCATGCATACACACTTCTGAGAGTTGAGCTAATGGCCTGTAAGCCTACATCCTGCCTGCCGCTACCTTTCGCTTCCAAAAGGCCTAGGCTCGCTGCTTGACGCAAGTGTTGGGAGAGGTAACTGGAATCTCCCGGCACACAAGACGAGTGCCTCCAAGCTCAATCGAGCGATTTCCTAGTAATTCCTGGGGTAGACTGGTGCTACATACTAAGTTCCATACGTGAGTAGGTAGTTGAACGCCTTGTCCAAAAACATCTTACTTCTGAGAGTTGAGCTCACCCTCAGTCCCTCACAGTTCCACACTGCCTGCAGAGTGAGTTTCGCACGTCTTCACCAGAGACGTTTGCCAGAGGCTTCTGAGACGCAAGTTAACAATGCAGCCCTGGAGGGTATCTCCAGGTGCAGTAGAGTGGTAATCTGGGAACCTCCTGTCTCAGAATACTGCTACCTTGACCCTGCCATAAGTATGCAGCTAGTTGACAGCTGGCTTCAAGGCATGCTTCCCTGTGAGAGCTAAGGACAGGGCACAACCCTCCCGCATCCTGCTTGACTGTAGAAGGAGCTGCTAACGTCCTCATGTTAGTGGCAGGGAAAGGTTGTGAGAAAAGCATGTGGAATCGTTGTGCCTGAACCCACGTGTATCTGAGTTGAATACAGCGATTTCCAAAGTCCTTCTTCATCAGAGTGTAGCTAGGTTCCCACTCGCATGTCCGAGTGGGTAGCAGACATCTGCCTCCCATGCATACCCACTTCTGAGAGTTGAGCTTCTGGCCTGTAACCCTACCTCCTGCCTGCAGCTACCTTTCGCTTCCAAAAGGCCTAGGCTCGCTGCTTCACCGAAGTGTTGGGAGAGGTAACTGGAATCTGCCGGCACACAAGACTAGTGCCTCCAAGCTCAATGCAGCGATTTCCCAGTAATTCCTGGGGTAGACTGGTGCTACATACTAAGTTCCATATGTGAGAGGGTAACTGAACGCCTTGTCCAAAATCATCTTACTGCTGAGAGTTGAGCTCACCCTCAGTCCCTCACAGTTCCACACTGCCTGCAGAGTGAGTTTCCCACGTCTTCACCAGAGACTTTTGCCAGAGGCCTCTGAGACGCAAGTTAACAATGCAGACCTGGAGGGTGTCTCCAGGTGCAGTAGAGTGGTGATCTGGGAACCTCCTTACTCAGAATACTGCTACCTTCACACTGTCATAAGAATGCAGCTAGTTGAGAGCTGGCTTCTAGGCATGCTTCCCTGTGAGAGCTGAGGACAGGGCAGAACCCTCCCGCATCCTGCCTGACTGTAGACGTACCTGCTAACCTCCTTATGTTAGTGGCTGGGATAGGTTGTGGGAAAAGCATGTGTAAGCATTGGGCCTGAACTCCCGTGTATCTGAGTTGAATACAGCGATTTCCAACATCCTTCTTCAATAGGAGTGTAGCTAGGTTCCAACTCCCATGTCCGAGTGGGTAGCAGACATCTGCCTCCCATGCATACACACTTCTGAGAGTTGAGCTAATGGCCTGTAAGCCTACATCCTGCCTGCCGCTACCTTTCGCTTCCAAAAGGCCTAGGCTCGCTGCTTGACGCAAGTGTTGGGAGAGGTAACTGGAATCTCCCGGCACACAAGACGAGTGCCTCCAAGCTCAATCGAGCGATTTCCTAGTAATTCCTGGGGTAGACTGGTGCTACATACTAAGTTCCATACGTGAGTAGGTAGTTGAACGCCTTGTCCAAAAACATCTTACTTCTGAGAGTTGAGCTCACCCTCAGTCCCTCACAGTTCCACACTGCCTGCAGAGTGAGTTTCGCACGTCTTCACCAGAGACGTTTGCCAGAGGCTTCTGAGACGCAAGTTAACAATGCAGCCCTGGAGGGTATCTCCAGGTGCAGTAGAGTGGTAATCTGGGAACCTCCTGTCTCAGAATACTGCTACCTTGACCCTGCCATAAGTATGCAGCTAGTTGACAGCTGGCTTCAAGGCATGCTTCCCTGTGAGAGCTAAGGACAGGGCACAACCCTCCCGCATCCTGCTTGACTGTAGAAGGAGCTGCTAACGTCCTCATGTTAGTGGCAGGGAAAGGTTGTGAGAAAAGCATGTGGAATCGTTGTGCCTGAACCCACGTGTATCTGAGTTGAATACAGCGATTTCCAAAGTCCTTCTTCATCAGAGTGTAGCTAGGTTCCCACTCGCATGTCCGAGTGGGTAGCAGACATCTGCCTCCCATGCATACCCACTTCTGAGAGTTGAGCTTCTGGCCTGTAACCCTACCTCCTGCCTGCAGCTACCTTTCGCTTCCAAAAGGCCTAGGCTCGCTGCTTCACCGAAGTGTTGGGAGAGGTAACTGGAATCTGCCGGCACACAAGACTAGTGCCTCCAAGCTCAATGCAGCGATTTCCCAGTAATTCCTGGGGTAGACTGGTGCTACATACTAAGTTCCATATGTGAGAGGGTAACTGAACGCCTTGTCCAAAATCATCTTACTGCTGAGAGTTGAGCTCACCCTCAGTCCCTCACAGTTCCACACTGCCTGCAGAGTGAGTTTCCCACGTCTTCACCAGAGACTTTTGCCAGAGGCCTCTGAGACGCAAGTTAACAATGCAGACCTGGAGGGTATCTCCAGGTGCAGTAGAGTGGTGATCTGGGAACCTCCTTACTCAGAATACTGCTACCTTCACACTGTCATAAGAATGCAGCTAGTTGAGAGCTGGCTTCTAGGCATGCTTCCCTGTGAGAGCTGAGGACAGGGCAGAACCCTCCCGCATCCTGCCTGACTGTAGACGTACCTGCTAACCTCCTTATGTTAGTGGCTGGGATAGGTTGTGGGAAAAGCATGTGTAAGCATTGGGCCTGAACTCCCGTGTATCTGAGTTGAATACAGCGATTTCCAACATCCTTCTTCAATAGGAGTGTAGCTAGGTTCCAACTCCCATGTCCGAGTGGGTAGCAGACATCTGCCTCCCATGCATACACACTTCTGAGAGTTGAGCTTATGGCCTGTAAGCCTACATCCTGCCTGCCGCTACCTTTCGCTTCCAAAAGGCCTAGGCTCGCTGCTTGACGCAAGTGTTGGGAGAGGTAACTGGAATCTCCCGGCACACAAGACGAGTGCCTCCAAGCTCAATCGAGCGATTTCCTAGTAATTCCTGGGGTAGACTGGTGCTACATACTAAGTGCCATACGTGAGTAGGTAGTTGAACGCCTTGTCCAAAAACATCTTACTTCTGAGAGTTGAGCTCACCCTCAGTCCCTCACAGTTCCACACTGCCTGCAGAGTGAGTTTCGCACGTCTTCACCAGAGACGTTTGCCAGAGGCTTCTGAGACGCAAGTTAACAATGCAGCCCTGGAGGGTATCTCCAGGTGCAGTAGAGTGGTAATCTGGGAACCTCCTGTCTCAGAATACTGCTACCTTCACCCTGCCATAAGAATGCAGCTAGTTGACAGCTGGCTTCAAGGCATGCTTCCCTGTGAGAGCTAAGGACAGGGCACAACCCTCCCGCATCCTGCTTGACTGTAGAAGGAGCTGCTAACGTCCTCATGTTAGTGGCAGGGAAAGGTTGTGAGAAAAGCATGTGGAATCGTTGTGCCTGAACCCACGTGTATCTGAGTTGAATACAGCGATTTCCAAAGTCCTTCTTCATCAGAGTGTAGCTAGGTTCCCACTCGCATGTCCGAGTGGGTAGCAGACATCTGCCTCCCATGCATACCCACTTCTGAGAGTTGAGCTTCTGGCCTGTAACCCTACCTCCTGCCTGCAGCTACCTTTCGCTTCCAAAAGGCCTAGGCTCGCTGCTTCACCGAAGTGTTGGGAGAGGTAACTGGAATCTGCCGGCACACAAGACTAGTGCCTCCAAGCTCAATGCAGCGATTTCCCAGTAATTCCTGGGGTAGACTGGTGCTACATACTAAGTTCCATATGTGAGAGGGTAACTGAACGCCTTGTCCAAAATCATCTTACTGCTGAGAGTTGAGCTCACCCTCAGTCCCTCACAGTTCCACACTGCCTGCAGAGTGAGTTTCCCACGTCTTCACCAGAGACTTTTGCCAGAGGCCTCTGAGACGCAAGTTAACAATGCAGACCTGGAGGGTGTCTCCAGGTGCAGTAGAGTGGTGATCTGGGAACCTCCTTACTCAGAATACTGCTACCTTCACACTGTCATAAGAATGCAGCTAGTTGAGAGCTGGCTTCTAGGCATGCTTCCCTGTGAGAGCTGAGGACAGGGCAGAACCCTCCCGCATCCTGCCTGACTGTAGACGTACCTGCTAACCTCCTTATGTTAGTGGCTGGGATAGGTTGTGGGAAAAGCATGTGTAAGCATTGGGCCTGAACTCCCGTGTATCTGAGTTGAATACAGCGATTTCCAACATCCTTCTTCAATAGGAGTGTAGCTAGGTTCCAACTCCCGTTTCCGAGTGGGTAGCAGACATCTGCCTCCCATGCATACACACTTCTGAGAGTTGAGCTTATGGCCTGTAAGCCTACATCCTGCCTGCCGCTACCTTTCGCTTCCAAAAGGCCTAGGCTCGCTGCTTGACGCAAGTGTTGGGAGAGGTAACTGGAATATCCCGGCACACAAGACGAGTGCCTCCAAGCTCAATCGAGCGATTTCCTAGTAATCCCTGCGGTAGACTGGTGCTACATACTAAGTGCCATACGTGAGTAGGTAGTTGAACGCCTTGTCCAAAAACATCTTACTTCTGAGAGTTGAGCTCACCCTCAGTCCCTCACAGTTCCACACTGCCTGCAGAGTGAGTTTCGCACGTCTTCACCAGAGACGTTTGCCAGAGGCTTCTGAGACGCAAGTTAACAATGCAGCCCTGGAGGGTATCTCCAGGTGCAGTAGAGTGGTAATCTGGGAACCTCCTGTCTCAGAATACTGCTACCTTCACCCTGCCATAAGAATGCAGCTAGTTGACAGCTGGCTTCAAGGCATGCTTCCCTGTGAGAGCTAAGGACAGGGCACAACCCTCCCGCATCCTGCTTGACTGTAGAAGGAGCTGCTAACGTCCTCATGTTAGTGGCAGGGAAAGGTTGTGAGAAAAGCATGTGGAATCGTTGTGCCTGAACCCACGTGTATCTGAGTTGAATACAGCGATTTCCAAAGTCCTTCTTCATCAGAGTGTAGCTAGGTTCCCACTCGCATGTCCGAGTGGATAGCAGACATCTGCCTCCCATGCATACCCACTTCTGAGAGTTGAGCTTCTGGCCTGTAACCCTACCTCCTGCCTGCAGCTACCTTTCGCTTCCAAAAGGCCTAGGCTCGCTGCTTCACCGAAGTGTTGGGAGAGGTAACTGGAATCTCCCGGCACACAAGACTAGTGCCACCAAGCTCAATGCAGCGATTTCCCAGTAATTCCTGGGGTAGACTGGTGCTACATACTAAGTTCCATATGTGAGAGGGTAACTGAACGCCTTGTCCAAAATCATCTTACTGCTGAGAGTTGAGCTCACCCTCAGTCCCTCACAGTTCCACACTGCCTGCAGAGTGAGTTTCCCACGTCTTCACCAGAGAATTTTGCCAGAGGCCTCTGAGACGCAAGTTAACAATGCAGACCTGGAGGGTGTCTCCAGGTGCAGTAGAGTGGTGATCTGGGAACCTCCTTACTCAGAATACTGCTACCTTCACACTGTCATAAGAATGCAGCTAGTTGAGAGCTGGCTTCTAGGCATGCTTCCCTGTGAGAGCTGAGGACAGGGCAGAACCCTCCCGCATCCTGCCTGACTGTAGACGTACCTGCTAACCTCCTCATGTTAGTGGCTGGGATAGGTTGTGGGAAAAGCATGTGTAAGCATTGGGCCTGAACTCCCGTGTATGTGAGTTGAATATAGCGGTTTCCAACATCCTACTTCAATAGGAGTGTAGCTAGGTTCCAACTCCCGTGTCCGAGTGGGTAGCAGACATCTGCCTCCCATGCATACACACTTCTGAGAGTTGAGCTTATGGCCTGTAAGCCTACATCCTGCCTGCCGCTACCTTTCGCTTCCAAAAGGCCTAGGCTCGCTGCTTGACGCAAGTGTTGGGAGAGGTAACTGGAATCTCCCGGCACACAAGACGAGTGCCTCCAAGCTCAATCGAGCGATTTCCTAGTAATCCCTGCGGTAGACTGGTGCTACATACTAAGTCCATACGTGAGTAGGTAGTTGAACGCCTTGTCCAGAAACATCTTACTTCTGAGAGTTGAGCTCACCCTCAGTCCCTCACAGTTCCACACTGCCTGCAGAGTGAGTTTCGCACGTCTTCACCAGAGACGTTTGCCAGAGGCTTCTGAGACGCAAGGTAACAATGCAGACCTGAAGGGTATCTCCAGGTGCAGTAGAGTGGTAATCTGGGAACCTCCTGTCTCAGAATACTGCTACCTTCACCCTGCCATAAGAATGCAGCTAGTTGACAGCTGGCTTCAAGGCCTGCTTCCCTGTGAGAGCTAAGGACAGGGCACAACCCTCCCGCATCCTGCTTGACTGTAGAAGGAGCTGCTAACGTCCTCATGTTAGTGGCAGGGAAAGGTTGTGAGAAAAGCATGTGGAATCGTTGTGCCTGAACCCACGTGTATCTGAGTTGAATACAGCGATTTCCAAAGTCCTTCTTCATCAGAGTGTAGCTAGGTTCCCACTCGCATGTCCGAGTGGGTAGCAGACATCTGCCTCCCATGCATACCCACTTCTGAGAGTTGAGCTTCTGGCCTGTAACCCTACCTCCTGCCTGCAGCTACCTTTCGCTTCCAAAAGGCCTAGGCTCGCTGCTTCACCGAAGTGTTGGGAGAGGTAACTGGAATCTGCCGGCACACAAGACTAGTGCCTCCAAGCTCAATGCAGCGATTTCCCAGTAATTCCTGGGGTAGACTGGTGCTACATACTAAGTTCCATATGTGAGAGGGTAACTGAACGCCTTGTCCAAAATCATCTTACTGCTGAGAGTTGAGCTCACCCTCAGTCCCTCACAGTTCCACACTGCCTGCAGAGTGAGTTTCCCACGTCTTCACCAGAGACTTTTGCCAGAGGCCTCTGAGACGCAAGTTAACAATGCAGACCTGGAGGGTATCTCCAGGTGCAGTAGAGTGGTGATCTGGGAACCTCCTTACTCAGAATACAGCTACCTTCACACTGTCATAAGAATGCAGCTAGTTGAGAGCTGGCTTCTAGGCATGCTTCCCTGTGAGAGCTGAGGACAGGGCAGAACCCTCCCGCATCCTGCCTGACTGTAGACGTACCTGCTAACCTCCTTATGTTAGTGGCTGGGATAGGTTGTGGGAAAAGCATGTGTAAGCATTGGGCCTGAACTCCCGTGTATCTGAGTTGAATACAGCGATTTCCAACATCCTTCTTCAATAGGAGTGTAGCTAGGTTCCAACTCCCATGTCCGAGTGGGTAGCAGACATCTGCCTCCCATGCATACACACTTCTGAGAGTTGAGCTTATGGCCTGTAAGCCTACATCCTGCCTGCCGCTACCTTTCGCTTCCAAAAGGCCTAGGCTCGCTGCTTGACGCAAGTGTTGGGAGAGGTAACTGGAATCTCCCGGCACACAAGACGAGTGCCTCCAAGCTCAATCGAGCGATTTTCTAGTAATTCCTGGGGTAGACTGGTGCTACATACTAAGTGCCATACGTGAGTAGGTAGTTGAACGCCTTGTCCAAAAACATCTTACTTCTGAGAGTTGAGCTCACCCTCAGTCCCTCACAGTTCCACACTGCCTGCAGAGTGAGTTTCGCACGTCTTCACCAGAGACGTTTGCCAGAGGCTTCTGAAACGCAAGTTAACAATGCAGCCCTGGAGGGTATCTCCAGGTGCAGTAGAGTGGTAATCTGGGAACCTCCTGTCTCAGAATACTGCTACCTTCACCCTGCCATAAGAATGCAGCTAGTTGACAGCTGGCTTCAAGGCATGCTTCCCTGTGAGAGCTAAGGACAGGGCACAACCCTCCCGCATCCTGCTTGACTGTAGAAGGAGCTGCTAACGTCCTCATGTTAGTGGCAGGGAAAGGTTGTGAGAAAAGCATGTGGAATCGTTGTGCCTGAACCCACGTGTATCTGAGTTGAATACAGCGATTTCCAAAGTCCTTCTTCATCAGAGTGTAGCTAGGTTCCCACTCGCATGTCCGAGTGGGTAGCAGACATCTGCCTCCCATGCATACCCACTTCTGAGAGTTGAGCTTCTGGCCTGTAACCCTACCTCCTGCCTGCAGCTACCTTTCGCTACCAAAAGGCCTAGGCTCGCTGCTTCACCGAAGTGTTGGGAGAGGTAACTGGAATCTCCCGGCACACAAGACTAGTGCCTCCAAGCTCAATGCAGCGATTTCCCAGTAATTCCTGGGGTAGACTGGTGCTACATACTAAGTTCCATATGTGAGAGGGTAACTGAACGCCTTGTCCAAAATCATCTTACTGCTGAGAGTTGAGCTCACCCTCAGTCCCTCACAGTTCCACACTGCCTGCAGAGTGAGTTTCCCACGTCTTCACCAGAGACTTTTGCCAGAGGCCTCTGAGACGCAAGTTAACAATGCAGACCTGGAGGGTGTCTCCAGGTGCAGTAGAGTGGTGATCTGGGAACCTCCTTACTCAGAATACTGCTACCTTCACACTGTCATAAGAATGCAGCTAGTTGAGAGCTGGCTTCTAGGCATGCTTCCCTGTGAGAGCTGAGGACAGGGCAGAACCCTCCCGCATCCTGCCTGACTGTAGACGTACCTGCTAACCTCCTCATGTTAGTGGCTGGGATAGGTTGTGGGAAAAGCATGTGTAAGCATTGGGCCTGAACTCCCGTGTATGTGAGTTGAATATAGCGATTTCCAACATCCTACTTCAATAGGAGTGTAGCTAGGTTCCAACTCCCGTGTCCGAGTGGGTAGCAGACATCTGCCTCCCATGCATACACACTTCTGAGAGTTGAGCTTAGGGCCTGTAAGCCTACATCCTGCCTGCCGCTACCTTTCGCTTCCAAAAGGCCTAGGCTCGCTGCTTGACGCAAGTGTTGGGAGAGGTAACTGGAATCTCCCGGCACACAAGACGAGTGCCTCCAAGCTCAATCGAGCGATTTCCTAGTAATCCCTGCGGTAGACTGGTGCTACATACTAAGTTCCATACGTGAGTAGGTAGTTGAACGCCTTGTCCAGAAACATCTTACTTCTGAGAGTTGAGCTCACCCTCAGTCCCTCACAGTTCCACACTGCCTGCAGAGTGAGTTTCGCACGTCTTCACCAGAGACGTTTGCCAGAGGCTTCTGAGACGCAAGTTAACAATGCAGCCCTGGAGGGTATCTCCAGGTGCAGTAGAGTGGTAATCTGGGAACCTCCTGTCTCAGAATACTGCTACCTTCACCCTGCCATAAGAATGCAGCTAGTTGACAGCTGGCTTCAAGGCATGCTTCCCTGTGAGAGCTAAGGACAGGGCACAACCCTCCCGCATCCTGCTTGACTGTAGAAGGAGCTGCTAACGTCCTCATGTTAGTGGCAGGGAAAGGTTGTGAGAAAAGCATGTGGAATCGTTGTGCCTGAACCCACGTGTATCTGAGTTGAATACAGCGATTTCCAAAGTCCTTCTTCATCAGAGTGTAGCTAGGTTCCCACTCGCATGTCCGAGTGGGTAGCAGACATCTGCCTCCCATGCATACCCACTTCTGAGAGTTGAGCTTCTGGCCTGTAACCCTACCTCCTGCCTGCAGCTACCTTTCGCTTCCAAAAGGCCTAGGCTCGCTGCTTCACCGAAGTGTTGGGAGAGGTAACTGGAATCTGCCGGCACACAAGACTAGTGCCTCCAAGCTCAATGCAGCGATTTCCCAGTAATTCCTGGGGTAGACTGGTGCTACATACTAAGTTCCATATGTGAGAGGGTAACTGAACGCCTTGTCCAAAATCATCTTACTGCTGAGAGTTGAGCTCACCCTCAGTCCCTCACAGTTCCACACTGCCTGCAGAGTGAGTTTCCCACGTCTTCACCAGAGACTTTTGCCAGAGGCCTCTGAGACGCAAGTTAACAATGCAGACCTGGAGGGTGTCTCCAGGTGCAGTAGAGTGGTGATCTGGGAACCTCCTTACTCAGAATACTGCTACCTTCACACTGTCATAAGAATGCAGCTAGTTGAGAGCTGGCTTCTAGGCATGCTTCCCTGTGAGAGCTGAGGACAGGGCAGAACCCTCCCGCATCCTGCCTGACTGTAGACGTACCTGCTAACCTCCTTATGTTAGTGGCTGGGATAGGTTGTGGGAAAAGCATGTGTAAGCATTGGTCCTGAACTCCCGTGTATCTGAGTTGAATACAGCGATTTCCAACATCCTTCTTCAATAGGAGTGTAGCTAGGTTCCAACTCCCATGTCCGAGTGGGTAGCAGACATCTGCCTCCCATGCATACACACTTCTGAGAGTTGAGCTTATGGCCTGTAAGCCTACATCCTGCCTGCCGCTACCTTTCGCTTCCAAAAGGCCTAGGCTCGCTGCTTGACGCAAGTGTTGGGAGAGGTAACTGGAATCTCCCGGCACACAAGACGAGTGCCTCCAAGCTCAATCGAGCGATTTCCTAGTAATTCCTGGGGTAGACTGGTGCTACATACTAAGTGCCATACGTGAGTAGGTAGTTGAACGCCTTGTCCAAAAACATCTTACTTCTGAGAGTTGAGCTCACCCTCAGTCCCTCACAGTTCCACACTGCCTGCAGAGTGAGTTTCGCACGTCTTCACCAGAGACGTTTGCCAGAGGCTTCTGAGACGCAAGTTAACAATGCAGCCCTGGAGGGTATCTCCAGGTGCAGTAGAGTGGTAATCTGGGAACCTCCTGTCTCAGAATACTGCTACCTTCACCCTGCCATAAGAATGCAGCTAGTTGACAGCTGGCTTCAAGGCATGCTTCCCTGTGAGAGCTAAGGACAGGGCACAACCCTCCCGCATCCTGCTTGACTGTAGAAGGAGCTGCTAACGTCCTCATGTTAGTGGCAGGGAAAGGTTGTGAGAAAAGCATGTGGAATCGTTGTGCCTGAACCCACGTGTATCTGAGTTGAATACAGCGATTTCCAAAGTCCTTCTTCATCAGAGTGTAGCTAGGTTCCCACTCGCATGTCCGAGTGGGTAGCAGACATCTGCCTCCCATGCATACCCACTTCTGAGAGTTGAGCTTCTGGCCTGTAACCCTACCTCCTGCCTGCAGCTACCTTTCGCTTCCAAAAGGCCTAGGCTCGCTGCTTCACCGAAGTGTTGGGAGAGGTAACTGGAATCTGCCGGCACACAAGACTAGTGCCTCCAAGCTCAATGCAGCGATTTCCCAGTAATTCCTGGGGTAGACTGGTGCTACATACTAAGTTCCATATGTGAGAGGGTAACTGAACGCCTTGTCCAAAATCATCTTACTGCTGAGAGTTGAGCTCACCCTCAGTCCCTCACAGTTCCACACTGCCTGCAGAGTGAGTTTCCCACGTCTTCACCAGAGACTTTTGCCAGAGGCCTCTGAGACGCAAGTTAACAATGCAGACCTGGAGGGTGTCTCCAGGTGCAGTAGAGTGGTGATCTGGGAACCTCCTTACTCAGAATACTGCTACCTTCACACTGTCATAAGAATGCAGCTAGTTGAGAGCTGGCTTCTAGGCATGCTTCCCTGTGAGAGCTGAGGACAGGGCAGAACCCTCCCGCATCCTGCCTGACTGTAGACGTACCTGCTAACCTCCTTATGTTAGTGGCTGGGATAGGTTGTGGGAAAAGCATGTGTAAGCATTGGGCCTGAACTCCCGTGTATCTGAGTTGAATACAGCGATTTCCAACATCCTTCTTCAATAGGAGTGTAGCTAGGTTCCAACTCCCATGTCCGAGTGGGTAGCAGACATCTGCCTCCCATGCATACACACTTCTGAGAGTTGAGCTTATGGCCTGTAAGCCTACATCCTGCCTGCCGCTACCTTTCGCTTCCAAAAGGCCTAGGCTCGCTGCTTGACGCAAGTGTTGGGAGAGGTAACTGGAATCTCCCGGCACACAAGACGAGTGCCTCCAAGCTCAATCGAGCGATTTCCTAGTAATCCCTGCGGTAGACTGGTGCTACATACTAAGTGCCATACGTGAGTAGGTAGTTGAACGCCTTGTCCAAAAACATCTTACTTCTGAGAGTTGAGCTCACCCTCAGTCCCTCACAGTTCCACACTGCCTGCAGAGTGAGTTTCGCACGTCTTCACCAGAGACGTTTGCCAGAGGCTTCTGAGACGCAAGTTAACAATGCAGCCCTGGAGGGTATCTCCAGGTGCAGTAGAGTGGTAATCTGGGAACCTCCTGTCTCAGAATACTGCTACCTTCACCCTGCCATAAGAATGCAGCTAGTTGACAGCTGGCTTCAAGGCATGCTTCCCTGTGAGAGCTAAGGACAGGGCACAACCCTCCCGCATCCTGCTTGACTGTAGAAGGAGCTGCTAACGTCCTCATGTTAGTGGCAGGGAAAGGTTGTGAGAAAAGCATGTGGAATCGTTGTGCCTGAACCCACGTGTATCTGAGTTGAATACAGCGATTTCCAAAGTCCTTCTTCATCAGAGTGTAGCTAGGTTCCCACTCGCATGTCCGAGTGGATAGCAGACATCTGCCTCCCATGCATACCCACTTCTGAGAGTTGAGCTTCTGGCCTGTAACCCTACCTCCTGCCTGCAGCTACCTTTCGCTTCCAAAAGGCCTAGGCTCGCTGCTTCACCGAAGTGTTGGGAGAGGTAACTGGAATCTCCCGGCACACAAGACTAGTGCCTCCAAGCTCAATGCAGCGATTTCCCAGTAATTCCTGGGGTAGACTGGTGCTACATACTAAGTTCCATATGTGAGAGGGTAACTGAACGCCTTGTCCAAAATCATCTTACTGCTGAGAGTTGAGCTCACCCTCAGTCCCTCACAGTTCCACACTGCCTGCAGAGTGAGTTTCCCACGTCTTCACCAGAGAATTTTGCCAGAGGCCTCTGAGACGCAAGTTAACAATGCAGACCTGGAGGGTGTCTCCAGGTGCAGTAGAGTGGTGATCTGGGAACCTCCTTACTCAGAATACTGCTACCTTCACACTGTCATAAGAATGCAGCTAGTTGAGAGCTGGCTTCTAGGCATGCTTCCCTGTGAGAGCTGAGGACAGGGCAGAACCCTCCCGCATCCTGCCTGACTGTAGACGTACCTGCTAACCTCCTCATGTTAGTGGCTGGGATAGGTTGTGGGAAAAGCATGTGTAAGCATTGGGCCTGAACTCCCGTGTATGTGAGTTGAATATAGCGGTTTCCAACATCCTACTTCAATAGGAGTGTAGCTAGGTTCCAACTCCCGTGTCCGAGTGGGTAGCAGACATCTGCCTCCCATGCATACACACTTCTGAGAGTTGAGCTTATGGCCTGTAAGCCTACATCCTGCCTGCCGCTACCTTTCGCTTCCAAAAGGCCTAGGCTCGCTGCTTGACGCAAGTGTTGGGAGAGGTAACTGGAATCTCCCGGCACACAAGACGAGTGCCTCCAAGCTCAATCGAGCGATTTCCTAGTAATCCCTGCGGTAGACTGGTGCTACATACTAAGTTCCATACGTGAGTAGGTAGTTGAACGCCTTGTCCAGAAACATCTTACTTCTGAGAGTTGAGCTCACCCTCAGTCCCTCACAGTTCCACACTGCCTGCAGAGTGAGTTTCGCACGTCTTCACCAGAGACGTTTGCCAGAGGCTTCTGAGACGCAAGGTAACAATGCAGACCTGAAGGGTATCTCCAGGTGCAGTAGAGTGGTAATCTGGGAACCTCCTGTCTCAGAATACTGCTACCTTCACCCTGCCATAAGAATGCAGCTAGTTGACAGCTGGCTTCAAGGCCTGCTTCCCTGTGAGAGCTAAGGACAGGGCACAACCCTCCCGCATCCTGCTTGACTGTAGAAGGAGCTGCTAACGTCCTCATGTTAGTGGCAGGGAAAGGTTGTGAGAAAAGCATGTGGAATCGTTGTGCCTGAACCCACGTGTATCTGAGTTGAATACAGCGATTTCCAAAGTCCTTCTTCATCAGAGTGTAGCTAGGTTCCCACTCGCATGTCCGAGTGGGTAGCAGACATCTGCCTCCCATGCATACCCACTTCTGAGAGTTGAGCTTCTGGCCTGTAACCCTACCTCCTGCCTGCAGCTACCTTTCGCTTCCAAAAGGCCTAGGCTCGCTGCTTCACCGAAGTGTTGGGAGAGGTAACTGGAATCTGCCGGCACACAAGACTAGTGCCTCCAAGCTCAATGCAGCGATTTCCCAGTAATTCCTGGGGTAGACTGGTGCTACATACTAAGTTCCATATGTGAGAGGGTAACTGAACGCCTTGTCCAAAATCATCTTACTGCTGAGAGTTGAGCTCACGCTCAGTCCCTCACAGTTCCACACTGCCTGCAGAGTGAGTTTCCCACGTCTTCCCCAGAGACTTTTGCCAGAGGCCTCTGAGACGCAAGTTAACAATGCAGACCTGGAGGGTATCTCCAGGTGCAGTAGAGTGGTGATCTGGGAACCTCCTTACTCAGAATACAGCTACCTTCACACTGTCATAAGAATGCAGCTAGTTGAGAGCTGGCTTCTAGGCATGCTTCCCTGTGAGAGCTGAGGACAGGGCAGAACCCTCCCGCATCCTGCCTGACTGTAGACGTACCTGCTAACCTCCTTATGTTAGTGGCTGGGATAGGTTGTGGGAAAAGCATGTGTAAGCATTGGGCCTGAACTCCCGTGTATCTGAGTTGAATACAGCGATTTCCAACATCCTTCTTCAATAGGAGTGTAGCTAGGTTCCAACTCCCATGTCCGAGTGGGTAGCAGACATCTGCCTCCCATGCATACACACTTCTGAGAGTTGAGCTTATGGCCTGTAAGCCTACATCCTGCCTGCCGCTACCTTTCGCTTCCAAAAGGCCTAGGCTCGCTGCTTGACGCAAGTGTTGGGAGAGGTAACTGGAATCTCCCGGCACACAAGACGAGTGCCTCCAAGCTCAATCGAGCGATTTCCTAGTAATTCCTGGGGTAGACTGGTGCTACATACTAAGTGCCATACGTGAGTAGGTAGTTGAACGCCTTGTCCAAAAACATCTTACTTCTGAGAGTTGAGCTCACCCTCAGTCCCTCACAGTTCCACACTGCCTGCAGAGTGAGTTTCGCACGTCTTCACCAGAGACGTTTGCCAGAGGCTTCTGAGACGCAAGTTAACAATGCAGCCCTGGAGGGTATCTCCAGGTGCAGTAGAGTGGTAATCTGGGAACCTCCTGTCTCAGAATACTGCTACCTTCACCCTGCCATAAGAATGCAGCTAGTTGACAGCTGGCTTCAAGGCATGCTTCCCTGTGAGAGCTAAGGACAGGGCACAACCCTCCCGCATCCTGCTTGACTGTAGAAGGAGCTGCTAACGTCCTCATGTTAGTGGCAGGGAAAGGTTGTGAGAAAAGCATGTGGAATCGTTGTGCCTGAACCCACGTGTATCTGAGTTGAATACAGCGATTTCCAAAGTCCTTCTTCATCAGAGTGTAGCTAGGTTCCCACTCGCATGTCCGAGTGGGTAGCAGACATCTGCCTCCCATGCATACCCACTTCTGAGAGTTGAGCTTCTGGCCTGTAACCCTACCTCCTGCCTGCAGCTACCTTTCGCTACCAAAAGGCCTAGGCTCGCTGCTTCACCGAAGTGTTGGGAGAGGTAACTGGAATCTCCCGGCACACAAGACTAGTGCCTCCAAGCTCAATGCAGCGATTTCCCAGTAATTCCTGGGGTAGACTGGTGCTACATACTAAGTTCCATATGTGAGAGGGTAACTGAACGCCTTGTCCAAAATCATCTTACTGCTGAGAGTTGAGCTCACCCTCAGTCCCTCACAGTTCCACACTGCCTGCAGAGTGAGTTTCCCACGTCTTCACCAGAGACTTTTGCCAGAGGCCTCTGAGACGCAAGTTAACAATGCAGACCTGGAGGGTGTCTCCAGGTGCAGTAGAGTGGTGATCTGGGAACCTCCTTACTCAGAATACTGCTACCTTCACACTGTCATAAGAATGCAGCTAGTTGAGAGCTGGCTTCTAGGCATGCTTCCCTGTGAGAGCTGAGGACAGGGCAGAACCCTCCCGCATCCTGCCTGACTGTAGACGTACCTGCTAACCTCCTCATGTTAGTGGCTGGGATAGGTTGTGGGAAAAGCATGTGTAAGCATTGGGCCTGAACTCCCGTGTATGTGAGTTGAATATAGCGATTTCCAACATCCTACTTCAATAGGAGTGTAGCTAGGTTCCAACTCCCGTGTCCGAGTGGGTAGCAGACATCTGCCTCCCATGCATACACACTTCTGAGAGTTGAGCTTATGGCCTGTAAGCCTACATCCTGCCTGCCGCTACCTTTCGCTTCCAAAAGGCCTAGGCTCGCTGCTTGACGCAAGTGTTGGGAGAGGTAACTGGAATCTCCCGGCACACAAGACGAGTGCCTCCAAGCTCAATCGAGCGATTTCCTAGTAATCCCTGCGGTAGACTGGTGCTACATACTAAGTTCCATACGTGAGTAGGTAGTTGAACGCCTTGTCCAGAAACATCTTACTTCTGAGAGTTGAGCTCACCCTCAGTCCCTCACAGTTCCACACTGCCTGCAGAGTGAGTTTCGCACGTCTTCACCAGAGACGTTTGCCAGAGGCTTCTGAGACGCAAGTTAACAATGCAGCCCTGGAGGGTATCTCCAGGTGCAGTAGAGTGGTAATCTGGGAACCTCCTGTCTCAGAATACTGCTACCTTCACCCTGCCATAAGAATGCAGCTAGTTGACAGCTGGCTTCAAGGCATGCTTCCCTGTGAGAGCTAAGGACAGGGCACAACCCTCCCGCATCCTGCTTGACTGTAGAAGGAGCTGCTAACGTCCTCATGTTAGTGGCAGGGAAAGGTTGTGAGAAAAGCATGTGGAATCGTTGTGCCTGAACCCACGTGTATCTGAGTTGAATACAGCGATTTCCAAAGTCCTTCTTCATCAGAGTGTAGCTAGGTTCCCACTCGCATGTCCGAGTGGGTAGCAGACATCTGCCTCCCATGCATACCCACTTCTGAGAGTTGAGCTTCTGGCCTGTAACCCTACCTCCTGCCTGCAGCTACCTTTCGCTTCCAAAAGGCCTAGGCTCGCTGCTTCACCGAAGTGTTGGGAGAGGTAACTGGAATCTGCCGGCACACAAGACTAGTGCCTCCAAGCTCAATGCAGCGATTTCCCAGTAATTCCTGGGGTAGACTGGTGCTACATACTAAGTTCCATATGTGAGAGGGTAACTGAACGCCTTGTCCAAAATCATCTTACTGCTGAGAGTTGAGCTCACCCTCAGTCCCTCACAGTTCCACACTGCCTGCAGAGTGAGTTTCCCACGTCTTCACCAGAGACTTTTGCCAGAGGCCTCTGAGACGCAAGTTAACAATGCAGACCTGGAGGGTATCTCCAGGTGCAGTAGAGTGGTGATCTGGGAACCTCCTTACTCAGAATACTGCTACCTTCACACTGTCATAAGAATGCAGCTAGTTGAGAGCTGGCTTCTAGGCATGCTTCCCTGTGAGAGCTGAGGACAGGGCAGAACCCTCCCGCATCCTGCCTGACTGTAGACGTACCTGCTAACCTCCTTATGTTAGTGGCTGGGATAGGTTGTGGGAAAAGCATGTGTAAGCATTGGGCCTGAACTCCCGTGTATCTGAGTTGAATACAGCGATTTCCAACATCCTTCTTCAATAGGAGTGTAGCTAGGTTCCAACTCCCATGTCCGAGTGGGTAGCAGACATCTGCCTCCCATGCATACACACTTCTGAGAGTTGAGCTAATGGCCTGTAAGCTTACATCCTGCCTGCCGCTACCTTTCGCTTCCAAAAGGCCTAGGCTCGCTGCTTGACGCAAGTGTTGGGAGAGGTAACTGGAATCTCCCGGCACACAAGACGAGTGCCTCCAAGCTCAATCGAGCGATTTCCTAGTAATTCCTGGGGTAGACTGGTGCTACATACTAAGTTCCATACGTGAGTAGGTAGTTGAACGCCTTGTCCAAAAACATCTTACTTCTGAGAGTTGAGCTCACCCTCAGTCCCTCACAGTTCCACACTGCCTGCAGAGTGAGTTTCGCACGTCTTCACCAGAGACGTTTGCCAGAGGCTTCTGAGACGCAAGTTAACAATGCAGCCCTGGAGGGTATCTCCAGGTGCAGTAGAGTGGTAATCTGGGAACCTCCTGTCTCAGAATACTGCTACCTTGACCCTGCCATAAGTATGCAGCTAGTTGACAGCTGGCTTCAAGGCATGCTTCCCTGTGAGAGCTAAGGACAGGGCACAACCCTCCCGCATCCTGCTTGACTGTAGAAGGAGCTGCTAACGTCCTCATGTTAGTGGCAGGGAAAGGTTGTGAGAAAAGCATGTGGAATCGTTGTGCCTGAACCCACGTGTATCTGAGTTGAATACAGCGATTTCCAAAGTCCTTCTTCATCAGAGTGTAGCTAGGTTCCCACTCGCATGTCCGAGTGGGTAGCAGACATCTGCCTCCCATGCATACCCACTTCTGAGAGTTGAGCTTCTGGCCTGTAACCCTACCTCCTGCCTGCAGCTACCTTTCGCTTCCAAAAGGCCTAGGCTCGCTGCTTCACCGAAGTGTTGGGAGAGGTAACTGGAATCTGCCGGCACACAAGACTAGTGCCTCCAAGCTCAATGCAGCGATTTCCCAGTAATTCCTGGGGTAGACTGGTGCTACATACTAAGTTCCATATGTGAGAGGGTAACTGAACGCCTTGTCCAAAATCATCTTACTGCTGAGAGTTGAGCTCACCCTCAGTCCCTCACAGTTCCACACTGCCTGCAGAGTGAGTTTCCCACGTCTTCACCAGAGACTTTTGCCAGAGGCCTCTGAGACGCAAGTTAACAATGCAGACCTGGAGGGTATCTCCAGGTGCAGTAGAGTGGTGATCTGGGAACCTCCTTACTCAGAATACTGCTACCTTCACACTGTCATAAGAATGCAGCTAGTTGAGAGCTGGCTTCTAGGCATGCTTCCCTGTGAGAGCTGAGGGCAGGGCAGAACCCTCCCGCATCCTGCCTGACTGTAGACGTACCTGCTAACCTCCTTATGTTAGTGGCTGGGATAGGTTGTGGGAAAAGCATGTGTAAGCATTGGGCCTGAACTCCCGTGTATCTGAGTTGAATACAGCGATTTCCAACATCCTTCTTCAATAGGAGTGTAGCTAGGTTCCAACTCCCATGTCCGAGTGGGTAGCAGACATCTGCCTCCCATGCATACACACTTCTGAGAGTTGAGCTTATGGCCTGTAAGCCTACATCCTGCCTGCCGCTACCTTTCGCTTCCAAAAGGCCTAGGCTCGCTGCTTGACGCAAGTGTTGGGAGAGGTAACTGGAATCTCCCGGCACACAAGACGAGTGCCTCCAAGCTCAATCGAGCGATTTCCTAGTAATTCCTGGGGTAGACTGGTGCTACATACTAAGTTCCATACGTGAGTAGGTAGTTGAACGCCTTGTCCAAAAACATCTTACTTCTGAGAGTTGAGCTCACCCTCAGTCCCTCACAGTTCCACACTGCCTGCAGAGTGAGTTTCGCACGTCTTCACCAGAGACGTTTGCCAGAGGCTTCTGAGACGCAAGTTAACAATGCAGCCCTGGAGGGTATCTCCAGGTGCAGTAGAGTGGTAATCTGGGAACCTCCTGTCTCAGAATACTGCTACCTTCACCCTGCCATAAGTATGCAGCTAGTTGACAGCTGGCTTCAAGGCATGCTTCCCTGTGAGAGCTAAGGACAGGGCACAACCCTCCCGCATCCTGCTTGACTGTAGAAGGAGCTGCTAACGTCCTCATGTTAGTGGCAGGGAAAGGTTGTGAGAAAAGCATGTGGAATCGTTGTGCCTGAACCCACGTGTATCTGAGTTGAATACAGCGATTTCCAAAGTCCTTCTTCATCAGAGTGTAGCTAGGTTCCCACTCGCATGTCCGAGTGGGTAGCAGACATCTGCCTCCCATGCATACCCACTTCTGAGAGTTGAGCTTCTGGCCTGTAACCCTACCTCCTGCCTGCAGCTACCTTTCGCTTCCAAAAGGCCTAGGCTCGCTGCTTCACCGAAGTGTTGGGAGAGGTAACTGGAATCTGCCGGCACACAAGACTAGTGCCTCCAAGCTCAATGCAGCGATTTCCCAGTAATTCCTGGGGTAGACTGGTGCTACATACTAAGTTCCATATGTGAGAGGGTAACTGAACGCCTTGTCCAAAATCATCTTACTGCTGAGAGTTGAGCTCACCCTCAGTCCCTCACAGTTCCACACTGCCTGCAGAGTGAGTTTCCCACGTCTTCACCAGAGACTTTTGCCAGAGGCCTCTGAGACGCAAGTTAACAATGCAGACCTGGAGGGTGTCTCCAGGTGCAGTAGAGTGGTGATCTGGGAACCTCCTTACTCAGAATACTGCTACCTTCACACTGTCATAAGAATGCAGCTAGTTGAGAGCTGGCTTCTAGGCATGCTTCCCTGTGAGAGCTGAGGACAGGGCAGAACCCTCCCGCATCCTGCCTGACTGTAGACGTACCTGCTAACCTCCTCATGTTAGTGGCTGGGATAGGTTGTGGGAAAAGCATGTGTAAGCATTGGGCCTGAACTCCCGTGTATGTGAGTTGAATATAGCGATTTCCAACATCCTACTTCAATAGGAGTGTAGCTAGGTTCCAACTCCCGTGTCCGAGTGGGTAGCAGACATCTGCCTCCCATGCATACACACTTCTGAGAGTTGAGCTTATGGCCTGTAAGCCTACATCCTGCCTGCCGCTACCTTTCGCTTCCAAAAGGCCTAGGCTCGCTGCTTGACGCAAGTGTTGGGAGAGGTAACTGGAATCTCCCGGCACACAAGACGAGTGCCTCCAAGCTCAATCGAGCGATTTCCTAGTAATCCCTGCGGTAGACTGGTGCTACATACTAAGTTCCATACGTGAGTAGGTAGTTGAACGCCTTGTCCAGAAACATCTTACTTCTGAGAGTTGAGCTCACCCTCAGTCCCTCACAGTTCCACACTGCCTGCAGAGTGAGTTTCGCACGTCTTCACCAGAGACGTTTGCCAGAGGCTTCTGAGACGCAAGTTAACAATGCAGCCCTGGAGGGTATCTCCAGGTGCAGTAGAGTGGTAATCTGGGAACCTCCTGTCTCAGAATACTGCTACCTTCACCCTGCCATAAGAATGCAGCTAGTTGACAGCTGGCTTCAAGGCATGCTTCCCTGTGAGAGCTAAGGACAGGGCACAACCCTCCCGCATCCTGCTTGACTGTAGAAGGAGCTGCTAACGTCCTCATGTTAGTGGCAGGGAAAGGTTGTGAGAAAAGCATGTGGAATCGTTGTGCCTGAACCCACGTGTATCTGAGTTGAATACAGCGATTTCCAAAGTCCTTCTTCATCAGAGTGTAGCTAGGTTCCCACTCGCATGTCCGAGTGGGTAGCAGACATCTGCCTCCCATGCATACCCACTTCTGAGAGTTGAGCTTCTGGCCTGTAACCCTACCTCCTGCCTGCAGCTACCTTTCGCTTCCAAAAGGCCTAGGCTCGCTGCTTCACCGAAGTGTTGGGAGAGGTAACTGGAATCTGCCGGCACACAAGACTAGTGCCTCCAAGCTCAATGCAGCGATTTCCCAGTAATTCCTGGGGTAGACTGGTGCTACATACTAAGTTCCATATGTGAGAGGGTAACTGAACGCCTTGTCCAAAATCATCTTACTGCTGAGAGTTGAGCTCACCCTCAGTCGCTCACAGTTCCACACTGCCTGCAGAGTGAGTTTCCCACGTCTTCACCAGAGACTTTTGCCAGAGGCCTCTGAGACGCAAGTTAACAATGCAGACCTGGAGGGTATCTCCAGGTGCAGTAGAGTGGTGATCTGGGAACCTCCTTACTCAGAATACTGCTACCTTCACACTGTCATAAGAATGCAGCTAGTTGAGAGCTGGCTTCTAGGCATGCTTCCCTGTGAGAGCTGAGGACAGGGCAGAACCCTCCCGCATCCTGCCTGACTGTAGACGTACCTGCTAACCTCCTTATGTTAGTGGCTGGGATAGGTTGTGGGAAAAGCATGTGTAAGCATTGGGCCTGAACTCCCGTGTATCTGAGTTGAATACAGCGATTTCCAACATCCTTCTTCAATAGGAGTGTAGCTAGGTTCCAACTCCCATGTCCGAGTGGGTAGCAGACATCTGCCTCCCATGCATACACACTTCTGAGAGTTGAGCTAATGGCCTGTAAGCTTACATCCTGCCTGCCGCTACCTTTCGCTTCCAAAAGGCCTAGGCTCGCTGCTTGACGCAAGTGTTGGGAGAGGTAACTGGAATCTCCCGGCACACAAGACGAGTGCCTCCAAGCTCAATCGAGCGATTTCCTAGTAATTCCTGGGGTAGACTGGTGCTACATACTAAGTGCCATACGTGAGTAGGTAGTTGAACGCCTTGTCCAAAAACATCTTACTTCTGAGAGTTGAGCTCACCCTCAGTCCCTCACAGTTCCACACTGCCTGCAGAGTGAGTTTCGCACGTCTTCACCAGAGACGTTTGCCAGAGGCTTCTGAGACGCAAGTTAACAATGCAGCCCTGGAGGGTATCTCCAGGTGCAGTAGAGTGGTAATCTGGGAACCTCCTGTCTCAGAATACTGCTACCTTGACCCTGCCATAAGTATGCAGCTAGTTGACAGCTGGCTTCAAGGCATGCTTCCCTGTGAGAGCTAAGGACAGGGCACAACCCTCCCGCATCCTGCTTGACTGTAGAAGGAGCTGCTAACGTCCTCATGTTAGTGGCAGGGAAAGGTTGTGAGAAAAGCATGTGGAATCGTTGTGCCTGAACCCACGTGTATCTGAGTTGAATACAGCGATTTCCAAAGTCCTTCTTCATCAGAGTGTAGCTAGGTTCCCACTCGCATGTCCGAGTGGGTAGCAGACATCTGCCTCCCATGCATACCCACTTCTGAGAGTTGAGCTTCTGGCCTGTAACCCTACCTCCTGCCTGCAGCTACCTTTCGCTTCCAAAAGGCCTAGGCTCGCTGCTTCACCGAAGTGTTGGGAGAGGTAACTGGAATCTGCCGGCACACAAGACTAGTGCCTCCAAGCTCAATGCAGCGATTTCCCAGTAATTCCTGGGGTAGACTGGTGCTACATACTAAGTTCCATATGTGAGAGGGTAACTGAACGCCTTGTCCAAAATCATCTTACTGCTGAGAGTTGAGCTCACCCTCAGTCCCTCACAGTTCCACACTGCCTGCAGAGTGAGTTTCCCACGTCTTCACCAGAGACTTTTGCCAGAGGCCTCTGAGACGCAAGTTAACAATGCAGACCTGGAGGGTATCTCCAGGTGCAGTAGAGTGGTGATCTGGGAACCTCCTTACTCAGAATACTGCTACCTTCACACTGTCATAAGAATGCAGCTAGTTGAGAGCTGGCTTCTAGGCATGCTTCCCTGTGAGAGCTGAGGGCAGGGCAGAACCCTCCCGCATCCTGCCTGACTGTAGACGTACCTGCTAACCTCCTTATGTTAGTGGCTGGGATAGGTTGTGGGAAAAGCATGTGTAAGCATTGGGCCTGAACTCCCGTGTATCTGAGTTGAATACAGCGATTTCCAACATCCTTCTTCAATAGGAGTGTAGCTAGGTTCCAACTCCCATGTCCGAGTGGGTAGCAGACATCTGCCTCCCATGCATACACACTTCTGAGAGTTGAGCTTATGGCCTGTAAGCCTACATCCTGCCTGCCGCTACCTTTCGCTTCCTAAAGGCCTAGGCTCGCTGCTTGACGCAAGTGTTGGGAGAGGTAACTGGAATCTCCCGGCACACAAGACGAGTGCCTCCAAGCTCAATCGAGCGATTTCCTAGTAATTCCTGGGGTAGACTGGTGCTACATACTAAGTTCCATACGTGAGTAGGTAGTTGAACGCCTTGTCCAAAAACATCTTACTTCTGAGAGTTGAGCTCACCCTCAGTCCCTCACAGTTCCACACTGCCTGCAGAGTGAGTTTCGCACGTCTTCACCAGAGACGTTTGCCAGAGGCTTCTGAGACGCAAGTTAACAATGCAGCCCTGGAGGGTATCTCCAGGTGCAGTAGAGTGGTAATCTGGGAACCTCCTGTCTCAGAATACTGCTACCTTGACCCTGCCATAAGTATGCAGCTAGTTGACAGCTGGCTTCAAGGCATGCTTCCCTGTGAGAGCTAAGGACAGGGCACAACCCTCCCGCATCCTGCTTGACTGTAGAAGGAGCTGCTAACGTCCTCATGTTAGTGGCAGGGAAAGGTTGTGAGAAAAGCATGTGGAATCGTTGTGCCTGAACCCACGTGTATCTGAGTTGAATACAGCGATTTCCAAAGTCCTTCTTCATCAGAGTGTAGCTAGGTTCCCACTCGCATGTCCGAGTGGGTAGCAGACATCTGCCTCCCATGCATACCCACTTCTGAGAGTTGAGCTTCTGGCCTGTAACCCTACCTCCTGCCTGCAGCTACCTTTCGCTTCCAAAAGGCCTAGGCTCGCTGCTTCACCGAAGTGTTGGGAGAGGTAACTGGAATCTGCCGGCACACAAGACTAGTGCCTCCAAGCTCAATGCAGCGATTTCCCAGTAATTCCTGGGGTAGACTGGTGCTACATACTAAGTCCCATATGTGAGAGGGTAACTGAACGCCTTGTCCAAAATCATCTTACTGCTGAGAGTTGAGCTCACCCTCAGTCCCTCACAGTTCCACACTGCCTGCAGAGTGAGTTTCCCACGTCTTCACCAGAGACTTTTGCCAGAGGCCTCTGAGACGCAAGTTAACAATGCAGACCTGGAGGGTATCTCCAGGTGCAGTAGAGTGGTGATCTGGGAACCTCCTTACTCAGAATACTGCTACCTTCACACTGTCATAAGAATGCAGCTAGTTGAGAGCTGGCTTCTAGGCATGCTTCCCTGTGAGAGCTGAGGACAGGGCAGAACCCTCCCGCATCCTGCCTGACTGTAGACGTACCTGCTAACCTCCTTATGTTAGTGGCTGGGATAGGTTGTGGGAAAAGCATGTGTAAGCATTGGGCCTGAACTCCCGTGTATCTGAGTTGAATACAGCGATTTCCAACATCCTTCTTCAATAGGAGTGTAGCTAGGTTCCAACTCCCATGTCCGAGTGGGTAGCAGACATCTGCCTCCCATGCATACACACTTCTGAGAGTTGAGCTTATGGCCTGTAAGCCTACATCCTGCCTGCCGCTACCTTTCGCTTCCAAAAGGCCTAGGCTCGCTGCTTGACGCAAGTGTTGGGAGAGGTAACTGGAATCTCCCGGCACACAAGACGAGTGCCTCCAAGCTCAATCGAGCGATTTCCTAGTAATTCCTGGGGTAGACTGGTGCTACATACTAAGTGCCATACGTGAGTAGGTAGTTGAACGCCTTGTCCAAAAACATCTTACTTCTGAGAGTTGAGCTCACCCTCAGTCCCTCACAGTTCCACACTGCCTACAGAGTGAGTTTCGCACGTCTTCACCAGAGACGTTTGCCAGAGGCTTCTGAGACGCAAGTTAACAATGCAGCCCTGGAGGGTATCTCCAGGTGCAGTAGAGTGGTAATCTGGGAACCTCCTGTCTCAGAATACTGCTACCTTCACCCTGCCATAAGAATGCAGCTAGTTGACAGCTGGCTTCAAGGCATGCTTCCCTGTGAGAGCTAAGGACAGGGCACAACCCTCCCGCATTCTGCTTGACTGTAGAAGGAGCTGCTAACGTCCTCATGTTAGTGGCAGGGAAAGGTTGTGAGAAAAGCATGTGGAATCGTTGTGCCTGAACCCACGTGTATCTGAGTTGAATACAGCGATTTCCAAAGTCCTTCTTCATCAGAGTGTAGCTAGGTTCCCACTCGCATGTCCGAGTGGGTAGCAGACATTTGCCTCCCATGCATACCCACTTCTGAGAGTTGAGCTTCTGGCCTGTAACCCTACCTCCTGCCTGCAGCTACCTTTCGCTTCCAAAAGGCCTAGGCTCGCTGCTTCACCGAAGTGTTGGGAGAGGTAACTGGAATCTGCCGGCACACAAGACTAGTGCCTCCAAGCTCAATGCAGCGATTTCCCAGTAATTCCTGGGGTAGACTGGTGCTACATACTAAGTTCCATATGTGAGAGGGTAACTGAACGCCTTGTCCAAAATCATCTTACTGCTGAGAGTTGAGCTCACCCTCAGTCCCTCACAGTTCCACACTGCCTGCAGAGTGAGTTTCCCACGTCTTCACCAGAGACTTTTGCCAGAGGCCTCTGAGACGCAAGTTAACAATGCAGACCTGGAGGGTATCTCCAGGTGCAGTAGAGTGGTGATCTGGGAACCTCCTTACTCAGAATACTGCTACCTTCACACTGTCATAAGAATGCAGCTAGTTGAGAGCTGGCTTCTAGGCATGCTTCCCTGTGAGAGCTGAGGACAGGGCAGAACCCTCCCGCATCCTGCCTGACTGTAGACGTACCTGCTAACCTCCTTATGTTAGTGGCTGGGATAGGTTGTGGGAAAAGCATGTGTAAGCATTGGGCCTGAACTCCCGTGTATCTGAGTTGAATACAGCGATTTCCAACATCCTTCTTCAATAGGAGTGTAGCTAGGTTCCAACTCCCATGTCCGAGTGGGTAGCAGACATCTGCCTCCCATGCATACACACTTCTGAGAGTTGAGCTTATGGCCTGTAAGCCTACATCCTGCCTGCCGCTACCTTTCGCTTCCAAAAGGCCTAGGCTCGCTGCTTGACGCAAGTGTTGGGAGAGGTAACTGGAATCTCCCGGCACACAAGACGAGTGCCTCCAAGCTCAATCGAGCGATTTCCTAGTAATTCCTGGGGTAGACTGGTGCTACATACTAAGTGCCATACGTGAGTAGGTAGTTGAACGCCTTGTCCAAAAACATCTTACTTCTGAGAGTTGAGCTCACCCTCAGTCCCTCACAGGTCCACACTGCCTGCAGAGTGAGTTTCGCACGTCTTCACCAGAGACGTTTGCCAGAGGCTTCTGAGACGCAAGTTAACAATGCAGCCCTGGAGGGTATCTCCAGGTGCAGTAGAGTGGTAATCTGGGAACCTCCTGTCTCAGAATACTGCTACCTTCACCCTGCCATAAGAATGCAGCTAGTTGACAGCTGGCTTCAAGGCATGCTTCCCTGTGAGAGCTAAGGACAGGGCACAACCCTCCCGCATCCTGCTTGACTGTAGAAGGAGCTGCTAACGTCCTCATGTTAGTGGCAGGGAAAGGTTGTGAGAAAAGCATGTGGAATCGTTGTGCCTGAACCCACGTGTATCTGAGTTGAATACAGCGATTTCCAAAGTCCTTCTTCATCAGAGTGTAGCTAGGTTCCCACTCGCATGTCCGAGTGGGTAGCAGACATCTGCCTCCCATGCATACCCACTTCTGAGAGTTGAGCTTCTGGCCTGTAACCCTACCTCCTGCCTGCAGCTACCTTTCGCTTCCAAAAGGCCTAGGCTCGCTGCTTCACCGAAGTGTTGGGAGAGGTAACTGGAATCTGCCGGCACACAAGACTAGTGCCTCCAAGCTCAATGCAGCGATTTCCCAGTAATTCCTGGGGTAGACTGGTGCTACATACTAAGTTCCATATGTGAGAGGGTAACTGAACGCCTTGTCCAAAATCATCTTACTGCTGAGAGTTGAGCTCACCCTCAGTCCCTCACAGTTCCACACTGCCTGCAGAGTGAGTTTCCCACGTCTTCACCAGAGACTTTTGCCAGAGGCCTCTGAGACGCAAGTTAACAATGCAGACCTGGAGGGTATCTCCAGGTGCAGTAGAGTGGTGATCTGGGAACCTCCTTACTCGGAATACTGCTACCTTCACACTGTCATAAGAATGCAGCTAGTTGAGAGCTGGCTTCTAGGCATGCTTCCCTGTGAGAGCTGAGGACAGGGCAGAACCCTCCCGCATCCTGCCTGACTGTAGACGTACCTGCTAACCTCCTTATGTTAGTGGCTGGGATAGGTTGTGGGAAAAGCATGTGTAAGCATTGGGCCTGAACTCCCGTGTATCTGAGTTGAATACAGCGATTTCCAACATCCTTCTTCAATAGGAGTGTAGCTAGGTTCCAACTCCCATGTCCGAGTGGGTAGCAGACATCTGCCTCCCATGCATACACACTTCTGAGAGTTGAGCTTATGGCCTGTAAGCCTACATCCTGCCTGCCGCTACCTTTCGCTTCCAAAAGGCCTAGGCTCGCTGCTTGACGCAAGTGTTGGGAGAGGTAACTGGAATCTCCCGGCACACAAGACGAGTGCCTCCAAGCTCAATCGAGCGATTTCCTAGTAATTCCTGGGGTAGACTGGTGCTACATACTAAGTGCCATACGTGAGTAGGTAGTTGAACGCCTTGTCCAAAAACATCTTACTTCTGAGAGTTGAGCTCACCCTCAGTCCCTCACAGTTCCACACTGCCTGCAGAGTGAGTTTCGCACGTCTTCACCAGAGACGTTTGCCAGAGGCTTCTGAGACGCAAGTTAACAATGCAGCCCTGGAGGGTATCTCCAGGTGCAGTAGAGTGGTAATCTGGGAACCTCCTGTCTCAGAATACTGCTACCTTCACCCTGCCATAAGAATGCAGCTAGTTGACAGCTGGCTTCAAGGCATGCTTCCCTGTGAGAGCTAAGGACAGGGCACAACCCTCCCGCATCCTGCTTGACTGTAGAAGGAGCTGCTAACGTCCTCATGTTAGTGGCAGGGAAAGGTTGTGAGAAAAGCATGTGGAATCGTTGTGCCTGAACCCACGTGTATCTGAGTTGAATACAGCGATTTCCAAAGTCCTTCTTCATCAGAGTGTAGCTAGGTTCCCACTCGCATGTCCGAGTGGGTAGCAGACATCTGCCTCCCATGCATACCCACTTCTGAGAGTTGAGCTTCTGGCCTGTAACCCTACCTCCTGCCTGCAGCTACCTTTCGCTTCCAAAAGGCCTAGGCTCGCTGCTTCACCGAAGTGTTGGGAGAGGTAACTGGAATCTCCCGGCACACAAGACTAGTGCCTCCAAGCTCAATGCAGCGATTTCCCAGTAATTCCTGGGGTAGACTGGTGCTACATACTAAGTTCCATATGTGAGAGGGTAACTGAACGCCTTGTCCAAAATCATCTTACTGCTGAGAGTTGAGCTCACCCTCAGGCCCTCACAGTTCCACACTGCCTGCAGAGTGAGTTTCCCACGTCTTCACCAGAGACTTTTGCCAGAGGCCTCTGAGACGCAAGTTAACAATGCAGACCTGGAGGGTATCTCCAGGTGCAGTAGAGTGGTGATCTGGGAACCTCCTTACTCAGAATACTGCTACCTTCACACTGTCCTAAGAATGCAGCTAGTTGAGAGCTGGCTTCTAGGCATGCTTCCCTGTGAGAGCTGAGGGCAGGGCAGAACCCTCCCGCATCCTGCCTGACTGTAGACGTACCTGCTAACCTCCTTATGTTAGTGGCTGGGATAGGTTGTGGGAAAAGCATGTGTAAGCATTGGGCCTGAACTCCCGTGTATCTGAGTTGAATACAGCGATTTCCAACATCCTTCTTCAATAGGAGTGTAGCTAGGTTCCAACTCCCATGTCCGAGTGGGTAGCAGACATCTGCCTCCCATGCATACACACTTCTGAGAGTTGAGCTTATGGCCTGTAAGCCTACATCCTGCCTGCCGCTACCTTTCGCTTCCAAAAGGCCTAGGCTCGCTGCTTGACGCAAGTGTTGGGAGAGGTAACTGGAATCTCCCGGCACACAAGACGAGTGCCTCCAAGCTCAATCGAGCGATTTCCTAGTAATTCCTGGGGTAGACTGGTGCTACATACTAAGTTCCATACGTGAGTAGGTAGTTGAACGCCTTGTCCAAAAACATCTTACTTCTGAGAGTTGAGCTCACCCTCAGTCCCTCACAGTTCCACACTGCCTGCAGAGTGAGTTTCGCACGTCTTCACCAGAGACGTTTGCCAGAGGCTTCTGAGACGCAAGTTAACAATGCAGCCCTGGAGGGTATCTCCAGGTGCAGTAGAGTGGTAATCTGGGAACCTCCTGTCTCAGAATACTGCTACCTTCACCCTGCCATAAGAATGCAGCTAGTTGACAGCTGGCTTTAAGGCATGCTTCCCTGTGAGAGCTAAAGACAGGGCACAACCCTCCCGCATCCTGCTTGACTGTAGAAGGAGCTGCTAACGTCCTCATGTTAGTGGCAGGGAAAGGTTGTGAGAAAAGCATGTGGAATCGTTGTGCCTGAACCCACGTGTATCTGAGTTGAATACAGCGATTTCCAAAGTCCTTCTTCATCAGAGTGTAGCTAGGTTCCCACTCGCATGTCCGAGTGGGTAGCAGACATCTGCCTCCCATGCATACCCACTTCTGAGAGTTGAGCTTCTGGCCTGTAACCCTACCTCCTGCCTGCAGCTACCTTTCGCTTCCAAAAGGCCTAGGCTCGCTGCTTCACCGTAGTGTTGGGAGAGGTAACTGGAATCTCCCGGCACACAAGACTAGTGCCTCCAAGCTCAATGCAGCGAATTCCCAGTAATTCCTGGGGTAGACTGGTGCTACATACTAAGTTCCATATGTGAGAGGGTAACTGAACGCCTTGTCCAAAATCATCTTACTGCTGAGAGTTGAGCTCACCCTCAGTCCCTCACAGTTCCACACTGCCTGCAGAGTGAGTTTCCCACGTCTTCACCAGAGACTTTTGCCAGAGGCCTCTGAGACGCAAGTTAACAATGCAGACCTGGAGGGTATCTCCAGGTGCAGTAGAGTGGTGATCTGGGAACCTCCTTACTCAGAATACTGCTACCTTCACACTGTCATAAGAATGCAGCTAGTTGAGAGCTGGCTTCTAGGCATGCTTCCCTGTGAGAGCTGAGGGCAGGGCAGAACCCTCCCGCATCCTGCCTGACTGTAGACGTACCTGCTAACCTCCTTATGTTAGTGGCTGGGATAGGTTGTGGGAAAAGCATGTGTAAGCATTGGGCCTGAACTCCCGTGTATCTGAGTTGAATACAGCGATTTCCAACATCCTTCTTCAATAGGAGTGTAGCTAGGTTCCAACTCCCATGTCCGAGTGGGTAGCAGACATCTGCCTCCCATGCATACACACTTCTGAGAGTTGAGCTTATGGCCTGTAAGCCTACATCCTGCCTGCCGCTACCTTTCGCTTCCAAAAGGCCTAGGCTCGCTGCTTGACGCAAGTGTTGGGAGAGGTAACTGGAATCTCCCGGCACACAAGACGAGTGCCTCCAAGCTCAATCGAGCGATTTCCTAGTAATTCCTGGGGTAGACTGGTGCTACATACTAAGTTCCATACGTGAGTAGGTAGTTGAACGCCTTGTCCAAAAACATCTTACTTCTGAGAGTTGAGCTCACCCTCAGTCCCTCACAGTTCCACACTGCCTGCAGAGTGAGTTTCGCACGTCTTCACCAGAGACGTTTGCCAGAGGCTTCTGAGACGCAAGTTAACAATGCAGCCCTGGAGGGTATCTCCAGGTGCAGTAGAGTGGTAATCTGGGAACCTCCTGTCTCAGAATACTGCTACCTTCACCCTGCCATAAGAATGCAGCTAGTTGACAGCTGGCTTTAAGGCATGCTTCCCTGTGAGAGCTAAGGACAGGGCACAACCCTCCCGCATCCTGCTTGACTGTAGAAGGAGCTGCTAACGTCCTCATGTTAGTGGCAGGGAAAGGTTGTGAGAAAAGCATGTGGAATCGTTGTGCCTGAACCCACGTGTATCTGAGTTGAATACAGCGATTTCCAAAGTCCTTCTTCATCAGAGTGTAGCTAGGTTCCCACTCGCATGTCCGAGTGGGTAGCAGACATCTGCCTCCCATGCATACCCACTTCTGAGAGTTGAGCTTCTGGCCTGTAACCCTACCTCCTGCCTGCAGCTACCTTTCGCTTCCAAAAGGCCTAGGCTCGCTGCTTCACCGGAGTGTTGGGAGAGGTAACTGGAATCTCCCGGCACACAAGACTAGTGCCTCCAAGCTCAATGCAGCGATTTCCCAGTAATTCCTGGGGTAGACTGGTGCTACATACTAAGTTCCATATGTGAGAGGGTAACTGAACGCCTTGTCCAAAATCATCTTACTGCTGAGAGTTGAGCTCACCCTCAGTCCCTCACAGTTCCACACTGCCTGCAGAGTGAGTTTCCCACGTCTTCACCAGAGGCCTCTGAGACGCAAGTTAACAATGCAGACCTGGAGGGTATCTCCAGGTGCAGTAGAGTGGTGATCTGGGAACCTCCTTACTCGGAATACTGCTACCTTCACACTGTCATAAGAATGCAGCTAGTGAGAGCTGGCTTCTAGGCATGCTTCCCTGTGAGAGCTGAGGACAGGGCAGAACCCTCCCGCATCCTGCCTGACTGTAGACGTACCTGCTAACCTCCTTATGTTAGTGGCTGGGATAGGTTGTGGGAAAAGCATGTGTAAGCATTGGGCCTGAACTCCCGTGTATCTGAGTTGAATACAGCGATTTCCAACATCCTTCTTCAATAGGAGTGTAGCTAGGTTCCAACTCCCATGTCCAAGTGGGTAGCAGACATCTGCCTCCCATGCATACACACTTCTGAGAGTTGAGCTTATGGCCTGTAAGCCTACATCCTGCCTGCCGCTACCTTTCGCTTCCAAAAGGCCTAGGCTCGCTGCTTGACGCAAGTGTTGGGAGAGGGAACTGGAATCTCCCGGCACACAAGACGAGTGCCTCCAAGCTCAATCGAGCGATTTCCTAGTAATTCCTGGGGTAGACTGGTGCTACATACTAAGTTCCATACGTGAGTAGGTAGTTGAACGCCTTGTCCAAAAACATCTTACTTCTGAGAGTTGAGCTCACCCTCAGTCCCTCACAGTTCCACACTGCCTGCAGAGTGAGTTTCGCACGTCTTCACCAGAGACGTTTGCCAGAGGCTTCTGAGACGCAAGTTAACAATGCAGCCCTGGAGGGTATCTCCAGGTGCAGTAGAGTGGTAATCTGGGAACCTCCTGTCTCAGAATACTGCTACCTTCACCCTGCCATAAGAATGCAGCTAGTTGACAGCTGGCTTCAAGGCATGCTTCCCTGTGAGAGCTAAGGACAGGGCACAACCCTCCCGCATCCTGCTTGACTGTAGAAGGAGCTGCTAACGTCCTCATGTTAGTGGCAGGGAAAGGTTGTGAGAAAAGCATGTGGAATCGTTGTGCCTGAACCCACGTGTATCTGAGTTGAATACAGCGATTTCCAAAGTCCTTCTTCATCAGAGTGTAGCTAGGTTCCCACTCGCATGTCCGAGTGGGTAGCAGACATCTGCCTCCCATGCATACCCACTTCTGAGAGTTGAGCTTCTGGCCTGTAACCCTACCTCCTGCCTGCAGCTACCTTTCGCTTCCAAAAGGCCTAGGCTCGCTGCTTCACCGTAGTGTTGGGAGAGGTAACTGGAATCTCCCGGCACACAAGACTAGTGCCTCCAAGCTCAATGCAGCGAATTCCCAGTAATTCCTGGGGTAGACTGGTGCTACATACTAAGTTCCATATGTGAGAGGGTAACTGAACGCCTTGTCCAAAATCATCTTACTGCTGAGAGTTGAGCTCACCCTCAGTCCCTCACAGTTCCACACTGCCTGCAGAGTGAGTTTCCCACGTCTTCACCAGAGACTTTTGCCAGAGGCCTCTGAGACGCAAGTTAACAATGCAGACCTGGAGGGTATCTCCAGGTGCAGTAGAGTGGTGATCTGGGAACCTCCTTACTCAGAATACTGCTACCTTCACACTGTCATAAGAATGCAGCTAGTTGAGAGCTGGCTTCTAGGCATGCTTCCCTGTGAGAGCTGAGGACAGGGCAGAACCCTCCCGCATCCTGCCTGACTGTAGACGTACCTGCTAACCTCCTTATGTTAGTGGCTGGGATAGGTTGTGGGAAAAGCATGTGTAAGCATTGGGCCTGAACTCCCGTGTATCTGAGTTGAATACAGCGATTTCCAACATCCTTCTTCAATAGGAGTGTAGCTAGGTTCCAACTCCCATGTCCGAGTGGGTAGCAGACATCTGCCTCCCATGCATACACACTTCTGAGAGTTGAGCTTATGGCCTGTAAGCCTACATCCTGCCTGCCGCTACCTTTCGCTTCCAAAAGGCCTAGGCTCGCTGCTTGACGCAAGTGTTGGGAGAGGTAACTGGAATCTCCCGGCACACAAGACGAGTGCCTCCAAGCTCAATCGAGCGATTTCCTAGTAATTCCTGGGGTAGACTGGTGCTACATACTAAGTTCCATACGTGAGTAGGTAGTTGAACGCCTTGTCCAAAAACATCTTACTTCTGAGAGTTGAGCTCACCCTCAGTCCCTCACAGTTCCACACTGCCTGCAGAGTGAGTTTCGCACGTCTTCACCAGAGACGTTTGCCAGAGGCTTCTGAGACGCAAGTTAACAATGCAGCCCTGGAGGGTATCTCCAGGTGCAGTAGAGTGGTAATCTGGGAACCTCCTGTCTCAGAATATTGCTACCTTCACCCTGCCATAAGAATGCAGCTAGTTGACAGCTGGCTTCAAGGCATGCTTCCCTGTGAGAGCTAAGGACAGGGCACAACCCTCCCGCATCCTGCTTGACTGTAGAAGGAGCTGCTAACGTCCTCATGTTAGTGGCAGGGAAAGGTTGTGAGAAAAGCATGTGGAATCGTTGTGCCTGAACCCACGTGTATCTGAGTTGAATACAGCGATTTCCAAAGTCCTTCTTCATCAGAGTGTAGCTAGGTTCCCACTCGCATGTCCGAGTGGGTAGCAGACATCTGCCTCCCATGCATACCCACTTCTGAGAGTTGAGCTTCTGGCCTGTAACCCTACCTCCTGCCTGCAGCTACCTTTCGCTTCCAAAAGGCCTAGGCTCGCTGCTTCACCGAAGTGTTGGGAGAGGTAACTGGAATCTCCCGGCACACAAGACTAGTGCCTCCAAGCTCAATGCAGCGATTTCCCAGTAATTCCTGGGGTAGACTGGTGCTACATACTAAGTTCCATATGTGAGAGGGTAACTGAACGCCTTGTCCAAAATCATCTTACTGCTGAGAGTTGAGCTCACCCTCAGTCCCTCACAGTTCCACACTGCCTGCAGAGTGAGTTTCCCACGTCTTCACCAGAGACTTTTGCCAGAGGCCTCTGAGACGCAAGTTAACAATGCAGACCTGGAGGGTATCTCCAGGTTCAGTAGAGTGGTGATCTGGGAACCTCCTTACTCGGAATACTGCTACCTTCACACTGTCATAAGAATGCAGCTAGTTGAGAGCTGGCTTCTAGGCATGCTTCCCTGTGAGAGCTGAGGACAGGGCAGAACCCTCCCGCATCCTGCCTGACTGTAGACGTACCTGCTAACCTCCTTATGTTAGTGGCTGGGATAGGTTGTGGGAAAAGCATGTGTAAGCATTGGGCCTGAACTCCCGTGTATCTGAGTTGAATACAGCGATTTCCAACATCCTTCTTCAATAGGAGTGTAGCTAGGTTCCAACTCCCATGTCCGAGTGGGTAGCAGACATCTGCCTCCCATGCATACACACTTCTGAGAGTTGAGCTTATGGCCTGTAAGCCTACATCCTGCCTGCCGCTACCTTTCGCTTCCAAAAGGCCTAGGCTCGCTGCTTGACGCAAGTGTTGGGAGAGGTAACTGGAATCTCCCGGCACACAAGACGAGTGCCTCCAAGCTCAATCGAGCGATTTCCTAGTAATTCCTGGGGTAGACTGGTGCTACATACTAAGTTCCATACGTGAGTAGGTAGTTGAACGCCTTGTCCAAAAACATCTTACTTCTGAGAGTTGAGCTCACCCTCAGTCCCTCACAGTTCCACACTGCCTGCAGAGTGAGTTTCGCACGTCTTCACCAGAGACGTTTGCCAGAGGCTTCTGAGACGCAAGTTAACAATGCAGCCCTGGAGGGTATCTCCAGGTGCAGTAGAGTGGTAATCTGGGAACCTCCTGTCTCAGAATACTGCTACCTTCACCCTGCCATAAGAATGCAGCTAGTTGACAGCTGGCTTCAAGGCATGCTTCCCTGTGAGAGCTAAGGACAGGGCACAACCCTCCCGCATCCTGCTTGACTGTAGAAGGAGCTGCTAACGTCCTCATGTTAGTGGCAGGGAAAGGTTGTGAGAAAAGCATGTGGAATCGTTGTGCCTGAACCCACGTGTATCTGAGTTGAATACAGCGATTTCCAAAGTCCTTCTTCATCAGAGTGTAGCTAGGTTCCCACTCGCATGTCCGAGTGGGTAGCAGACATCTGCCTCCCATGCATACCCACTTCTGAGAGTTGAGCTTCTGGCCTGTAACCCTACCTCCTGCCTGCAGCTACCTTTCGCTTCCAAAAGGCCTAGGCTCGCTGCTTCACCGAAGTGTTGGGAGAGGTAACTGGAATCTGCCGGCACACAAGACTAGTGCCTCCAAGCTCAATGCAGCGATTTCCCAGTAATTCCTGGGGTAGACTGGTGCTACATACTAAGTTCCATATGTGAGAGGGTAACTGAACGCCTTGTCCAAAATCATCTTACTGCTGAGAGTTGAGCTCACCCTCAGTCCCTCACAGTTCCACACTGCCTGCAGAGTGAGTTTCCCACGTCTTCACCAGAGACTTTTGCCAGAGGCCTCTGAGACGCAAGTTAACAATGCAGACCTGGAGGGTATCTCCAGGTGCAGTAGAGTGGTGATCTGGGAACCTCCTTACTCGGAATACTGCTACCTTCACACTGTCATAAGAATGCAGCTAGTTGAGAGCTGGCTTCTAGGCATGCTTCCCTGTGAGAGCTGAGGACAGGGCAGAACCCTCCCGCATCCTGCCTGACTGTAGACGTACCTGCTAACCTCCTTATGTTAGTGGCTGGGATAGGTTGTGGGAAAAGCATGTGTAAGCATTGGGCCTGAACTCCCGTGTATCTGAGTTGAATACAGCGATGTCCAACATCCTTCTTCAATAGGAGTGTAGCTAGGTTCCAACTCCCATGTCCGAGTGGGTAGCAGACATCTGCCTCCCATGCATACACACTTCTGAGAGTTGAGCTTATGGCCTGTAAGCCTACATCCTGCCTGCCGCTACCTTTCGCTTCCAAAAGGCCTAGGCTCGCTGCTTGACGCAAGTGTTGGGAGAGGTAACTGGAATCTCCCGGCACACAAGACGAGTGCCTCCAAGCTCAATCGAGCGATTTCCTAGTAATTCCTGGGGTAGACTGGTGCTACATACTAAGTTCCATACGTGAGTAGGTAGTTGAACGCCTTGTCCAAAAACATCTTACTTCTGAGAGTTGAGCTCACCCTCAGTCCCTCACAGTTCCACACTGCCTGCAGAGTGAGTTTCGCACGTCTTCACCAGAGACGTTTGCCAGAGGCTTCTGAGACGCAAGTTAACAATGCAGCCCTGGACGGTATCTCCAGGTGCAGTAGAGTGGTAATCCGGGAACCTCCTGTCTCAGAATACTGCTACCTTCACCCTGCCATAAGAATGCAGCTAGTTGACAGCTGGCTTCAAGGCATGCTTCCCTGTGAGAGCTAAGGACAGGGCACAACCCTCCCGCATCCTGCTTGACTGTAGAAGGAGCTGCTAACGTCCTCATGTTAGTGGCAGGGAAAGGTTGTGAGAAAAGCATGTGGAATCGTTGTGCCTGAACCCACGTGTATCTGAGTTGAATACAGCGATTTCCAAAGTCCTTCTTCATCAGAGTGTAGCTAGGTTCCCACTCGCATGTACGAGTGGGTAGCAGACATCTGCCTCCCATGCATACCAACTTCTGAGAGTTGAGCTTCTGGCCTGTAACCCTACCTCCTGCCTGCAGCTACCTTTCGCTTCCAAAAGGCCTAGGCTCGCTGCTTCACCGAAGTGTTGGGAGAGGTAACTGGAATCTCCCGGCACACAAGACTAGTGCCTCCAAGCTCAATGCAGCGATTTCCCAGTAATTCCTGGGGTAGACTGGTGCTACATACTAAGTTCCATATGTGAGAGGGTAACTGAACGCCTTGTCCAAAATCATCTTACTGCTGAGAGTTGAGCTCACCCTCAGTCCCTCACAGTTCCACACTGCCTGCAGAGTGAGTTTCCCACGTCTTCACCAGAGGCCTCTGAGACGCAAGTTAACAATGCAGACCTGGAGGGTATCTCCAGGTGCAGTAGAGTGGTGATCTGGGAACCTCCTTACTCGGAATACTGCTACCTTCACACTGTCATAAGAATGCAGCTAGTTGAGAGCTGGCTTCTAGGCATGCTTCCCTGTGAGAGCTGAGGACAGGGCAGAACCCTCCCGCATCCTGCCTGACTGTAGACGTACCTGCTAACCTCCTTATGTTAGTGGCTGGGATAGGTTGTGGGAAAAGCATGTGTAAGCATTGGGCCTGAACTCCCGTGTATCTGAGTTGAATACAGCGATTTCCAACATCCTTCTTCAATAGGAGTGTAGCTAGGTTCCAACTCCCATGTCCGAGTGGGTAGCAGACATCTGCCTCCCATGCATACACACTTCTGAGAGTTGAGCTTATGGCCTGTAAGCCTACATCCTGCCTGCCGCTACCTTTCGCTTCCAAAAGGCCTAGGCTCGCTGCTTGACGCAAGTGTTGGGAGAGGTAACTGGAATCTCCCGGCACACAAGACGAGTGCCTCCAAGCTCAATCGAGCGATTTCCTAGTAATTCCTGGGGTAGACTGGTGCTACATACTAAGTTCCATACGTGAGTAGGTAGTTGAACGCCTTGTCCAAAAACATCTTACTTCTGAGAGTTGAGCTCACCCTCAGTCCCTCACAGTTCCACACTGCCTGCAGAGTGAGTTTCGCACGTCTTCACCAGAGACGTTTGCCAGAGGCTTCTGAGACGCAAGTTAACAATGCAGCCCTGGAGGGTATCTCCAGGTGCAGTAGAGTGGTAATCTGGGAACCTCCTGTCTCAGAATACTGCTACCTTCACCCTGCCATAAGAATGCAGCTAGTTGACAGCTGGCTTCAAGGCATGCTTCCCTGTGAGAGCTAAGGACAGGGCACAACCCTCCCGCATCCTGCTTGACTGTAGAAGGAGCTGCTAACGTCCTCATGTTAGTGGCAGGGAAAGGTTGTGAGAAAAGCATGTGGAATCGTTGTGCCTGAACCCACGTGTATCTGAGTTGAATACAGCGATTTCCAAAGTCCTTCTTCATCAGAGTGTAGCTAGGTTCCCACTCGCATGTCCGAGTGGGTAGCAGACATCTGCCTCCCATGCATACCCACTTCTGAGAGTTGAGCTTCTGGCCTGTAACCCTACCTCCTGCCTGCAGCTACCTTTCGCTTCCAAAAGGCCTAGGCTCGCTGCTTCACCGGAGTGTTGGGAGAGGTAACTGGAATCTCCCGGCACACAAGACTAGTGCCTCCAAGCTCAATGCAGCGATTTCCCAGTAATTCCTGGGGTAGACTGGTGCTACATACTAAGTTCCATATGTGAGAGGGTAACTGAACGCCTTGTCCAAAATCATCTTACTGCTGAGAGTTGAGCTCACCCTCAGTCCCTCACAGTTCCACACTGCCTGCAGAGTGAGTTTCCCACGTCTTCACCAGAGGCCTCTGAGACGCAAGTTAACAATGCAGACCTGGAGGGTATCTCCAGGTGCAGTAGAGTGGTGATCTGGGAACCTCCTTACTCGGAATACTGCTACCTTCACACTGTCATAAGCATGCAGCTAGTTGAGAGCTGGCTTCTAGGCATGCTTCCCTGTGAGAGCTGAGGACAGGGCAGAACCCTCCCGCATCCTGCCTGACTGTAGACGTACCTGCTAACCTCCTTATGTTAGTGGCTGGGATAGGTTGTGGGAAAAGCATGTGTAAGCATTGGGCCTGAACTCCCGTGTATCTGAGTTGAATACAGCGATTTCCAACATCCTTCTTCAATAGGAGTGTAGCTAGGTTCCAACTCCCATGTCCGAGTGGGTAGCAGACATCTGCCTCCCATGCATACACACTTCTGAGAGTTGAGCTTATGGCCTGTAAGCCTACATCCTGCCTGCCGCTACCTTTCGCTTCCAAAAGGCCTAGGCTCGCTGCTTGACGCAAGTGTTGGGAGAGGTAACTGGAATCTCCCGGCACACAAGACGAGTGCCTCCAAGCTCAATCGAGCGATTTCCTAGTAATTCCTGGGGTAGACTGGTGCTACATACTAAGTTCCATACGTGAGTAGGTAGTTGAACGCCTTGTCCAAAAACATCTTACTTCTGAGAGTTGAGCTCACCCTCAGTCCCTCACAGTTCCACACTGCCTGCAGAGTGAGTTTCGCACGTCTTCACCAGAGACGTTTGCCAGAGGCTTCTGAGACGCAAGTTAACAATGCAGCCCTGGAGGGTATCTCCAGGTGCAGTAGAGTGGTAATCTGGGAACCTCCTGTCTCAGAATACTGCTACCTTCACCCTGCCATAAGAATGCAGCTAGTTGACAGCTGGCTTCAAGGCATGCTTCCCTGTGAGAGCTAAGGACAGGGCACAACCCTCCCGCATCCTGCTTGACTGTAGAAGGAGCTGCTAACGTCCTCATGTTAGTGGCAGGGAAAGGTTGTGAGAAAAGCATGTGGAATCGTTGTGCCTGAACCCACGTGTATCTGAGTTGAATACAGCGATTTCCAAAGTCCTTCTTCATCAGAGTGTAGCTAGGTTCCCACTCGCATGTCCGAGTGGGTAGCAGACATCTGCCTCCCATGCATACCCACTTCTGAGAGTTGAGCTTCTGGCCTGTAACCCTACCTCCTGCCTGCAGCTACCTTTCGCTTCCAAAAGGCCTAGGCTCGCTGCTTCACCGAAGTGTTGGGAGAGGTAACTGGAATCTGCCGGCACACAAGACTAGTGCCTCCAAGCTCAATGCAGCGATTTCCCAGTAATTCCTGGGGTAGACTGGTGCTACATACTAAGTTCCATATGTGAGAGGGTAACTGAACGCCTTGTCCAAAATCATCTTACTGCTGAGAGTTGAGCTCACCCTCAGTCCCTCACAGTTCCACACTGCCTGCAGAGTGAGTTTCCCACGTCTTCACCAGAGACTTTTGCCAGAGGCCTCTGAGACGCAAGTTAACAATGCAGACCTGGAGGGTATCTCCAGGTGCAGTAGAGTGGTGATCTGGGAACCTCCTTACTCGGAATACTGCTACCTTCACACTGTCATAAGAATGCAGCTAGTTGAGAGCTGGCTTCTAGGCATGCTTCCCTGTGAGAGCTGAGGACAGGGCAGAACCCTCCCGCATCCTGCCTGACTGTAGACGTACCTGCTAACCTCCTTATGTTAGTGGCTGGGATAGGTTGTGGGAAAAGCATGTGTAAGCATTGGGCCTGAACTCCCGTGTATCTGAGTTGAATACAGCGATGTCCAACATCCTTCTTCAATAGGAGTGTAGCTAGGTTCCAACTCCCATGTCCGAGTGGGTAGCAGACATCTGCCTCCCATGCATACACACTTCTGAGAGTTGAGCTTATGGCCTGTAAGCCTACATCCTGCCTGCCGCTACCTTTCGCTTCCAAAAGGCCTAGGCTCGCTGCTTGACGCAAGTGTTGGGAGAGGTAACTGGAATCTCCCGGCACACAAGACGAGTGCCTCCAAGCTCAATCGAGCGATTTCCTAGTAATTCCTGGGGTAGACTGGTGCTACATACTAAGTTCCATACGTGAGTAGGTAGTTGAACGCCTTGTCCAAAAACATCTTACTTCTGAGAGTTGAGCTCACCCTCAGTCCCTCACAGTTCCACACTGCCTGCAGAGTGAGTTTCGCACGTCTTCACCAGAGACGTTTGCCAGAGGCTTCTGAGACGCAAGTTAACAATGCAGCCCTGGACGGTATCTCCAGGTGCAGTAGAGTGGTAATCCGGGAACCTCCTGTCTCAGAATACTGCTACCTTCACCCTGCCATAAGAATGCAGCTAGTTGACAGCTGGCTTCAAGGCATGCTTCCCTGTGAGAGCTAAGGACAGGGCACAACCCTCCCGCATCCTGCTTGACTGTAGAAGGAGCTGCTAACGTCCTCATGTTAGTGGCAGGGAAAGGTTGTGAGAAAAGCATGTGGAATCGTTGTGCCTGAACCCACGTGTATCTGAGTTGAATACAGCGATTTCCAAAGTCCTTCTTCATCAGAGTGTAGCTAGGTTCCCACTCGCATGTACGAGTGGGTAGCAGACATCTGCCTCCCATGCATACCAACTTCTGAGAGTTGAGCTTCTGGCCTGTAACCCTACCTCCTGCCTGCAGCTACCTTTCGCTTCCAAAAGGCCTAGGCTCGCTGCTTCACCGAAGTGTTGGGAGAGGTAACTGGAATCTGCCGGCACACAAGACTAGTGCCTCCAAGCTCAATGCAGCGATTTCCCAGTAATTCCTGGGGTAGACTGGTGCTACATACTAAGTTCCATATGTGAGAGGGTAACTGAACGCCTTGTCCAAAATCATCTTACTGCTGAGAGTTGAGCTCACCCTCAGTCCCTCACAGTTCCACACTGCCTGCAGAGTGAGTTTCCCACGTCTTCACCAGAGGCCTCTGAGACGCAAGTTAACAATGCAGACCTGGAGGGTATCTCCAGGTGCAGTAGAGTGGTGATCTGGGAACCTCCTTACTCGGAATACTGCTACCTTCACACTGTCATAAGAATGCAGCTAGTTGAGAGCTGGCTTCTAGGCATGCTTCCCTGTGAGAGCTGAGGACAGGGCAGAACCCTCCCGCATCCTGCCTGACTGTAGACGTACCTGCTAACCTCCTTATGTTAGTGGCTGGGATAGGTTGTGGGAAAAGCATGTGTAAGCATTGGGCCTGAACTCCCGTGTATCTGAGTTGAATACAGCGATTTCCAACATCCTTCTTCAATAGGAGTGTAGCTAGGTTCCAACTCCCATGTCCGAGTGGGTAGCAGACATCTGCCTCCCATGCATACACACTTCTGAGAGTTGAGCTTATGGCCTGTAAGCCTACATCCTGCCTGCCGCTACCTTTCGCTTCCAAAAGGCCTAGGCTCGCTGCTTGACGCAAGTGTTGGGAGAGGTAACTGGAATCTCCCGGCACACAAGACGAGTGCCTCCAAGCTCAATCGAGCGATTTCCTAGTAATTCCTGGGGTAGACTGGTGCTACATACTAAGTTCCATACGTGAGTAGGTAGTTGAACGCCTTGTCCAAAAACATCTTACTTCTGAGAGTTGAGCTCACCCTCAGTCCCTCACAGTTCCACACTGCCTGCAGAGTGAGTTTCGCACGTCTTCACCAGAGACGTTTGCCAGAGGCTTCTGAGACGCAAGTTAACAATGCAGCCCTGGAGGGTATCTCCAGGTGCAGTAGAGTGGTAATCTGGGAACCTCCTGTCTCAGAATACTGCTACCTTCACCCTGCCATAAGAATGCAGCTAGTTGACAGCTGGCTTCAAGGCATGCTTCCCTGTGAGAGCTAAGGACAGGGCACAACCCTCCCGCATCCTGCTTGACTGTAGAAGGAGCTGCTAACGTCCTCATGTTAGTGGCAGGGAAAGGTTGTGAGAAAAGCATGTGGAATCGTTGTGCCTGAACCCACGTGTATCTGAGTTGAATACAGCGATTTCCAAAGTCCTTCTTCATCAGAGTGTAGCTAGGTTCCCACTCGCATGTCCGAGTGGGTAGCAGACATCTGCCTCCCATGCATACCCACTTCTGAGAGTTGAGCTTCTGGCCTGTAACCCTACCTCCTGCCTGCAGCTACCTTTCGCTTCCAAAAGGCCTAGGCTCGCTGCTTCACCGGAGTGTTGGGAGAGGTAACTGGAATCTCCCGGCACACAAGACTAGTGCCTCCAAGCTCAATGCAGCGATTTCCCAGTAATTCCTGGGGTAGACTGGTGCTACATACTAAGTTCCATATGTGAGAGGGTAACTGAACGCCTTGTCCAAAATCATCTTACTGCTGAGAGTTGAGCTCACCCTCAGTCCCTCACAGTTCCACACTGCCTGCAGAGTGAGTTTCCCACGTCTTCACCAGAGGCCTCTGAGACGCAAGTTAACAATGCAGACCTGGAGGGTATCTCCAGGTGCAGTAGAGTGGTGATCTGGGAACCTCCTTACTCGGAATACTGCTACCTTCACACTGTCATAAGCATGCAGCTAGTTGAGAGCTGGCTTCTAGGCATGCTTCCCTGTGAGAGCTGAGGACAGGGCAGAACCCTCCCGCATCCTGCCTGACTGTAGACGTACCTGCTAACCTCCTTATGTTAGTGGCTGGGATAGGTTGTGGGAAAAGCATGTGTAAGCATTGGGCCTGAACTCCCGTGTATCTGAGTTGAATACAGCGATTTCCAACATCCTTCTTCAATAGGAGTGTAGCTAGGTTCCAACTCCCATGTCCGAGTGGGTAGCAGACATCTGCCTCCCATGCATACACACTTCTGAGAGTTGAGCTTATGGCCTGTAAGCCTACATCCTGCCTGCCGCTACCTTTCGCTTCCAAAAGGCCTAGGCTCGCTGCTTGACGCAAGTGTTGGGAGAGGTAACTGGAATCTCCCGGCACACAAGACGAGTGCCTCCAAGCTCAATCGAGCGATTTCCTAGTAATTCCTGGGGTAGACTGGTGCTACATACTAAGTTCCATACGTGAGTAGGTAGTTGAACGCCTTGTCCAAAAACATCTTACTTCTGAGAGTTGAGCTCACCCTCAGTCCCTCACAGTTCCACACTGCCTGCAGAGTGAGTTTCGCACGTCTTCACCAGAGACGTTTGCCAGAGGCTTCTGAGACGCAAGTTAACAATGCAGCCCTGGAGGGTATCTCCAGGTGCAGTAGAGTGGTAATCTGGGAACCTCCTGTCTCAGAATACTGCTACCTTCACCCTGCCATAAGAATGCAGCTAGTTGACAGCTGGCTTCAAGGCATGCTTCCCTGTGAGAGCTAAGGACAGGGCACAACCCTCCCGCATCCTGCTTGACTGTAGAAGGAGCTGCTAACGTCCTCATGTTAGTGGCAGGGAAAGGTTGTGAGAAAAGCATGTGGAATCGTTGTGCCTGAACCCACGTGTATCTGAGTTGAATACAGCGATTTCCAAAGTCCTTCTTCATCAGAGTGTAGCTAGGTTCCCACTCGCATGTCCGAGTGGGTAGCAGACATCTGCCTCCCATGCATACCCACTTCTGAGAGTTGAGCTTCTGGCCTGTAACCCTACCTCCTGCCTGCAGCTACCTTTCGCTTCCAAAAGGCCTAGGCTCGCTGCTTCACCGGAGTGTTGGGAGAGGTAACTGGAATCTCCCGGCACACAAGACTAGTGCCTCCAAGCTCAATGCAGCGATTTCCCAGTAATTCCTGGGGTAGACTGGTGCTACATACTAAGTTCCATATGTGAGAGGGTAACTGAACGCCTTGTCCAAAATCATCTTACTGCTGAGAGTTGAGCTCACCCTCAGTCCCTCACAGTTCCACACTGCCTGCAGAGTGAGTTTCCCACGTCTTCACCAGAGACTTTTGCCAGAGGCCTCTGAGACGCAAGTTAACAATGCAGACCTGGAGGGTATCTCCAGGTGCAGTAGAGTGGTGATCTGGGAACCTCCTTACTCGGAATACTGCTACCTTCACACTGTCATAAGAATGCAGCTAGTTGAGAGCTGGCTTCTAGGCATGCTTCCCTGTGAGAGCTGAGGACAGGGCAGAACCCTCCCGCATCCTGCCTGACTGTAGACGTACCTGCTAACCTCCTTATGTTAGTGGCTGGGATAGGTTGTGGGAAAAGCATGTGTAAGCATTGGGCCTGAACTCCCGTGTATCTGAGTTGAATACAGCGATTTCCAACATCCTTCTTCAATAGGAGTGTAGCTAGGTTCCAACTCCCATGTCCGAGTGGGTAGCAGACATCTGCCTCCCATGCATACACACTTCTGAGAGTTGAGCTTATGGCCTGTAAGCCTACATCCTGCCTGCCGCTACCTTTCGCTTCCAAAAGGCCTAGGCTCGCTGCTTGACGCAAGTGTTGGGAGAGGTAACTGGAATCTCCCGGCACACAAGACGAGTGCCTCCAAGCTCAATCGAGCGATTTCCTAGTAATTCCTGGGGTAGACTGGTGCTACATACTAAGTTCCATACGTGAGTAGGTAGTTGAACGCCTTGTCCAAAAACATCTTACTTCTGAGAGTTGAGCTCACCCTCAGTCCCTCACAGTTCCACACTGCCTGCAGAGTGAGTTTCGCACGTCTTCACCAGAGACGTTTGCCAGAGGCTTCTGAGACGCAAGTTAACAATGCAGCCCTGGAGGGTATCTCCAGGTGCAGTAGAGTGGTAATCTGGGAACCTCCTGTCTCAGAATACTGCTACCTTCACCCTGCCATAAGAATGCAGCTAGTTGACAGCTGGCTTCAAGGCATGCTTCCCTGTGAGAGCTAAGGACAGGGCACAACCCTCCCGCATCCTGCTTGACTGTAGAAGGAGCTGCTAACGTCCTCATGTTAGTGGCAGGGAAAGGTTGTGAGAAAAGCATGTGGAATCGTTGTGCCTGAACCCACGTGTATCTGAGTTGAATACAGCGATTTCCAAAGTCCTTCTTCATCAGAGTGTAGCTAGGTTCCCACTCGCATGTCCGAGTGGGTAGCAGACATCTGCCTCCCATGCATACCCACTTCTGAGAGTTGAGCTTCTGGCCTGTAACCCTACCTCCTGCCTGCAGCTACCTTTCGCTTCCAAAAGGCCTAGGCTCGCTGCTTCACCGAAGTGTTGGGAGAGGTAACTGGAATCTCCCGGCACACAAGACTAGTGCCTCCAAGCTCAATGCAGCGATTTCCCAGTAATTCCTGGGGTAGACTGGTGCTACATACTAAGTTCCATATGTGAGAGGGTAACTGAACGCCTTGTCCAAAATCATCTTACTGCTGAGAGTTGAGCTCACCCTCAGTCCCTCACAGTTCCACACTGCCTGCAGAGTGAGTTTCCCACGTCTTCACCAGAGACTTTTGCCAGAGGCCTCTGAGACGCAAGTTAACAATGCAGACCTGGAGGGTATCTCCAGGTGCAGTAGAGTGGTGATCTGGGAACCTCCTTACTCGGAATACTGCTACCTTCACACTGTCATAAGAATGCAGCTAGTTGAGAGCTGGCTTCTAGGCATGCTTCCCTGTGAGAGCTGAGGACAGGGCAGAACCCTCCCGCATCCTGCCTGACTGTAGACGTACCTGCTAACCTCCTTATGTTAGTGGCTGGGATAGGTTGTGGGAAAAGCATGTGTAAGCATTGGGCCTGAACTCCCGTGTATCTGAGTTGAATACAGCGATTTCCAACATCCTTCTTCAATAGGAGTGTAGCTAGGTTCCAACTCCCATGTCCGAGTGGGTAGCAGACATCTGCCTCCCATGCATACACACTTCTGAGAGTTGAGCTTATGGCCTGTAAGCCTACATCCTGCCTGCCGCTACCTTTCGCTTCCAAAAGGCCTAGGCTCGCTGCTTGACGCAAGTGTTGGGAGAGGTAACTGGAATCTCCCGGCACACAAGACGAGTGCCTCCAAGCTCAATCGAGCGATTTCCTAGTAATTCCTGGGGTAGACTGGTGCTACATACTAAGTTCCATACGTGAGTAGGTAGTTGAACGCCTTGTCCAAAAACATCTTACTTCTGAGAGTTGAGCTCACCCTCAGTCCCTCACAGTTCCACACTGCCTGCAGAGTGAGTTTCGCACGTCTTCACCAGAGACGTTTGCCAGAGGCTTCTGAGACGCAAGTTAACAATGCAGCCCTGGAGGGTATCTCCAGGTGCAGTAGAGTGGTAATCTGGGAACCTCCTGTCTCAGAATACTGCTACCTTCACCCTGCCATAAGAATGCAGCTAGTTGACAGCTGGCTTCAAGGCATGCTTCCCTGTGAGAGCTAAGGACAGGGCACAACCCTCCCGCATCCTGCTTGACTGTAGAAGGAGCTGCTAACGTCCTCATGTTAGTGGCAGGGAAAGGTTGTGAGAAAAGCATGTGGAATCGTTGTGCCTGAACCCACGTGTATCTGAGTTGAATACAGCGATTTCCAAAGTCCTTCTTCATCAGAGTGTAGCTAGGTTCCCACTCGCATGTCCGAGTGGGTAGCAGACATCTGCCTCCCATGCATACCCACTTCTGAGAGTTGAGCTTCTGGCCTGTAACCCTACCTCCTGCCTGCAGCTACCTTTCGCTTCCAAAAGGCCTAGGCTCGCTGCTTCACCGGAGTGTTGGGAGAGGTAACTGGAATCTCCCGGCACACAAGACTAGTGCCTCCAAGCTCAATGCAGCGATTTCCCAGTAATTCCTGGGGTAGACTGGTGCTACATACTAAGTTCCATATGTGAGAGGGTAACTGAACGCCTTGTCCAAAATCATCTTACTGCTGAGAGTTGAGCTCACCCTCAGTCCCTCACAGTTCCACACTGCCTGCAGAGTGAGTTTCCCACGTCTTCACCAGAGACTTTTGCCAGAGGCCTCTGAGACCCAAGTTAACAATGCGCACCTGGAGGGTATCTCCAGGTGCAATAGAGTGGTGATCTGGGAACCTCCTTACTCAGAATACTGCTACCTTCACACTGTCATAAGAATGCAGCTAGTTGAGAGCTGGCTTCTAGGCATGCTTCCCTGTGAGAGCTGAGGGCAGGGCAGAACCCTCCCGCATCCTGCCTGACTGTAGACGTACCTGCTAACCTCCTTATGTTAGTGGCTGGGATAGGTTGTGGGAAAAGCATGTGTAAGCATTGGGCCTGAACTCCCGTGTATCTGAGTTGAATACAGCGATTTCCAACATCCTTCTTCAATAGGAGTGTAGCTAGGTTCCAACTCCCATGTCCGAGTGGGTAGCAGACATCTGCCTCCCATGCATACACACTTCTGAGAGTTGAGCTTATGGCCTGTAAGCCTACATCCTGCCTGCCGCTACCTTTCGCTTCCAAAAGGCCTAGGCTCGCTGCTTGACGCAAGTGTTGGGAGAGGTAACTGGAATCTCCCGGCACACAAGACGAGTGCCTCCAAGCTCAATCGAGCGATTTCCTAGTAATTCCTGGGGTAGACTGGTGCTACATACTAAGTTCCATACGTGAGTAGGTAGTTGAACGCCTTGTCCAAAAACATCTTACTTCTGAGAGTTGAGCTCACCCTCAGTCCCTCACAGTTCCACACTGCCTGCAGAGTGAGTTTCGCACGTCTTCACCAGAGACGTTTGCCAGAGGCTTCTGAGACGCAAGTTAACAATGCAGCCCTGGAGGGTATCTCCAGGTGCAGTAGAGTGGTAATCTGGGAACCTCCTGTCTCAGAATACTGCTACCTTCACCCTGCCATAAGAATGCAGCTAGTTGACAGCTGGCTTCAAGGCATGCTTCCCTGTGAGAGCTAAGGACAGGGCACAACCCTCCCGCATCCTGCTTGACTGTAGAAGGAGCTGCTAACGTCCTCATGTTAGTGGCAGGGAAAGGTTGTGAGAAAAGCATGTGGAATCGTTGTGCCTGAACCCACGTGTATCTGAGTTGAATACAGCGATTTCCAAAGTCCTTCTTCATCAGAGTGTAGCTAGGTTCCCACTCGCATGTCCGAGTGGGTAGCAGACATCTGCCTCCCATGCATACCCACTTCTGAGAGTTGAGCTTCTGGCCTGTAACCCTACCTCCTGCCTGCAGCTACCTTTCGCTTCCAAAAGGCCTAGGCTCGCTGCTTCACCGGAGTGTTGGGAGAGGTAACTGGAATCTCCCGGCACACAAGACTAGTGCCTCCAAGCTCAATGCAGCGATTTCCCAGTAATTCCTGGGGTAGACTGGTGCTACATACTAAGTTCCATATGTGAGAGGGTAACTGAACGCCTTGTCCAAAATCATCTTACTGCTGAGAGTTGAGCTCACCCTCAGTCCCTCACAGTTCCACACTGCCTGCAGAGTGAGTTTCCCACGTCTTCACCAGAGACTTTTGCCAGAGGCCTCTGAGACGTAAGTTAACAATGCAGACCTGGAGGGTATCTCCAGGTGCAGTAGAGTGGTGATCTGGGAACCTCCTTACTCAGAATACTGCTACCTTCACACTGTCATAAGAATGCAGCTAGTTGAGAGCTGGCTTCTAGGCATGCTTCCCTGTGAGAGCTGAGGACAGGGCAGAACCCTCCCGCATCCTGCCTGACTGTAGACGTACCTGCTAACCTCCTTATGTTAGTGGCTGGGATAGGTTGTGGGAAAAGCATGTGTAAGCATTGGGCCTGAACTCCCGTGTATCTGAGTTGAATACAGCGATTTCCAACATCCTTCTTCAATAGGAGTGTAGCTAGGTTCCAACTCCCATGTCCGAGTGGGTAGCAGACATCTGCCTCCCATGCATACACACTTCTGAGAGTTGAGCTTATGGCCTGTAAGCCTACATCCTGCCTGCCGCTACCTTTCGCTTCCAAAAGGCCTAGGCTCGCTGCTTGACGCAAGTGTTCGGAGAGGTAACTGGAATCTCCCGGCACACAAGACGAGTGCCTCCAAGCTCAATCAAGCGATTTCCTAGTAATTCCTGGGGTAGACTGGTGCTACATACTAAGTTCCATACGTGAGTAGGTAGTTGAACGCCTTGTCCAAAAACATCTTACTTCTGAGAGTTGAGCTCACCCTCAGTCCCTCACAGTTCCACACTGCCTGCAGAGTGAGTTTCGCACGTCTTCACCAGAGACGTTTGCCAGAGGCTTCTGAGTCGCAAGTTAACAATGCAGCCCTGGAGGGTATCTCCAGGTGCAGTAGAGTGGTAATCCGGGAACCTCCTGTCTCAGAATACTGCTACCTTCACCCTGCCATAAGAATGCAGCTAGTTGACAGCTGGCTTCAAGGCATGCTTCCCTGTGAGAGCTAAGGACAGGGCACAACCCTCCCGCATCCTGCTTGACTGTAGAAGGAGCAGCTAACGTCCTCATGTTAGTGGCAGGGAAAGGTTGTGAGAAAACCATGTGGAATCGTTGTGCCTGAACCCACGTGTATCTGAGTTGAATACAGCGATTTCCAAAGTCCTTCTTCATCAGAGTGTAGCTAGCTATCCACTCGCATGTACGAGTGGGTAGCAGACATCTGCCTCCCATGCATACCCACTTCTGAGAGTTGAGCTTCTGGCCTGTAACCCTACCTCCTGCCTGCAGCTACCTTTCGCTTCCAAAAGGCCTAGGCTCGCTGCTTCACTGAAGTGTTGGGAGAGGTAACTGGAATCTCCCGGCACACAAGACTAGTGCCTGCTAGCTCAATGCAGCGTTTTCCCAGTAATTCCTGGGGTAGACTGGTGCTACATACTAAGTTCCATATGTGAGAGGGTAACTGAACGCCTTGTCCAAAATCATCTTACTGCTGAGAGTTGAGCTCACCCTCAGTCCCTCACAGTTCCACACTGCCTGCAGAGTGAGTTTCCCACGTCTTCACCAGAGACTTTTGCCAGAGGCCTCTGAGACGCAAGTTAACAATGCAGACCTGGAGGGTATCTCCAGGTGCAGTAGAGTGGTGATCTGGGAACCTCCTTACTCGGAATACTGCTACCTTCACACTGTCATAAGAATGCAGCTAGTTGAGAGCTGGCTTCTAGGCATGCTTCCCTGTGAGAGCTGAGGACAGGGCAGAACCCTCCCGCATCCTGCCTGACTGTAGACGTACCTGCTAACCTCCTTATGTTAGTGGCTGGGATAGGTTGTGGGAAAAGCATGTGTAAGCATTGGGCCTGAACTCCCGTGTATCTGAGTTGAATACAGCGATTTCCAACATCCTTCTTCAATAGGAGTGTAGCTAGGTTCCAACTCCCATGTCCGAGTGGGTAGCAGACATCTGCCTCCCATGCATACACACTTCTGAGAGTTGAGCTTATGGCCTGTAAGCCTACATCCTGCCTGCCGCTACCTTTCGCTTCCAAAAGGCCTAGGCTCGCTGCTTGACGCAAGTGTTGGGAGAGGTAACTGGAATCTCCCGGCACACAAGACGAGTGCCTCCAAGCTCAATCGAGCGATTTCCTAGTAATTCCTGGGGTAGACTGGTGCTACATACTAAGTTCCATACGTGAGTAGGTAGTTGAACGCCTTGTCCAAAAACATCTTACTTCTGAGAGTTGAGCTCACCCTCAGTCCCTCACAGTTCCACACTGCCTGCAGAGTGAGTTTCGCACGTCTTCACCAGAGACGTTTGCCAGAGGCTTCTGAGACGCAAGTTAACAATGCAGCCCTGGAGGGTATCTCCAGGTGCAGTAGACTGGTAATCCGGGAACCTCCTGTCTCAGAATACTGCTACCTTCACCCTGCCATAAGAATGCAGCTAGTTGACAGCTGGCTTCAAGGCATGCTTCCCTGTGAGAGCTAAGGACAGGGCACAACCCTCCCGCATCCTGCTTGACTGTAGAAGGAGCTGCTAACGTCCTCATGTTAGTGGCAGGGAAAGGTTGTGAGAAAAGCATGTGGAATCGTTGTGCCTGAACCCACGTGTATCTGAGTTGAATACAGCGATTTCCAAAGTCCTTCTTCATCAGAGTGTAGCTAGGTTCCCACTCGCATGTCCGAGTGGGTAGCAGACATCTGCCTCCCATGCATACCCACTTCTGAGAGTTGAGCTTCTGGCCTGTAACCCTACCTCCTGCCTGCAGCTACCTTTCGCTTCCAAAAGGCCTAGGCTCGCTGCTTCACCGTAGTGTTGGGAGAGGTAACTGGAATCTCCCGGCACACAAGACTAGTGCCTCCAAGCTCAATGCAGCGATTTCCCAGTAATTCCTGGGGTAGACTGGTGCTACATACTAAGTTCCATATGTGAGAGGGTAACTGAACGCCTTGTCCAAAATCATCTTACTGCTGAGAGTTGAGCTCACCCTCAGTCCCTCACAGTTCCACACTGCCTGCAGAGTGAGTTTCCCACGTCTTCACCAGAGGCCTCTGAGACGCAAGTTAACAATGCAGACCTGGAGGGTATCTCCAGGTGCAGTAGAGTGGTGATCTGGGAACCTCCTTACTCGGAATACTGCTACCTTCACACTGTCATAAGAATGCAGCTAGTTGAGAGCTGGCTTCTAGGCATGCTTCCCTGTGAGAGCTGAGGACAGGGCAGAACCCTCCCGCATCCTGCCTGACTGTAGACGTACCTGCTAACCTCCTTATGTTAGTGGCTGGGATAGGTTGTGGGAAAAGCATGTGTAAGCATTGGGCCTGAACTCCCGTGTATCTGAGTTGAATACAGCGATTTCCAACATCCTTCTTCAATAGGAGTGTAGCTAGGTTCCAACTCCCATGTCCGAGTGGGTAGCAGACATCTGCCTCCCATGCATACACACTTCTGAGAGTTGAGCTTATGGCCTGTAAGCCTACATCCTGCCTGCCGCTACCTTTCGCTTCCAAAAGGCCTAGGCTCGCTGCTTGACGCAAGTGTTGGGAGAGGTAACTGGAATCTCCCGGCACACAAGACGAGTGCCTCCAAGCTCAATCGAGCGATTTCCTAGTAATTCCTGGGGTAGACTGGTGCTACATACTAAGTTCCATACGTGAGTAGGTAGTTGAACGCCTTGTCCAAAAACATCTTACTTCTGAGAGTTGAGCTCACCCTCAGTCCCTCACAGTTCCACACTGCCTGCAGAGTGAGTTTCGCACGTCTTCACCAGAGACGTTTGCCAGAGGCTTCTGAGACGCAAGTTAACAATGCAGCCCTGGAGGGTATCTCCAGGTGCAGTAGAGTGGTAATCTGGGAACCTCCTGTCTCAGAATACTGCTACCTTCACCCTGCCATAAGAATGCAGCTAGTTGACAGCTGGCTTCAAGGCATGCTTCCCTGTGAGAGCTAAGGACAGGGCACAACCCTCCCGCATCCTGCTTGACTGTAGAAGGAGCTGCTAACGTCCTCATGTTAGTGGCAGGGAAAGGTTGTGAGAAAAGCATGTGGAATCGTTGTGCCTGAACCCACGTGTATCTGAGTTGAATACAGCGATTTCCAAAGTCCTTCTTCATCAGAGTGTAGCTAGGTTCCCACTCGCATGTCCGAGTGGGTAGCAGACATCTGCCTCCCATGCATACCCACTTCTGAGAGTTGAGCTTCTGGCCTGTAACCCTACCTCCTGCCTGCAGCTACCTTTCGCTTCCAAAAGGCCTAGGCTCGCTGCTTCACCGTAGTGTTGGGAGAGGTAACTGGAATCTCCCGGCACACAAGACTAGTGCCTCCAAGCTCAATGCAGCGATTTCCCAGTAATTCCTGGGGTAGACTGGTGCTACATACTAAGTTCCATATGTGAGAGGGTAACTGAACGCCTTGTCCAAAATCATCTTACTGCTGAGAGTTGAGCTCACCCTCAGTCCCTCACAGTTCCACACTGCCTGCAGAGTGAGTTTCCCACGTCTTCACCAGAGGCCTCTGAGACGCAAGTTAACAATGCAGACCTGGAGGGTGTCTCCAGGTGCAGTAGAGTGGTGATCTGGGAACCTCCTTACTCGGAATACTGCTACCTTCACACTGTCATAAGAATGCAGCTAGTTGAGAGCTGGCTTCTAGGCATGCTTCCCTGTGAGAGCTGAGGACAGGGCAGAACCCTCCCGCATCCTGCCTGACTGTAGACGTACCTGCTAACCTCCTTATGTTAGTGGCTGGGATAGGTTGTGGGAAAAGCATGTGTAAGCATTGGGCCTGAACTCCCGTGTATCTGAGTTGAATACAGCGATTTCCAACATCCTTCTTCAATAGGAGTGTAGCTAGGTTCCAACTCCCATGTCCGAGTGGGTAGCAGACATCTGCCTCCCATGCATACACACTTCTGAGAGTTGAGCTTATGGCCTGTAATCCTACATCCTGCCTGCCGCTACCTTTCGCTTCCGAAAGGCCTAGGCTCGCTGCTTGACGCAAGTGTTGGGAGAGGTAACTGGAATCTCCCGGCACACAAGACGAGTGCCTCCAAGCTCAATCGAGCGATTTCCTAGTAATTCCTGGGGTAGACTGGTGCTACATACTAAGTGCCATACGTGAGTAGGTAGTTGAACGCCTTGTCCAAAAACATCTTACTTCTGAGAGTTGAGCTCACCCTCAGTCCCTCACAGTTCCACACTGCCTGCAGAGTGAGTTTCGCACGTCTTCACCAGAGACGTTTGCCAGAGGCTTCTGAGACGCAAGTTAACAATGCAGCCCTGGAGGGTATCTCCAGGTGCAGTAGAGTGGTAATCTGGGAACCTCCTGTCTCAGAATACTGCTACCTTCACCCTGCCATAAGAATGCAGCTAGTTGACAGCTGGCTTCAAGGCATGCTTCCCTGTGAGAGCTAAGGACAGGGCACAACCCTCCCGCATCCTGCTTGACTGTAGAAGGAGCTGCTAACGTCCTCATGTTAGTGGCAGGGAAAGGTTGTGAGAAAAGCATGTGGAATCGTTGTGCCTGAACCCATGTGTATCTGAGTTGAATACAGCGATTTCCAAAGTCCTTCTTCATCAGAGTGAAGCTAGGTTCCCACTCGCATGTCCGAGTGGGTAGCAGACATCTGCCTCCCATGCATACCCACTTCTGAGAGTTGAGCTTCTGGCCTGTAACCCTACCTCCTGCCTGCAGCTACCTTTCGCTTCCAAAAGGCCTAGGCTCGCTGCTTCACCGTAGTGTTGGGAGAGGTAACTGGAATCTCCCGGCACACAAGACTAGTGCCTCCAAGCTCAATGCAGCGAATTCCCAATAATTCCTGGGGTAGACTGGTGCTACATACTAAGTTCCATATGTGAGAGGGTAACTGAACGCCTTGTCCAAAATCATCTTACTGCTGAGAGTTGAGCTCACCCTCAGTCCCTCACAGTTCCACACTGCCTGCAGAGTGAGTTTCCCACATCTTCACCAGAGACTTTTGCCAGAGGCCTCTGAGACGCAAGTTAACAATGCAGACCTGGAGGGTATCTCCAGGTGCAGTAGAGTGGTGATCTGGGAACCTCCTTACTCAGAATACTGCTACCTTCACACTGTCCTAAGAATGCAGCTAGTTGAGAGCTGGCTTCTAGGCATGCTTCCCTGTGAGAGCTGAGGGCAGGGCAGAACCCTCCCGCATCCTGCCTGACTGTAGACGTACCTGCTAACCTCCTTATGTTAGTGGCTGGGATAGGTTGTGGGAAAAGCATGTGTAAGCATTGGGCCTGAACTCCCGTGTATCTGAGTTGAATACAGCGATTTCCAACATCCTTCTTCAATAGGAGTGTAGCTAGGTTCCAACTCCCATGTCCGAGTGGGTAGCAGACATCTGCCTCCCATGCATACACACTTCTGAGAGTTGAGCTTATGGCCTGTAAGCCTACATCCTGCCTGCCGCTACCTTTCGCTTCCAAAAGGCCTAGGCTCGCTGCTTGACGCAAGTGTTGGGAGAGGTAACTGGAATCTCCCGGCACACAAGACGAGTGCCTCCAAGCTCAATCGAGCGATTTCCTAGTAATTCCTGGGGTAGACTGGTGCTACATACTAAGTTCCATACGTGAGTAGGTAGTTGAACGCCTTGTCCAAAAACATCTTACTTCTGAGAGTTGAGCTCACCCTCAGTCCCTCACAGTTCCACACTGCCTGCAGAGTGAGTTTCGCACGTCTTCACCAGAGACGTTTGCCAGAGGCTTCTGAGACGCAAGTTAACAATGCAGCCCTGGAGGGTATCTCCAGGTGCAGTAGAGTGGTAATCTGGGAACCTCCTGTCTCAGAATACTGCTACCTTCACCCTGCCATAAGAATGCAGCTAGTTGACAGCTGGCTTCAAGGCATGCTTCCCTGTGAGAGCTAAGGACAGGGCACAACCCTCCCGCATCCTGCTTGACTGTAGAAGGAGCTGCTAACGTCCTCATGTTAGTGGCAGGGAAAGGTTGTGAGAAAAGCATGTGGAATCGTTGTGCCTGAACCCACGTGTATCTGAGTTGAATACAGCGATTTCCTTAGTCCTTCATCAGAGTGTAGCTAGGTTCCCACTCGCATGTACGAGTGGGTAGCAGACATCTGCCTCCCATGCATACCCACTTCTGAGAGTTGAGCTTCTGGCCTGTAACCCTACCTCCTGCCTGCCGCTACCTTTCGCTTCCAAAAGGCCTAGGCTCGCTGCTTGACGCAAGTGTTGGGAGAGGTAACTGGAATCTCCCGGCACACAAGACGAGTGCCTCCAAGCTCAATCGAGCGATTTCCTAGTAATTCCTGGGGTAGACTGGTGCTACATACTAAGTTCCATACGTGAGTAGGTAGTTGAACGCCTTGTCCAAAAACATCTTACTTCTGAGAGTTGAGCTCACCCTCAGTCCCTCACAGTTCCACACTGCCTGCAGAGTGAGTTTCGCACGTCTTCACCAGAGACGTTTGCCAGAGGCTTCTGAGACGCAAGTTAACAATGCAGCCCTGGAGGGTATCTCCAGGTGCAGTAGAGTGGTAATCTGGGAACCTCCTGTCTCAGAATACTGCTACCTTCACCCTGCCATAAGAATGCAGCTAGTTGACAGCTGGCTTCAAGGCATGCTTCCCTGTGAGAGCTAAGGACAGGGCACAACCCTCCCGCATCCTGCTTGACTGTAGAAGGAGCTGCTAACGTCCTCATGTTAGTGGCAGGGAAAGTTTGTGAGAAAAGCATGTGGAATCGTTGTGCCTGAACCCACGTGTATCTGAGTTGAATACAGCGATTTCCAAAGTCCTTCTTCATCAGAGTGTAGCTAGGTTCCCACTCGCATGTCCGAGTGGGTAGCAGACATCTGCCTCCCATGCATACCCACTTCTGAGAGTTGAGCTTCTGGCCTGTAACCCTACCTCCTGCCTGCAGCTACCTTTCGCTTCCAAAAGGCCTAGGCTCGCTGCTTCACCGTAGTGTTGGGAGAGGTAACTGGAATCTCCCGGCACACAAGACTAGTGCCTCCAAGCTCAATGCAGCGATTTCCCAGTAATTCCTGGGGTAGACTGGTGCTACATACTAAGTTCCATATGTGAGAGGGTAACTGAACGCCTTGTCCAAAATCATCTTACTGCTGAGAGTTGAGCTCACCCTCAGTCCCTCACAGTTCCACACTGCCTGCAGAGTGAGTTTCCCACGTCTTCACCAGAGACTTTTGCCAGAGGCCTCTGAGACGCAAGTTAACAATGCAGACCTGGAGGGTATCTCCAGGTGCAGTAGAGTGGTGATCTGGGAACCTCCTTACTCAGAATACTGCTACCTTCACACTGTCATAAGAATGCAGCTAGTTGAGAGCTGGCTTCTAGGCATGCTTCCCTGTGAGAGCTGAGGACAGGGCAGAACCCTCCCGCATCCTGCCTGACTGTAGACGTACCTGCTAACCTCCTTATGTTAGTGGCTGGGATAGGTTGTGGGAAAAGCATGTGTAAGCATTGGGCCTGAACTCCCGTGTATCTGAGTTGAATACAGCGATTTCCAACATCCTTCTTCAATAGGAGTGTAGCTAGGTTCCAACTCCCATGTCCGAGTGGGTAGCAGACATCTGCCTCCCATGCATACACACTTCTGAGAGTTGAGCTTATGGCCTGTAAGCCTACATCCTGCCTGCCGCTACCTTTCGCTTCCAAAAGGCCTAGGCTCGCTGCTTGACGCAAGTGTTGGGAGAGGTAACTGGAATCTCCCGGCACACAAGACGAGTGCCTCCAAGCTCAATCGAGCGATTTCCTAGTAATTCCTGGGGTAGACTGGTGCTACATACTAAGTTCCATACGTGAGTAGGTAGTTGAACGCCTTGTCCAAAAACATCTTACTTCTGAGAGTTGAGCTCACCCTCAGTCCCTCACAGTTCCACACTGCCTGCAGAGTGAGTTTCGCACGTCTTCACCAGAGACGTTTGCCAGAGGCTTCTGAGACGCAAGTTAACAATGCAGCCCTGGAGGGTATCTCCAGGTGCAGTAGAGTGGTAATCTGGGAACCTCCTGTCTCAGAATACTGCTACCTTCACCCTGCCATAAGAATGCAGCTAGTTGACAGCTGGCTTCAAGGCATGCTTCCCTGTGAGAGCTAAGGAGAGGGCACAACCCTCCCGCATCCTGCTTGACTGTAGAAGGAGCTGCTAACGTCCTCATGTTAGTGGCAGGGAAAGGTTGTGAGAAAAGCATGTGGAATCGTTGTGCCTGAACCCACGTGTATCTGAGTTGAATACAGCGATTTCCAAAGTCCTTCTTCATCAGAGTGTAGCTAGGTTCCCACTCGCATGTCCGAGTGGGTAGCAGACATCTGCCTCCCATGCATACCCACTTCTGAGAGTTGAGCTTCTGGCCTGTAACCCTACCTCCTGCCTGCAGCTACCTTTCGCTTCCAAAAGGCCTAGGCTCGCTGCTTCACCGTAGTGTTGGGAGAGGTAACTGGAATCTCCCGGCACACAAGACTAGTGCCTCCAAGCTCAATGCAGCGATTTCCCAGTAATTCCTGGGGTAGACTGGTGCTACATACTAAGTTCCATATGTGAGAGGGTAACTGAACGCCTTGTCCAAAATCATCTTACTGCTGAGAGTTGAGCTCACCCTCAGTCCCTCACAGTTCCACACTGCCTGCAGAGTGAGTTTCCCACGTCTTCACCAGAGGCCTCTGAGACGCAAGTTAACAATGCAGACCTGGAGGGTGTCTCCAGGTGCAGTAGAGTGGTGATCTGGGAACCTCCTTACTCGGAATACTGCTACCTTCACACTTTCATAAGAATGCAGCTAGTTGAGAGCTGGCTTCTAGGCATGCTTCCCTGTGAGAGCTGAGGACAGGGCAGAACCCTCCCGCATCCTGCCTGACTGTAGACGTACCTGCTAACCTCCTTATGTTAGTGGCTGGGATAGGTTGTGGGAAAAGCATGTGTAAGCATTGGGCCTGAACTCCCGTGTATCTGAGTTGAATACAGCGATTTCCAACATCCTTCTTCAATAGGAGTGTAGCTAGGTTCCAACTCCCATGTCTGAGTGGGTAGCAGACATCTGCCTCCCATGCATACACACTTCTGAGAGTTGAGCTTATGGCCTGTAAGCCTACATCCTGCCTGCCGCTACCTTTCGCTTCCAAAAGGCCTAGGCTCGCTGCTTGACGCAAGTGTTGGGAGAGGTAACTGGAATCTCCCGGCACACAAGACGAGTGCCTCCAAGCTCAATCGAGCGATTTCCTAGTAATTCCTGGGGTAGACTGGTGCTACATACTAAGTGCCATACGTGAGTAGGTAGTTGAACGCCTTGTCCAAAAACATCTTACTTCTGAGAGTTGAGCTCACCCTCAGTCCCTCACAGTTCCACACTGCCTGCAGAGTGAGTTTCGCACGTCTTCACCAGAGACGTTTGCCAGAGGCTTCTGAGACGCAAGGTAACAATGCAGCCCTGGAGGGTATCTCCAGGTGCAGTAGAGTGGTAATCTGGGAACCTCCTGTCTCAGAATACTGCTACCTTCACCCTGCCATAAGAATGCAGCTAGTTGACAGCTGGCTTCAAGGCATGCTTCCCTGTGAGAGCTAAGGACAGGGCACAACCCTCCCGCAATCTGCTTGACTGTAGAAGGAGCTGCTAAAGTCCTCATGTTAGTGGCAGGGAAAGGTTGTGAGAAAAGCATGTGGAATCGTTGTGCCTGAACCCACGTGTATCTGAGTTGAATACAGCGATTTCCAAAGTCCTTCATCAGAGTGTAGCTAGGTTCCCACTCGCATGTACGAGTGGGTAGCAGACATCTGCCTCCCATGCATACCCACTTCTGAGAGTTGAGCTTCTGGCCTGTAACCCTACCTCCTGCCTGCCGCTACCTTTCGCTTCCAAAAGGCCTAGGCTCGCTGCTTGACGCAAGTGTTGGGAGAGGTAACTGGAATCTCCCGGCACACAAGACGAGTGCCTCCAAGCTCAATCGAGCGATTTCCTAGTAATTCCTGGGGTAGACTGGTGCTACATACTAAGTTCCATACGTGAGTAGGTAGTTGAACGCCTTGTCCAAAAACATCTTACTTCTGAGAGTTGAGCTCACCCTCAGTCCCTCACAGTTCCACACTGCCTGCAGAGTGAGTTTCGCACGTCTTCACCAGAGACGTTTGCCAGAGGCTTCTGAGACGCAAGTTAACAATCCAGCCCTGGAGGGTATCTCCAGGTGCAGTAGAGTGGTAATCTGGGAACCTCCTGTCTCAGAATACTGCTACCTTCACCCTGCCATAAGAATGCAGCTAGTTGACAGCTGGCTTCAAGGCATGCTTCCCTGTGAGAGCTAAGGACAGGGCACAACCCTCCCGCATCCTGCTTGACTGTAGAAGGAGCTGCTAACGTCCTCATGTTAGTGGCAGGGAAAGGTTGTGAGAAAAGCATGTGGAATCGTTGTGCCTGAACCCACGTGTATCTGAGTTGAATACAGCGATTTCCAAAGTCCTTCTTCATCAGAGTGTAGCTAGGTTCCCACTCGCATGTCCGAGTGGGTAGCAGACATCTGCCTCCCATGCATACCCACTTCTGAGAGTTGAGCTTCTGGCCTGTAACCCTACCTCCTGCCTGCAGCTACCTTTCGCTTCCAAAAGGCCTAGGCTCGCTGCTTCACCGAAGTGTTGGGAGAGGTAACTGGAATCTCCCGGCACACAAGACTAGTGCCTCCAAGCTCAATGCAGCGATTTCCCAGTAATTCCTGGGGTAGACTGGTGCTACATACTAAGTTCCATATGTGAGAGGGTAACTGAACGCCTTGTCCAAAATCATCTTACTGCTGAGAGTTGAGCTCACCCTCAGTCCCTCACAGTTCCACACTGCCTGCAGAGTGAGTTTCCCACGTCTTCACCAGAGACTTTTGCCAGAGGCCTCTGAGACGCAAGTTAACAATGCAGACCTGGAGGGTATCTCCAGGTGCAGTAGAGTGGTGATCTGGGAACCTCCTTACTCGGAATACTGCTACCTTCACACTGTCATAAGAATGCAGCTAGTTGAGAGCTGGCTTCTAGGCATGCTTCCCTGTGAGAGCTGAGGACAGGGCAGAACCCTCCCGCATCCTGCCTGACTGTAGACGTACCTGCTAACCTCCTTATGTTAGTGGCTGGGATAGGTTGTGGGAAAAGCATGTGTAAGCATTGGGCCTGAACTCCCGTGTATCTGAGTTGAATACAGCGATTTCCAACATCCTTCTTCAATAGGAGTGTAGCTAGGTTCCAACTCCCATGTCCGAGTGGGTAGCAGACATCTGCCTCCCATGCATACACACTTCTGAGAGTTGAGCTTATGGCCTGTAAGCCTACATCCTGCCTGCCGCTACCTTTCACTTCCAAAAGGCCTAGGCTCGCTGCTTGACGCAAGTGTTGGGAGAGGTAACTGGAATCTCCCGGCACACAAGACGAGTGCCTCCAAGCTCAATCGAGCGATTTCCTAGTAATTCCTGGGGTAGACTGGTGCTACATACTAAGTGCCATACGTGAGTAGGTAGTTGAACGCCTTGTCCAAAAACATCTTACTTCTGAGAGTTGAGCTCACCCTCAGTCCCTCACAGTTCCACACTGCCTGCAGAGTGAGTTTCGCACGTCTTCACCAGAGACGTTTGCCAGAGGCTTCTGAGACGCAAGTTAACAATGCAGCCCTGGAGGGTATCTCCAGGTGCAGTAGAGTGGTAATCTGGGAACCTCCTGTCTCAGAATACTGCTACCTTCACCCTGCCATAAGAATGCAGCTAGTTGACAGCTGGCTTCAAGGCATGCTTCCCTGTGAGAGCTAAGGACAGGGCACAACCCTCCCGCATCCTGCTTGACTGTAGAAGGAGCTGCTAACGTCCTCATGTTAGTGGCAGGGAAAGGTTGTGAGAAAAGCATGTGGAATCGTTGTGCCTGAACCCACGTGTATCTGAGTTGAATACAGCGATTTCCAAAGTCCTTCTTCATCAGAGTGTAGCTAGGTTCCCACTCGCATGTCCGAGTGGGTAGCAGACATCTGCCTCCCATGCATACCCACTTCTGAGAGTTGAGCTTCTGGCCTGTAATCCTACCTCCTGCCTGCAGCTACCTTTCGCTTCCAAAAGGCCTAGGCTCGCTGCTTCACCGGAGTGTTGGGAGAGGTAACTGGAATCTCCCGGCACACAAGACTAGTGCCTCCAAGCTCAATGCAGCGATTTCCCAGTAATTCCTGGGGTAGACTGGTGCTACATACTAAGTTCCATATGTGAGAGCGTAACTGAACGCCTTGTCCAAAATCATCTTACTGCTGAGAGTTGAGCTCACCCTCAGTCCCTCACAGTTCCACACTGCCTGCAGAGTGAGTTTCCCACGTCTTCACCAGAGACTTTTGCCAGAGGCCTCTGAGACGCAGGTTAACAATGCAGACCTGGAGGGTATCTCCAGGTGCAGTAGAGTGGTGATCTGGGAACCTCCTTACTCAGAATACTGCTACCTTCACACTGTCATAAGAATGCAGCTAGTTGAGAGCTGGCTTCTAGGCATGCTTCCCTGTGAGAGCTGAGGACAGGGCAGAACCCTCCCGCATCCTGCCTGACTGTAGACGTACCTGCTAACCTCCTTATGTTAGTCGCTGGGATAGGTTGTGGGAAAAGCATGTGTAAGCATTCGGCCTGAACTCCCGTGTATCTGAGTTGAATACAGCGATTTCCAACATCCTTCTTCAATAGGAGTGTAGCTAGGTTCCAACTCCCATGTCCGAGTGGGTAGCAGACATCTGCCTCCCATGCATACACACTTCTGAGAGTTGAGCTTATGGCCTGTAAGCCTACATCCTGCCTGCCGCTACCTTTCGCTTCCAAAAGGCCTAGGCTCGCTGCTTGACGCAAGTGTTGGGAGAGGTAACTGGAATCTCCCGGCACACAAGACGAGTGCCTCCAAGCTCAATCGAGCGATTTCCTAGTAATTCCTGGGGTAGACTGGTGCTACATACTAAGTTCCATACGTGAGTAGGTAGTTGAACGCCTTGTCCAAAAACATCTTACTTCTGAGAGTTGAGCTCACCCTCAGTCCCTCACAGTTCCACACTGCCTGCAGAGTGAGTTTCGCACGTCTTCACCAGAGACGTTTGCCAGAGGCTTCTGAGACGCAAGTTAACAATGCAGCCCTGGAGGGTATCTCCAGGTGCAGTAGAGTGGTAATCTGGGAACCTCCTGTCTCAGAATACTGCTACCTTCACCCTGCCATAAGAATGCAGCTAGTTGACAGCTGGCTTCAAGGCATGCTTCCCTGTGAGAGCTAAGGACAGGGCACAACCCTCCCGCATCCTGCTTGACTGTAGAAGGAGCTGCTAACGTCCTCATGTTAGTGGCAGGGAAAGGTTGTGAGAAAAGCATGTGGAATCGTTGTGCCTGAACCCACGTGTATCTGAGTTGAATACAGCGATTTCCAAAGTCCTTCTTCATCAGAGTGTAGCTAGGTTCCCACTCGCATGTACAAGTGGGTAGCAGACATCTGCCTCCCATGCATACCCACTTCTGAGAGTTGAGCTTCTGGCCTGTAACCCTACCTCCTGCCTGCAGCTACCTTTCGCTTCCAAAAGGCCTAGGCTCGCTGCTTCACCGAAGTGTTGGGAGAGGTAACTGGAATCTCCCGGCACACAAGACTAGTGCCTCCAAGCTCAATGCAGCGATTTCCCAGTAATTCCTGGGGTAGACTGGTGCTACATACTAAGTTCCATATGTGAGAGGGTAACTGAACGCCTTGTCCAAAATCATCTTACTGCTGAGAGTTGAGCTCACCCTCAGTCCCTCACAGTTCCACACTGCCTGCAGAGTGAGTTTCCCACGTCTTCACCAGAGACTTTTGCCAGAGGCCTCTGAGACGCAAGTTAACAATGCAGACCTGGAGGGTATCTCCAGGTGCAGTAGAGTGGTGATCTGGGAACCTCCTTACTCAGATTACTGCTACCTTCACACTGTCATAAGAATGCAGCTAGTTGAGAGCTGGCTTCTAGGCATGCTTCCCTGTGAGAGCTGAGGACAGGGCAGAACCCTCCCGCATCCTGCCTGACTGTAGACGTACCTGCTAACCTCCTTATGTTAGTGGCTGGGATAGGTTGTGGGAAAAGCATGTGTAAGCATTGGGCCTGAACTCCCGTGTATCTGAGTTGAATACAGCGATTTCCAACATCCTTCTTCAATAGGAGTGTAGCTAGGTTCCAACTCCCATGTCCGAGTGGGTAGCAGACATCTGCCTCCCATGCATACACACTTCTGAGAGTTGAGCTTATGGCCTGTAAGCCTACATCCTGCCTGCCGCTACCTTTCGCTTCCAAAAGGCCTAGGCTCGCTGCTTGACGCAAGTGTTGGGAGAGGTAACTGGAATCTCCCGGCACACAAGACGAGTGCCTCCAAGCTCAATCGAGCGATTTCCTAGTAATTCCTGGGGTAGACTGGTGCTACATACTAAGTTCCATACGTGAGTAGGTAGTTGAACGCCTTGTCCAAAAACATCTTACTTCTGAGAGTTGAGCTCACCCTCAGTCCCTCACAGTTCCACACTGCCTGCAGAGTGAGTTTCGCACGTCTTCACCAGAGACGTTTGCCAGAGGCTTCTGAGACGCAAGTTAACAATGCAGCCCTGGAGGGTATCTCCAGGTGCAGTAGAGTGGTAATCTGGGAACCTCCTGTCTCAGAATACTGCTACCTTCACCCTGCCATAAGAATGCAGCTAGTTGACAGCTGGCTTCAAGGCATGCTTCCCTGTGAGAGCTAAGGACAGGGCACAACCCTCCCGCATCCTGCTTGACTGTAGAAGGAGCTGCTAACGTCCTCATGTTAGTGGCAGGGAAAGGTTGTGAGAAAAGCATGTGGAATCGTTGTGCCTGAACCCACGTGTATCTGAGTTGAATACAGCGATTTCCAAAGTCCTTCTTCATCAGAGTGTAGCTAGGTTCCCACTCGCATGTCCGAGTGGGTAGCAGACATCTGCCTCCCATGCATACCCACTTCTGAGAGTTGAGCTTCTGGCCTGTAACCCTACCTCCTGCCTGCAGCTACCTTTCGCTTCCAAAAGGCCTAGGCTCGCTGCTTCACCGTAGTGTTGGGAGAGGTAACTGGAATCTCCCGGCACACAAGACTAGTGCCTCCAAGCTCAATGCAGCGATTTCCCAGTAATTCCTGGGGTAGACTGGTGCTACATACTAAGTTCCATATGTGAGAGGGTAACTGAACGCCTTGTCCAAAATCATCTTACTGCTGAGAGTTGAGCTCACCCTCAGTCCCTCACAGTTCCACACTGCCTGCAGAGTGAGTTTCCCACGTCTTCACCAGAGGCCTCTGAGACGCAAGTTAACAATGCAGACCTGGAGGGTGTCTCCAGGTGCAGTAGAGTGGTGATCTGGGAACCTCCTTACTCGGAATACTGCTACCTTCACACTTTCATAAGAATGCAGCTAGTTGAGAGCTGGCTTCTAGGCATGCTTCCCTGTGAGAGCTGAGGACAGGGCAGAACCCTCCCGCATCCTGCCTGACTGTAGACGTACCTGCTAACCTCCTTATGTTAGTGGCTGGGATAGGTTGTGGGAAAAGCATGTGTAAGCATTGGGCCTGAACTCCCGTGTATCTGAGTTGAATACAGCGATTTCCAACATCCTTCTTCAATAGGAGTGTAGCTAGGTTCCAACTCCCATGTCCGAGTGGGTAGCAGACATCTGCCTCCCATGCATACACACTTCTGAGAGTTGAGCTTATGGCCTGTAATCCTACATCCTGCCTGCCGCTACCTTTCGCTTCCAAAAGGCCTAGGCTCGCTGCTTGACGCAAGTGTTGGGAGAGGTAACTGGAATCTCCCGGCACACAAGACGAGTGCCTCCAAGCTCAATCGAGCGATTTCCTAGTAATTCCTGGGGTAGACTGGTGCTACATACTAAGTGCCATACGTGAGTAGGTAGTTGAACGCCTTGTCCAAAAACATCTTACTTCTGAGAGTTGAGCTCACCCTCAGTCCCTCACAGTTCCACACTGCCTGCAGAGTGAGTTTCGCACGTCTTCACCAGAGACGTTTGCCAGAGGCTTCTGAGACGCAAGGTAACAATGCAGCCCTGGAGGGTATCTCCAGGTGCAGTAGAGTGGTAATCTGGGAACCTCCTGTCTCAGAATACTGCTACCTTCACCCTGCCATAAGAATGCAGCTAGTTGACAGCTGGCTTCAAGGCATGCTTCCCTGTGAGAGCTAAGGACAGGGCACAACCCTCCCGCAATCTGCTTGACTGTAGAAGGAGCTGCTAAAGTCCTCATGTTAGTGGCAGGGAAAGGTTGTGAGAAAAGCATGTGGAATCGTTGTGCCTGAACCCACGTGTATCTGAGTTGAATACAGCGATTTCCAAAGTCCTTCATCAGAGTGTAGCTAGGTTCCCACTCGCATGTACGAGTGGGTAGCAGACATCTGCCTCCCATGCATACCCACTTCTGAGAGTTGAGCTTCTGGCCTGTAACCCTACCTCCTGCCTGCCGCTACCTTTCGCTTCCAAAAGGCCTAGGCTCGCTGCTTGACGCAAGTGTTGGGAGAGGTAACTGGAATCTCCCTGCACACAAGACGAGTGCCTCCAAGCTCAATCGAGCGATTTCCTAGTAATTCCTGGGGTAGACTGGTGCTACATACTAAGTTCCATACGTGAGTAGGTAGTTGAACGCCTTGTCCAAAAACATCTTACTTCTGAGAGTTGAGCTCACCCTCAGGCCCTCACAGTTCCACACTGCCTGCAGAGTGAGTTTCGCACGTCTTCACCAGAGACGTTTGCCAGAGGCTTCTCAGACGCAAGTTAACAATGCAGCCCTGGAGGGTATCTCCAGGTGCAGTAGAGTGGTAATCTGGGAACCTCCTGTCTCAGAATACTGCTACCTTCACCCTGCCATAAGAATGCAGCTAGTTGACAGCTGGCTTCAAGGCATGCTTCCCTGTGAGAGCTAAGGACAGGGCACAACCCTCCCGCATCCTGCTTGACTGTAGAAGGAGCTGCTAACGTCCTCATGTTAGTGGCAGGGAAAGGTTGTGAGAAAAGCATGTGGAATCGTTGTGCCTGAACCCACGTGTATCTGAGTTGAATACAGCGATTTCCAAAGTCCTTCTTCATCAGAGTGTAGCTAGGTTCCCACTCGCATGTCCGAGTGGGTAGCAGACATCTGCCTCCCATGCATACCCACTTCTGAGAGTTGAGCTTCTGGCCTGTAACCCTACCTCCTGCCTGCAGCTACCTTTCGCTTCCAAAAGGCCTAGGCTCGCTGCTTCACCGTAGTGTTGGGAGAGGTAACTGGAATCTCCCGGCACACAAGACTAGTGCCTCCAAGCTCAATGCAGCGATTTCTCAGTAATTCCTGGGGTAGACTGGTGCTATATACTAAGTTCCATATGTGAGAGGGTAACTGAACGCCTTTTCCAAAATCATCTTACTGCTGAGAGTTGAGCTCACCCTCAGTCCCTCACAGTTCCACACTGCCTGCAGAGTGAGTTTCCCACGTCTTCACCAGAGACTTTTGCCAGAGGCCTCTGAGACGCAAGTTAACAATGCAGACCTGGAGGGTATCTCCAGGTGCAGTAGAGTGGTGATCTGGGAACCTCCTTACTCAGAATACTGCTACCTTCACACTGTCATAAGAATGCAGCTAGTTGAGAGCTGGCTTCTAGGCATGCTTCCCTGTGAGAGCTGAGGGCAGGGCAGAACCCTCCCGCATCCTGCCTGACTGTAGACGTACCTGCTAACCTCCTTATGTTAGTGGCTGGGATAGGTTGTGGGAAAAGCATGTGTAAGCATTGGGCCTGAACTCCCGTGTATCTGAGTTGAATACAGCGATTTCCAACATCCTTCTTCAATAGGAGTGTAGCTAGGTTCCAACTCCCATGTCCGAGTGGGTAGCAGACATCTGCCTCCCATGCATACACACTTCTGAGAGTTGAGCTTATGGCCTGTAAGCCTACATCCTGCCTGCCGCTACCTTTCGCTTCCAAAAGGCCTAGGCTCGCTGCTTGACGCAAGTGTTGGGAGAGGTAACTGGAATCTCCCGGCACACAAGACGAGTGCCTCCAAGCTCAATCGAGCGATTTCCTAGTAATTCCTGGGGTAGACTGGTGCTACATACTAAGTTCCATACGTGAGTAGGTAGTTGAACGCCTTGTCCAAAAACATCTTACTTCTGAGAGTTGAGCTCACCCTCAGTCCCTCACAGTTCCACACTGCCTGCAGAGTGAGTTTCGCACGTCTTCACCAGAGACGTTTGCCAGAGGCTTCTCAGACGCAAGTTAACAATGCAGCCCTGGAGGGTATCTCCAGGTGCAGTAGAGTGGTAATCTGGGAACCTCCTGTCTCAGAATACTGCTACCTTCACCCTGCCATAAGAATGCAGCTAGTTGACAGCTGGCTTCAAGGCATGCTTCCCTGTGAGAGCTAAGGACAGGGCACAACCCTCACGCATCCTGCTTGACTGTAGAAGGAGCTGCTAACGTCCTCATGTTAGTGGCATGGAAAGGTTGTGAGAAAAGCATGTGGAATCGTTGTGCCTGAACCCACGTGTATCTGAGTTGAATACAGCGATTTCCAAAGTCCTTCTTCATCAGAGTGTAGCTAGGTTCCCACTCGCATGTCCGAGTGGGTAGCAGACATCTGCCTCCCATGCATACCCACTTCTGAGAGTTGAGCTTCTGGCCTGTAACCCTACCTCCTGCCTGCAGCTACCTTTCGCTTCCAAAAGGCCTAGGCTCGCTGCTTCACCGAAGTGTTGGGAGAGGTAACTGGAATCTCCCGGCACACAAGACTAGTGCCTCCAAGCTCAATGCAGCGATTTCCCAGTAATTCCTGGGGTAGACTGGTGCTACATACTAAGTTCCATATGTGAGAGGGTAACTGAACGCCTTGTCCAAAATCATCTTACTGCTGAGAGTTGAGCTCACCCTCAGTCCCTCACAGTTCCACACTGCCTGCAGAGTGAGTTTCCCACGTCTTCACCAGAGACTTTTGCCAGAGGCCTCTGAGACGCAAGTTAACAATGCAGACCTGGAGGGTATCTCCAGGTGCAGTAGAGTGGTGATCTGGGAACCTCCTTACTCAGAATACTGCTACCTTCACACTGTCATAAGAATGCAGCTAGTTGAGAGCTGGCTTCTAGGCATGCTTCCCTGTGAGAGCTGAGGACAGGGCAGAACCCTCCCGCATCCTGCCTGACTGTAGACGTACCTGCTAACCTCCTTATGTTAGTGGCTGGGATAGGTTGTGGGAAAAGCATGTGTAAGCATTGGGCCTGAACTCCCGTGTATCTGAGTTGAATACAGCGATTTCCAACATCCTTCTTCAATAGGAGTGTAGCTAGGTTCCAACTCCCATGTCCGAGTGGGTAGCAGACATCTGCCTCCCATGCATACACACTTCTGAGAGTTGAGCTTATGGCCTGTAAGCCTACATCCTGCCTGCCGCTACCTTTCGCTTCCAAAAGGCCTAGGCTCGCTGCTTGACGCAAGTGTTGGGAGAGGTAACTGGAATCTCCCGGCACACAAGACGAGTGCCTCCAAGCTCAATCGAGCGATTTCCTAGTAATTCCTGGGGTAGACTGGTGCTACATACTAAGTGCCATACGTGAGTAGGTAGTTGAACGCCTTGTCCAAAAACATCTTACTTCTGAGAGTTGAGCTCACCCTCAGTCCCTCACAGTTCCACACTGCCTGCAGAGTGAGTTTCGCACGTCTTCACCAGAGACGTTTGCCAGAGGCTTCTGAGACGCAAGGTAACAATGCAGCCCTGGAGGGTATCTCCAGGTGCAGTAGAGTGGTAATCTGGGAACCTCCTGTCTCAGAATACTGCTACCTTCACCCTGCCATAAGAATGCAGCTAGTTGACAGCTGGCTTCAAGGCATGCTTCCCTGTGAGAGCTAAGGACAGGGCACAACCCTCCCGCATCCTGCTTGACTGTAGAAGGAGCTGCTAACGTCCTCATGTTAGTGGCAGGGAAAGGTTGTGAGAAAAGCATGTGGAATCGTTGTGCCTGAACCCACGTGTATCTGAGTTGAATACAGCGATTTCCAAAGTCCTTCTTCATCAGAGTGTACCTAGGTTCCCACTCGCATGTCCGAGTGGGTAGCAGACATCTGCCTCCCATGCATACCCACTTCTGAGAGTTGTGCTTCTGGCCTGTAACCCTACCTCCTGCCTGCAGCTACCTTTCGCTTCCAAAAGGCCTAGGCTCGCTGCTTCACCGTAGTGTTGGGAGAGGTAACTGGAATCTCCCGGCACACAAGACTAGTGCCTCCAAGCTCAATGCAGCGATTTCCCAGTAATTCCTGGGGTAGACTGGTGCTACATACTAAGTTCCATATGTGAGAGGGTAACTGAACGCCTTGTCCAAAATCATCTTACTGCTGAGAGTTGAGCTCACCCTCAGTCCCTCACAGTTCCACACTGCCTGCAGAGTGAGTTTCCCACGTCTTCACCAGAGGCCTCTGAGACGCAAGTTAACAATGCAGACCTGGAGGGTGTCTCCAGGTGCAGTAGAGTGGTGATCTGGGAACCTCCTTACTCGGAATACTGCTACCTTCACACTTTCATAAGAATGCAGCTAGTTGAGAGCTGGCTTCTAGGCATGCTTCCCTGTGAGAGCTGAGGACAGGGCAGAACCCTCCCGCATCCTGCCTGACTGTAGACGTACCTGCTAACCTCCTTATGTTAGTGGCTGGGATAGGTTGTGGGAAAAGCATGTGTAAGCATTGGGCCTGAACTCCCGTGTATCTGAGTTGAATACAGCGATTTCCAACATCCTTCTTCAATAGGAGTGTAGCTAGGTCCCAACTCCCATGTCCGAGTGGGTAGCAGACATCTGCCTCCCATGCATACACACTTCTGAGAGTTGAGCTTATGGCCTGTAAGCCTACATCCTGCCTGCCGCTACCTTTCGCTTCCAAAAGGCCTAGGCTCGCTGCTTGACGCAAGTGTTGGGAGAGGTAACTGGAATCTCCCGGCACACAAGACGAGTGCCTCCAAGCTCAATCGAGCGATTTCCCAGTAATTCCTGGGGTAGACTGGTGCTACATACTAAGTGCCATACGTGAGTAGGTAGTTGAACGCCTTGTCCAAAAACATCTTACTTCTGAGAGTTGAGCTCACCCTCAGTCCCTCACAGTTCCACACTGCCTGCAGAGTGAGTTTCGCACGTCTTCACCAGAGACGTTTGCCAGAGGCTTCTGAGACGCAAGGTAACAATGCAGCCCTGGAGGGTATCTCCAGGTGCAGTAGAGTGGTAATCTGGGAACCTCCTGTCTCAGAATACTGCTACCTTCACCCTGCCATAAGAATGCAGCTAGTTGACAGCTGGCTTCAAGGCATGCTTCCCTGTGAGAGCTAAGGACAGGGCACAACCCTCCCGCAATCTGCTTGACTGTAGAAGGAGCTGCTAAAGTCCTCATGTTAGTGGCAGGGAAAGGTTGTGAGAAAAGCATGTGGAATCGTTGTGCCTGAACCCACGTGTATCTGAGTTGAATACAGCGATTTCCAAAGTCCTTCATCAGAGTGTAGCTAGGTTCCCACTCGCATGTACGAGTGGGTAGCAGACATCTGCCTCCCATGCATACCCACTTCTGAGAGTTGAGCTTCTGGCCTGTAACCCTACCTCCTGCCTGCCGCTACCTTTCGCTTCCAAAAGGCCTAGGCTCGCTGCTTGACGCAAGTGTTGGGAGAGGTAACTGGAATCTCCCGGCACACAAGACGAGTGCCTCCAAGCTCAATCGAGCGATTTCCTAGTAATTACTGGGGTAGACTGGTGCTACATACTAAGTTCCATACGTGAGTAGGTAGTTGAACGCCTTGTCCAAAAACATCTTACTGCTGAGAGTTGAGCTCACCCTCAGTCCCTCACAGTTCCACACTGCCTGCAGAGTGAGTTTCGCACGTCTTCACCAGAGACGTTTGCCAGAGGCTTCTGAGACGCAAGTTAACAATCCAGCCCTGGAGGGTATCTCCAGGTGCAGTAGAGTGGTAATCTGGGAACCTCCTGTCTCAGAATACTGCTACCTTCACCCTGCCATAAGAATGCAGCTAGTTGACAGCTGGCTTCAAGGCATGCTTCCCTGTGAGAGCTAAGGACAGGGCACAACCCTCCCGCATCCTGCTTGACTGTAGAAGGAGCTGCTAACGTCCTCATGTTAGTGGCAGGGAAAGGTTGTGAGAAAAGCATGTGGAATCGTTGTGCCTGAACCCACGTGTATCTGAGTTGAATACAGCGATTTCCAAAGTCCTTCTTCATCAGAGTGTAGCTAGGTTCCCACTCGCATGTCCGAGTGGGTAGCAGACATCTGCCTCCCATGCATACCCACTTCTGAGAGTTGAGCTTCTGGCCTGTAACCCTACCTCCTGCCTGCAGCTACCTTTCGCTTCCAAAAGGCCTAGGCTCGCTGCTTCACCGGAGTGTTGGGAGAGGTAACTGGAATCTCCCGGCACACAAGACTAGTGCCTCCAAGCTCAATGCAGCGATTTCCCAGTAATTCCTGGGGTAGACTGGTGCTACATACTAAGTTCCATATGTGAGAGGGTAACTGAACGCCTTGTCCAAAATCATCTTACTGCTGAGAGTTGAGCTCACCCTCAGTCCCTCACAGTTCCACACTGCCTGCAGAGTGAGTTTCCCACGTCTTCACCAGAGACTTTTGCCAGAGGCCTCTGAGACGCAAGTTAACAATGCAGACCTGGAGGGTGTCTCCAGGTGCAGTAGAGTGGTGATCTGGGAACCTCCTTACTCAGAATACTGCTACCTTCACACTGTCATAAGAATGCAGCTAGTTGAGAGCTGGCTTCTAGGCATGCTTCCCTGTGAGAGCTGAGGACAGGGCAGAACCCTCCCGCATCCTGCCTGACTGTAGACGTACCTGCTAACCTCCTTATGTTAGTGGCTGGGATAGGTTGTGGGAAAAGCATGTGTAAGCATTGGGCCTGAACTCCCGTGTATCTGAGTTGAATACAGCGATTTCCAACATCCTTCTTCAATAGGAGTGTAGCTAGGTTCCAACTCCCATGTCCGAGTGGGTAGCAGACATCTGCCTCCCATGCATACACACTTCTGAGAGTTGAGCTTATGGCCTGTAAGCCTACATCCTGCCTGCCGCTACCTTTCGCTTCCAAAAGGCCTAGGCTCGCTGCTTGACGCAAGTGTTGGGAGAGGTAACTGGAATCTCCCGGCACACAAGACGAGTGCCTCCAAGCTCAATCGAGCGATTTCCTAGTAATTCCTGGGGTAGACTGGTGCTACATACTAAGTTCCATACGTGAGTAGGTAGTTGAACGCCTTGTCCAAAAACATCTTACTTCTGAGAGTTGAGCTCACCCTCAGTCCCTCACAGTTCCACACTGCCTGCAGAGTGAGTTTCGCACGTCTTCACCAGAGACGTTTGCCAGAGGCTTCTGAGACGCAAGTTAACAATGCAGCCCTGGAGGGTATCTCCAGGTGCAGTAGAGTGGTAATCTGGGAACCTCCTGTCTCAGAATACTGCTACCTTCACCCTGCCATAAGAATGCAGCTAGTTGACAGCTGGCTTCAAGGCATGCTTCCCTGTGAGAGCTAAGGACAGGGCACAACCCTCCCGCATCCTGCTTGACTGTAGAAGGAGCTGCTAACGTCCTCATGTTAGTGGCAGGGAAAGGTTGTGAGAAAAGCATGTGGAATCGTTGTGCCTGAACCCACGTGTATCTGAGTTGAATACAGCGATTTCCAAAGTCCTTCTTCATCAGAGTGTAGCTAGGTTCCCACTCGCATGTCCGAGTGGGTAGCAGACATCTGCCTCCCATGCATACCCACTTCTGAGAGTTGAGCTTCTGGCCTGTAACCCTACCTCCTGCCTGCAGCTACCTTTCGCTTCCAAAAGGCCTAGGCTCGCTGCTTCACCGAAGTGTTGGGAGAGGTAACTGGAATCTCCCGGCACACAAGACTAGTGCCTCCAAGCTCAATGCAGCGATTTCCCAGTAATTCCTGGGGTAGACTGGTGCTACATACTAAGTTCCATATGTGAGAGGGTAACTGAACGCCTTGTCCAAAATCATCTTACTGCTGAGAGTTGAGCTCACCCTCAGTCCCTCACAGTTCCACACTGCCTGCAGAGTGAGTTTCCCACGTCTTCACCAGAGACTTTTGCCAGAGGCCTCTGAGACGCAAGTTAACAATGCAGACCTGGAGGGTATCTCCAGGTGCAGTAGAGTGGTGATCTGGGAACCTCCTTACTCAGAATACTGCTACCTTCACACTGTCATAAGAATGCAGCTAGTTGAGAGCTGGCTTCTAGGCATGCTTCCCTGTGAGAGCTGAGGACAGGGCAGAACCCTCCCGCATCCTGCCTGACTGTAGACGTACCTGCTAACCTCCTTATGTTAGTGGCTGGGATAGGTTGTGGGAAAAGCATGTGTAAGCATTGGGCCTGAACTCCCGTGTATCTGAGTTGAATACAGCGATTTCCAACATCCTTCTTCAATAGGAGTGTAGCTAGGTTCCAACTCCCATGTCCGAGTGGGTAGCAGACATCTGCCTCCCATGCATACACACTTCTGAGAGTTGAGCTTATGGCCTGTAAGCCTACATCCTGCCTGCCGCTACCTTTCACTTCCAAAAGGCCTAGGCTCGCTGCTTGACGCAAGTGTTGGGAGAGGTAACTGGAATCTCCCGGCACACAAGACGAGTGCCTCCAAGCTCAATCGAGCGATTTCCTAGTAATTCCTGGGGTAGACTGGTGCTACATACTAAGTGCCATACGTGAGTAGGTAGTTGAACGCCTTGTCCAAAAACATCTTACTTCTGAGAGTTGAGCTCACCCTCAGTCCCTCACAGTTCCACACTGCCTGCAGAGTGAGTTTCGCACGTCTTCACCAGAGACGTTTGCCAGAGGCTTCTGAGACGCAAGTTAACAATGCAGCCCTGGAGGGTATCTCCAGGTGCAGTAGAGTGGTAATCTGGGAACCTCCTGTCTCAGAATACTGCTACCTTCACCCTGCCATAAGAATGCAGCTAGTTGACAGCTGGCTTCAAGGCATGCTTCCCTGTGAGAGCTAAGGACAGGGCACAACCCTCCCGCATCCTGCTTGACTGTAGAAGGAGCTGCTAACGTCCTCATGTTAGTGGCAGGGAAAGGTTGTGAGAAAAGCATGTGGAATCGTTGTGCCTGAACCCACGTGTATCTGAGTTGAATACAGCGATTTCCAAAGTCCTTCTTCATCAGAGTGTAGCTAGGTTCCCACTCGCATGTCCGAGTGGGTAGCAGACATCTGCCTCCCATGCATACCCACTTCTGAGAGTTGAGCTTCTGGCCTGTAATCCTACCTCCTGCCTGCAGCTACCTTTCGCTTCCAAAAGGCCTAGGCTCGCTGCTTCACCGGAGTGTTGGGAGAGGTAACTGGAATCTCCCGGCACACAAGACTAGTGCCTCCAAGCTCAATGCAGCGATTTCCCAGTAATTCCTGGGGTAGACTGGTGCTACATACTAAGTTCCATATGTGAGAGGGTAACTGAACGCCTTGTCCAAAATCATCTTACTGCTGAGAGTTGAGCTCACCCTCAGTCCCTCACAGTTCCACACTGCCTGCAGAGTGAGTTTCCCACGTCTTCACCAGAGACTTTTGCCAGAGGCCTCTGAGACGCAGGTTAACAATGCAGACCTGGAGGGTATCTCCAGGTGCAGTAGAGTGGTGATCTGGGAACCTCCTTACTCAGAATACTGCTACCTTCACACTGTCATAAGAATGCAGCTAGTTGAGAGCTGGCTTCTAGGCATGCTTCCCTGTGAGAGCTGAGGACAGGGCAGAACCCTCCCGCATCCTGCCTGACTGTAGACGTACCTGCTAACCTCCTTATGTTAGTGGCTGGGATAGGTTGTGGGAAAAGCATGTGTAAGCATTCGGCCTGAACTCCCGTGTATCTGAGTTGAATACAGCAATTTCCAACATCCTTCTTCAATAGGAGTGTAGCTAGGTTCCAACTCCCATGTCCGAGTGGGTAGCAGACATCTGCCTCCCATGCATACACACTTCTGAGAGTTGAGCTTATGGCCTGTAAGCCTACATCCTGCCTGCCGCTACCTTTCGCTTCCAAAAGGCCTAGGCTCGCTGCTTGACGCAAGTGTTGGGAGAGGTAACTGGAATCTCCCGGCACACAAGACGAGTGCCTCCAAGCTCAATCGAGCGATTT